>NC_081346.1:7058537-7399946 GCF_029784015.1 Lycium ferocissimum | reverse complement strand
GGGGCCGTTGGTTAGGGACCTAAATTGAAGGCATTTTCCTTTCATTCCTTTTTTTTTTTTTTAAACTGTTATATTATATCTGAAGAAATTTAATTAGGCATCTAATGCTGATTGCTTTTTTTTTTTTTTTTTTTTCTTTCTTAAATTTCTGAATACAATATATCATGATAATAGCCATGATTAATAAAGCATCGCCTTTCGTTTAACTATTTCGGGAAAATACAGTTTTGGACTTCCAATCCATTGTTTGTTTCATTAGCGTTTGTTTCTTCTGTGAATACCTTTTATTATCTACTCCTTTGTCAGTTTATAGGACAATCTTTCCATTTCCGTCGTGCCAAAAATGTTTAGCACTATTCCATTATTAATCTTGTTCTATTCAAAATTCATTATACTATTAATTTGAACTCTAAAGTGATGAGTTCTCTATTAAGCTAATTTTTAACTGTTAATTCTACATTTTTTTTTTCCGTTGGCCTAATGTGTAAGTCATTTTAACATCTTAACTTTCCTAGCGAGTCAATTACCATAACATAACGTGTTTTTATGAGTATTTGTGAGGTATAATTGAGTTTTACGAATATTTTTCTGGAGTATAAGCTCAATATTGCTAGGTATGTTAAAGCTTAACACAGAGGTTAGATTATAAAGGGAGGAGCTTGTAGCTTTCACATCAAGAATTGCTTCAAGTTCACCATTATAGCAAAATACAATCAAGCATCTTTATATATGAGAAATTTTCCCGTGCAGATCTTTTGTTAGTTGTCTGATTCACGAGGATGTTAAAGTGAACATGCATTGCGTGGGAAAGGCAGGATAGTAATTAACTACTCCCTCCATTCCCTTCGAAACAAATCATTGTCTGAGGAGTTACTTATGCCTGTTTGTTGGTTTTGAAGGATGATGCTTACCGTGATTAAATGCTAGAACATTTAAATAAGCAACATTTTACTCCATTTGGAAAGGTCACATATATATTATTTCCTGACTAGCCTTTCTGTGAACAGACATTTCCTGATGAAGTTTTTGACCTGGAAAGATCTGTACGTACCCTCGACTTAACACACAATAAAATGGGTATTGCTCTTAATCTTCTTGAGCTCTTGATTTGCATATTTTTTATCACTTTAGATTATAAAGACAATTTCTACTGGAAGAGTGTGTTTGTATACTTATCTTATTTTCCTAATTGTTTTCCTGGAAGCTAATTCTTACTTTTCTGTTGTGACAGTTGAAATTCCTATGGAGATCAACAAACTAAGTAACTTACAGCGTCTTGTAAGTACGACATCCTACTCCCGCTCCCTTTTTTCGTTTGTTTTTCTGATATATATTAGTGTGTAGGAGGCCTCATTAGAAAAAAAGGGTATTATTTTTGGAAAGAAAATTATACTGTTATTGCGTCAGATCATATTATGAATGCTAGCTGTGAAGAAGGTATCAACTCGTATATTGCAGCCAAAATGCACATAAAACTAATGCAAATGTTTTATAGAGCAGAAATGGGGCAAACAATTGTTTGTTTTTGTTCTCCTTTTTTTCTTTTTTCTAATCTTTATCAGAAAGAAACTTACTAGGGTAAAGAGAAGGTTTCTACAGAGCACATGATATCTCCAACTACAAAATTGTTACAGAAAGTAATAGGAGCTGTCCAAAGCCGATGGAGCTCACTTAAGGCCAGGAGTAGACCGAGTGCTCTAGATCACCCTGGGGGTAGAAAACATTCACTACACAAAGGTTTCAGAAATGTTCTGCTCTTGTTTAATATTCATTGGTTTTATACCTGATGGCCCAAACAACAACCAGCAATTCTGCAAATTTTAATTGCCTTATCCCCTTGCTCCTGGCAAAACCACAAGTTTGCTGATAAGAATCATGCATTACGAAATGATTCCCAAAGAAAACTTGCAACTACAACTACAACTTGCAAGCAAAAGAGAAATGCAGTAGCAGAATTTATGCTGCTCCTCTTTCCTTGCACATAATGCACTAGCTATAAGAAGCCTGCATATTAGGCCTTCAAAACTGTTGCCAATCACATGCCTTGCTTTTCCGTTAGAAGTTTATTGCTAGCTGATGGTTGTACCTGGTAGTTTGTTCCATTAAAGCATGTTAAAGCATTGTTTAAGGTGTAATCTTGAGTAGATAAGCATAAAGTAACTCCACTACTGACTTGTCCTGTTACTGTTTTTGTTGAATAACTCATTGCATTTTTTTCTAAGGGCTTTTATCTTAGAATTTTTCTTGTTTATTACTCATTAATGTTACCATTAGGTTTATTCCTGTATTAATGGTGAATATATTTCTTAAGTTGATTCTCTAATACTAAGAGCAAAAAACTTCTATCTCCAATTATCTCTATTCAGATTTTAGCTGATAACGTTATTGAGCGTCTTCCCATGAATCTGGGATTGCTTCAGTCTTTGAAAGTGGCAACACTTGATGGGAACCGGATCACAAACTTGCCTGAGGAATGTAAGTCTAGATATGTTAGATCACTCATGTTAAGTGGAATACTTTTTTCTTTTATAAGACTGCACTCTCTGTTCTAACTACATAAACTTCCTGTGTTCAGTGGGGCAGTTGGTGAAACTTGAGCGTCTGTCTGTCTCAGCAAACTTGTTGACAAGCTTGCCTGACACAATCGGGAGCTTGCGGAGTGTGAGTGATTTATTACACTCTATAGGTTACCTGCTTTCTAAGTTCTATTTAATGTGCCAAAAATTGTTTTATTGTTCGTTAAAATATTTTTACTGTAAAGATGCTTAGCTGGCACAAGAACTATTTAATTTTGATCTTGCCAATGCCTTTGATTGGAGAATTGTTCTGTAAATTGATATCCATGACTTTTTTGCTTAAGGTGCAGGTTTATACATTTTCTTTTGAAAGAAACCCTCTCAAGTCGTGCTATTAAGCCAACTTGTTGTGACATCTATTTACTTGTTACACCTTGTTTCCTGTTATCCTTTTCACTGTCACTGTTAAACAGAGTAAGTAGTGTTGACTTGCAGTTGTAATTTATTATTCAAATTCTTGTGGTTTTATCTTTGGGGGCTTTGAATCAAGTTCGACGGTTCTCTTGACTCAAGAACTGTTTTTACGATTGCACACATTGTTATTAAAAGATTCTCAGCTACTTATTGTATTCTAGATGACGTTATTTCTCTCTGTCTGTGAGGGTGAAGGTTGTATTGCTTAGACTGACGTCTTCGCAGTTCCTTTTAACTGAAAAAATTTCAGCTGTAGAATTGATAATATCTTTTGGCAATGCAGTTGGTTTTGTTGAATGTTTCAAACAACAAGTTAAAGTTTCTTCCTGAATCAATTGGAAGTTGCTTCTCTTTGGAAGAGCTGCAAGCCAATGGTACATTCATATTTAGCTCGTCTTTCTTCTGATACTTTCTGTCTCTCCTTTTCCTTTGATCTCCTGGGTGTCGGAGCTTTGTATGCATATCAAATTGACCATTAGCATGTGGGAAGACTGTTTGTAGAATACATTTTGAGTTGATATACAGTGTCATCTTCTACTTTCTCCTTTTTTTTTCCTTTCTCGGATTCACTGTTAGTGCTTCTACTGCTTTCTCCTTAGCCTCATGATTGGAAGTTTCTGTCACAGATAACTCCATCGAAGAGCTTCCTGGTTCAATTTGCAATCTCATTCAACTAAAATCACTCTGTTTGAACAATAATAAACTCAATCAGGTAATGTCCAAACTTTCCTTCCTCTCTGACTATGTCTGTCTCTCTCTCTCTCTCTCTCTCACCCACACACACACACACATGGACATATGTAAAAACATGGCAAGCATAAGTAGATCTAAAGTTGCACTGTCTGTCTCATGTAATGTAACTAAGAGCGATATTTACTTTGTTAGCTGAAATTTTCTTCTGACACTTGAATGTCTTCTCTTAATCTCTCTCTCACACACAGAGAGAGGGAGATAGAGATAGAGAGAGAGAGAGAGAGAGAGAGAGAGAGAGAGAGAGAGAGAGAGAGAGAGAAGGGTATTCAGCAGATTTGTATATATATGTTATATAGCTCTTCATCAAACCATAAGACATGCATGGAAAGGCTTTTCATTTAATGAAGAAGAAGCTTCACATAGGGATACTGGTATTGAAACATCCTCATGTGTTGAACTTGTGAATCGTGATATGAAATAGTTGTTGTGTATAGATATTTGCAAAGTAATCCACATCTGAGGTCATCTGTTTACACTTATGTAGTTTCTTTTCTTTAATGCGTGATCATCCTGGAGTTTGCAATTCTCCTAGCTTATGCGCTTATTTTACAGCCATATTGTAGCTATTGATTTGTTGGTTCTCATTTTTTCAGATGCCTCTAAATTTATTAAAAGAATGCAAGGGCTTGCAGAACATAGCCCTACATGGCAATCCCATCACCATGGACCAATTTCAACAAGTAAGTCACCATTGTGCTCACTATCCTGAAAAAGTCACTTATGGAGATCTCCAACGGACTTTTTCTCCTTTCAGATGGAAGGATTTCAAGAATTTGAAACCAGGCGTAAAATGAAGTTCGACAAACAAATTGATTCAAATGTGATAATCAGTTCTAAAGGACTTGATGAGGGTGTTGATTTGTGATACCACTGCTGCTGTAATTTTGTAAGGCTTCCTACTCTATCTTGTTGATCTTGTTTTTATATCTTTACTTCCTATTCTGGTTTAAAAGAATAAAAAGGAAACTTCTTCCATACTATCTTGGTTATGCAGTAGCCACATTTCACTAAAAGGGTTGGTATCTGCTTGTAATTTCTGTAATATTTAAATTAAATTTGACTACTTTGTTGTAGTCAAATGCTCATGTCATTGCTGGATATGCATGTTAGCATTGATCTTACCTCCCTGCCCTATTGCCTCTGCAATCATTTATGTCGCCCAGCCATATAGCTTGTAGGATTATAGGCTTACGCTGCCACCGGGGGTCCATTGAGGAAAATGTGTTCAATCTAAAGGGTATGAAATAGTTGCTTAGGAACGGTGTCCTTAGCATTCTGTTGTCTTGTCTGGCAAGTTTCTCAATCTGATAGACAGGTCTACTAGTTAATATGATTGCCAAATTAGTTTCAATGTAGTATGATGAAATGCCAGGTCAGGTGATGCATTTGATCAACTGCTGTCCAACTTTTTATTGCAGTTGGGTGGAAATTGGAGGCGTTGAACTATTTGATATCGAGGAAATGCTGTTACTGCTGACTCCCAAGAATATGCTCATGCCTTTCTACAGTTCTTCATGGAATTGTTAACTATGACAAACTGGGCAATGTATCTATGCTAAGTTAAGAGTAATTGTAAATGGTCTGTATTTCAAGTGTCCCAATCACTTTTTTCTTTTTGTAAAAGCTATGTATATATATTAACTTAAACCTGGTTATAGGTGCAATAAATATATCAGTTTTTATAACATGTGCATGAGTGAACTGCACTATTAATTTTTAAAAATATAATAGGAACATCGGTGTGATCTCTAGAGTGTTGCTGTAATGTGTAAACTGTAAAGGCATGAATCAAATCTTGTGAAGGAAAAAGAAGTAACTCACTCGTGTGGAGCTCTAAAATAACCGAAAATATCCACGGTTACGACTTTCGCCCACAGAAAATGTCTGTGTCAACGCCCACTGAAAATAAAACTATCCCAGAATATTTTGCACTATGCACACTTTGTATTTCCACCCTATTATTACATTCTATGGGTTGCAGCCAACCTTTTGATTTCATACAAAAAGACTGCAAGGGTTTTAGTTCAGATATAAATATGGCCAAATTCAAATAGCAAAAGTTAAAAGTAATGCTGCGTCTTAGACCATATATATAATCCTTAATTTAAATTGAACTTAAACTTTGTTCGTTAACTGAACAAATGGGAGGGAAACAAAAGCGTATAAGTGTGATTTAAGGCAAGCAAAAATCGTTTTGATCTTACTATGTTTCTCAAATATTTACGATTATAGGAGCAAGTCAGAAAATTGAGAAATAGAACCATCGATTTAGTTTGTTCTCATTAGCCACGAGATGATCATCTTAGGGAGAACCTCCATTTAGAGCCTATTTGGCCTAGTGGCTAAAAACTGCTTATTTTAAGAAGTGTTTTTTTTTTTTAAATGCTTTTCAAAAAAGTACTTTTGGTAATTCATTTGAAAAGTGCTTTTGACCACTTTTAATAAGCAGATTGTGTTTGACTAATTTTCTTAAAAAGTGCTTTTGAGTGTCAAATTACAAAAAATGACAAGTATCAATGAACGTTTACCACTAAAATGATTTTACAGAGAAAAATTATTTCAAATATCTATTATGAAAGACTTCAATTAAAATTTTCAATTTAATATAATACATAGATAAATAAATAAAATATTAAATATTGATATAATATCAACACAATGATTTAAATATACTAAAAAACTACAACCAAAATAAAATTGAAAATCATTCCACAAATTAAAATTCAACACAAAGAATTATTAATTAGAAATTAATGGATTAACGAGGGATATACTTGGTAAATAGTATGTATTTATGGTAGGGATGTTTTTGCCTTGAAAAAATATTTTTTTGCTTCTGCTTCTGCTTTTTTCAAGAAGCAGAACTTTTTTACTTTTCCCCTACCGTAAAAAAACTGCTTCTGTTTCTACTTAAAAACAGTTTTACTCATTAGCCAAACACCTCAAATATCCAAAAAAAGTATTTTTTCTTAAAAAAAAAAAGCCCACTGCTAGGCCAAATAGGCTCTTAGTTGTTCTTATTACACTCCTATTCTCCGAAGGATGAAAGTCTATCTCTTTTTATTTCCTTTCTATATGTAAAATTAAAAAATCATCATATAATAATTCAAAAATTGCGATGGAAAAGAAATAAGCAAGGTCTATGATTATTTTTTAAAATGTGAAAGTCTCGATTTTAGTAATTTATAAAAGGAAAAAATAAAAATAATAAAATCAGAGAAAAAAAAGAAAAAGAAAAATACGTGACATTCTAGAAGAGGGTGGAAAATTTCACGCGAGAAAGGATAAGGATTTTAATCATATCTCACCATATCTTTCCCACAAAATTAATAAAATAAACATAAAAGAAGTAATTCGAACACGTGATATTTCAATATGTACCACCACGTGAATGACCAATTAGTACTTTTCGAAAAAGGGAAGAAAAGAATGACCAATTAATTTCTGGACCAATTATTAGGCTAATAGATAAATAAATCATGCTATTAAATCACATCGGGATGCAAACCATTATTATTATTCGGTTAGGCTAGTTGGCGCAAATATTTGGACCTCCCGCGTTAGTAATTTTTCGACCCGCCCAATAACAGATTCCGATACCCACTAGGGCTCTACTTTCCACCTTTTTAATCGTCAATGATTTTCCCCCAATTCCAAATTGCCCTATTCTTCTTCCTTCAAATCGACCTCGATTTTTTGTCTAAACATTCGAATTAATCTTCGATTCGTCTAATTCGTTCTCTCCTCTATCTATTGATACCTCTTTTGGCTATAGCCGTTTTGTGAATCCAATTTCGATTTAGGGTTTCAGATCTCTTCTTTATCTTCTAGATCTGTTCGATTCATAGGTTGATTTGTAAAATTGAGTCGTTATTATACCTTAATTTTGTTTTTGGGAAAGAAAATTAGGGTTGATCTTCTTCCGATATAATTAGGTTGTGGATTTGGGATTTCTTCTTTAATCCGTTTCCTTTCGCCTTCAATTTATTTTTCTTGAACCAATTTTTGGTTGATTTAATTAATTGATTATCTGAATTTGGGGATCTAGGGTTAGGGTTTTCATTAAATTTGCAATTTATATTTTTACCTATTGTTTTTTTTCCAAAGAATAAAAATAAATAGAAATAATTTTACCCGAAATTCTATTCCGGTCCTCGAGTGGTTCTAGTTGGTACCAATTGAAAGATTCGCTACCCCAATTTTGACGAAGACCCGTTAAAGGTACCCGAACCGTATCCTCCTAATTTTGTTCATGTGCTACATGTATGTAATAAAACAAACTTCATGGGTCTCTATTTCAGTTTTCTGTTCTTTAGGGCCACACTATGATGAAACTAATTTAAGTGGTGTCACTTTTTTTTATCCCACCGTGCCACGTGTCACTACTTAGAAATTAGAAACTTAATTAGCTTAATGATGACTTTATGCAGTTATCTAAATTAGCCTACTTTGCTCGAAAACAGAACGGGCAGTTGTTGTTGCGCTTGTCAATGTATAGTCTTGTAGTATGTATTTGTTATAATCTGGGTGTTTTATTTGCTGCTTGCCTAGACTTTTTATGTTAATATTTCCTGTAAGTTGTTGTCTTGTCTGGTAATTTTGTTGTCCTAAGAGGAAAATTGATGCTTGTATTATGTTCCGGGTCAATATCTTTTAGTGCAACACCACCACCACACAACAACAACAACATACCCAGTGTAATCCCACAAGTGGGGGCTCACCGGTTCATTTTCTTAACATAGTTGAGTGTATATCTAAATGAATGTACTAACAATCTCGTGTTGGTTTTTCTGTTTATTGAGAGTTGATGTGGTGTTTTTGTTTGTATATTTCTTTTCAGCTAGACAATACAGTTATATTTGATCTAAAATGTTCTTCTGAGATTGTATAGGAATGGGTTTAAATGCTCATCTTTACAGGTTTCCTGTGTTTAATTTAGTGGGATTTTAATGCAATTACATGATTATGAAATTTTATGCATTGCTACATATTCTTAGAACGCGTGGAACTTGAAGGCGTTTTCGTCCCTTTGCTTTTTGTCTTTGGACTTCTTCCCCTTTATGTTTAAATATCTCATATTTTTTACTCCTTGCAGCTAATTATGTTGCAAAAAAGGCCTTTCGGTGAAGAGGATTTGTATGAGGTTTCATCTAAGCAACCAAGACATGAACCCAGCTGTCAGCTAGTTTCGACTTTGGAACTTTCTCGTGAATCAGTGGGTGTGGAGGCTTATGCTTCAGGTAACAAGAAATTATTTTGTTAGCTTTGAGATATTCTTTGCTCTGTTTTTGCTGCTTTGTGTACCATTTTATAAAATGCTTTCAGTCACTGGAGGATTGCAGAATCCTGTAAGACCTGCCAAATATTTTTAAGGTTGGAGCTGTTTTCTCCACACCTTACTTTACGAGCTTGCTCTTTTAAGAGTAGATTTTGGATTTTAAATGAATCTTTTTGATCCATACTCTGATTAACTGATCTGTTATCTATTGTTCTTGTTAGGTGGTGATGAGGACAACTTTTCAAGAGTCATCCCTGATGCTAACAAGAAACCTGATAGTCACAATGTGGCTGAAGTTCTTTTTTCTTCTGAGAAGGAAACTGAGATGGGCATTCATGGATCTGCTTCAAACTCTTCCTGGCCCACTAGTAGCACCAGTGAGGAAGACATCAGGCCTGAGGCGCCTTTTCACATATTGACGTCTCCTGAATATTACTATTTTGATCATCCGTTCAGGGCTGCTGCTCATCACAGGGAGATATATTCTTCTCTTTTAAGTAATCCTCAAAAGATGGTCCCCATTGGACCCGATTTTCAGGCAGAACTACCAGATTGGGGTGCATATATTGATAAGGATAAACCGTGCGTAGAGGGTATACATGAAACTCTGAGTCCTTCATCTCAAGCCTATGAAAATAAATTTGCTGGAAGGAGTATCATTCCGATGCCTAAAATGGAGTTACTTGCAGATGATGGCGAGAATGTCGGAGAGAGAAGAGTTGAATGTTCCTGTGAAGATATAGGTTCCATAAGATGCGTTCGGCTACACATCATTGAAGCAAGGGAAAAACTAAAGCTAGCCCTTGGAGAGGAGGCATTTGTTAGGTTGGGTTTTTGTGACATGGGAGAGGTAGTGGCAGAAAAATGGAGTGAAGAGGAAGAGGAATTATTTCATGAGGTCGTATTGTCCAATCCTACATCACTAGGCAAGAATTTCTGGAACCATCTTGCTATTGAGTTTCCTTCACGGAGTAGGGAGGAACTTGTCAGCTATTATTTTAACGTCTTTATTTTGCGAAAACGCGCTGAGCAGAACAGATATGATCCACTGAACATAGACAGTGATAACGATGAGTGGCATGAGACTGTTGATGATGCTGATGAGAGTGCTAAAATGACGGATGAAGATGAGGATTCTGTGGTTGAAACCCCAGCATATCACAATGTTCTCAGCTACAATATGATCTATGAGGAGCACGATAGACGATCATATGACGAGGAGGTGGGTGATGCAATATGGGAAGATTATAAGCCTGTAAATTTTGGTAGCAGGAAGGTCTTCACTGATGTGCCGGAATCATATCCTGCTAAGTTGTTTGATAGTAACAGCAGTTATAAACTTAGTATGCAGCCTCAAGACCAAGGACTATCAAATAAAGTGGATGAGCAAGAAATCCAAGGTGGCTCCTGTACCACTGATGCAGCCGGGGTTACTTCAGAATCATCACTAGGGAAGACCAATGATGGTAAACATTGGGCAAGTGATATTGCTGGTATGGGCAGTGGCACCAAGCATGATAGTCTGTTGGAACCGTGTAGTGGCAAAGAATGGGATGTTGGGTACTTGAGGTGTGCCAGAAATGAAGTTGATTTGTTACCAACCCACACTATGATTGAAGAAGTCTTTGGTGATGGAGCCTGGATATACAAGAGCCGAGATGGTTCGGGGTTAAGCTAAACAAAAAGAAAAAGAAAAAAAAAAAAAAAAAAAGAGCGTGAATTCTTTTATTCAGGAGTTAAGCTAAGTTTTGAATCAATCTGGTGATGCTTCAAGCGCAGGCTCCAGTTTTCCTTGTATATTTATAATGGTGGGAGTAATTTTTTTTACCCAGATGTAAGAAGTGGCATTGCAAGGGTGTTACATGAGCTGATGGATGCTAAACTTTTGGAACTGTACAGTAGCCATTATTTACTTTAACACCAGATCCTGGGAAGCTGTTCTGACTGACAGTAGGTTGTTAGAATTTATTTGTAAAGTTTGAACTATGGCCAATTGAGCCATATTTCCAAATAGGGGGGATGAAGATCCTTTTAGATTCTGATATACGTAAGTTTTAGTGGTTCTGTACAGTCGTGAATTTCCTCTCTTTTTATTTTTTGTTCCCTTGCACGCATCCTCTTTCTATTTCTCAACCTGTACTCTCAATTACAATTAAGACCTTTATGGGTAATTACAAGATATTACCGATGTAGAACATAGTATCACTATAGATTGTGAAGGTATTCGTACCAGAAGTTTTTAGGTATAAACTCGAAGCCTTTTTAAGCTGACTGATTAGGCATCTGCTTTTGGCCTGAGTACTAAGAACATCAAGGTATTTCTGTGGAAGGTTGGTTCTTAATACTTTATGGTGTATCATTCGACTTGGAAGTTGGAAGGGTTGGTTGTATTGAGAGTGAAGTGTAAACTGTAACATTCGACTTAGGAGGAGGGTCGGTTGTATTGAAAGTGAAGTGTTAACGGCTTGATTGACTTGGCATCAATCATTGGTAGTCTCTATTGAAAAGAGGAAACAGCATGCTATGTAACAAGAAACACGCATTTGGGGCTAAAGTGTTGTTACACAGTAGCTGGAGGTAGATTTCCTTGTTGGGTAAAGAGGGGAGGGGTTTTGGTAAAAGGGAAGAATGGCAAGAATGGTGGTGTACGAGCACCTCGACTAATTCTACCTCCCACTTGCTATCTCCTACCATCATACATATTGAGCTACTCTGTCTACTACACCCTCCAGATAAAAAAAAGACTCCACTTAGCCATTTGCACACCCCTTAAGAAATTACTCACTCCAAGAAAAAATATGTAAATTGACTAAATCACCCCTAATTAAATAGGCATTAGGATTTGATCACATAACATTTAATAGGAGTAAATCTGGAAAGATAAGGTTAATTGTTTCTTGATTTAATAAGTGGACACTTTTTTTGATCCAAGAAAAAAAGGCTAAGTGGACTTTTTTTTTATCCGGAGGGAGAAAAACTTCCCTAATATGTTTTTGGAATTTTTACTCATTGTAGCTTCTTTTAAGACCTAATCATTAATATTAACTACCCTTTTATTTAATTATATTTAGTAGCTAATTAACTTTTCTAAATTACAAATGGTAACTATATCAAAAATACATACCCAAACACATATATCTTTTTTTTTTTTCAATCACTACCCATTTCAAATTTTTCATTTCTCAAAACCCTAAAAAATCTCTCTTCCCTTCTCTCAACCACCACCACCATGGTCGCGCCGCCCCTCTTCTCTTCTCCCTCTCCCTCTGTGCTCACCGCTCTCTCTCTCTGCCGCTCCTCTCGCTCTTCTCCCTCTTCTCCCTCTCCCTCTCCCTCTGTGCTCACCCTTCTCTCTCTCTCTCTCTCTCTTTTCACTCTATCCGGTGAAGCGATGGCACAGATCTGGCTGTGTGTATTGTTGGTGGTGGCGGCGATGGCACAGATTTTGAGATGGCGGCGGAGAAGATAACGTGGAGGTGGAGAGATTAGGGTTTTGTTGGTGGTGGAAAGGTTAGAGTTTTTTGGTAGTGGCGGTGTCTCAAATTTGGATTTTTGGTGGTGGTGGTGTCTCAGATTAGGACTTTGGTGGTGGTGGAGAGATTATGATTTTTGGTGGTAGTAGTGTCTCAGATCTGGCAGTGTGTATTTGTTAAAAGCCAAATACAAATATATTAAAAATCTACATCTCACAAATACACTGGTTTTGAATGTATTTGTCCTTGTATTTTTTGAGTGTATTTCTTAGTGTATTTTGTTAATTTTTGTCTTTGTATCTGAATGTATTTGTTGAAATCCATTCAAATACAAGAAAATTTAAATATATTTGGCTTCATATGTAGTTGGAATGTACACAGTGTATTTGAAATACATCAAAAAAATCCATTGAAATACATCAAAAAAAAAAAATCAGTAAAATACATAAAAAAAAAAAAATCACTGAAATACATAAAAAATCACTGAAATACATAAAAAAAAAATCACTAAAATACATCAAAAAAAAAATAATATTAATATCTAATTTAATAGCTCCACCGTTAAAGGCTAAAATCAAGGATCTTGTTTTTTTTATCGTGTTCTCATGTATGTGTTGACAACAAATACATGCGAAAACATACACTATTTTGCTAAAATGTAGCTACAAATGGTAATATTTAAAAGGGTAGCTACAAATGACAGAAAGCTACAATAAGGTAGTCATTTGAGTAAGTTTGCCTATTTTTTTTGTCTCTATTAGAATCTGAACCCTTCTGAGTCCGCGACTTTTGTAGTACCAAAAAAAAAAAAAAAATTTTTTTTGAACCAAAATAGTACTACAAAAAAAAAAAAAACAAACACAAAAGTAGGTTTCAGGTACGAATTTTGTGCGTGAAAGGACCAAACTGTAAAGTTAAAACTTTGGTCCTTTCACGCACAAATTCTGTGTGTGAAAGAGGCTACCTTTTTTTTTTTAAATTTTTTTACGCTATCAAAATCACGTTTTTTTCATACTTTGGGCAAAGATTAGTCATGTTTCAAAACCCCGAAATAACAATATTTTATATAGAACTTAATATCTTTTTTTTGCATACAATAACGTCGGCTCATTGCATCAAGTATAGTGTCATAAACGTTTGGATCGTCGTTTTAAGGGTTGTAAAGTGCCCCGAAGTAAATTTTGTTTGTTTGGAAACTTATCATCTTTAGATCTAAGTGTCATATAAGTGTCATATTTTATAGGGTTTTGATCTAAGTGTTTTATTATTTAATCAAATCGAATGTACAAATAAAAATATTATATTAAAAAATAATTCATCCAATATGGAAGGTTCAAAATAATTCAAAAATAATTCATTGGATTAAGTAATACATGATTTTTTACAATAACAAAATATTCAAAATAAAACTTCAAGATGAGAGGCTCTTTTACTCCGAGATGTTCTGCCACCACGAGACGTACTTGCACTCACCGCCACGGTCTTGTTGCCCACATAAGGTGCCAAAAAATGAGAGGCCAAAAAACGTGTTGCCTATACATATGAGGTATATACATTGAAAATTATCCAAATAGAGGGAGACAAATTTGCATTTTTATGATTGCTAATGGAAACAAATGTTGAATTGTGTTTACAATGGGATGAAAAAAATTGGTATATTCCCATGTTAAAGGTTAAATTTGAGTAGCTCCAAACCCTTAACGTTGTGGCATGACCTTAATTAATTTATGTATCATAGAAGATTTGACGTAAATAAAAAATAAGGACAGGAGCATAGGTAGAAAACTAGTTGTAAATTGTTGAAACTTTAAATGGTCATAACTTTGCGCTCGGATGTCCGATTTACGCGTTTTTTTTTTTTACTCAGGGTTATTTTTTCGAGATCTAGCAGGGCAAACGCGGCTAGGAGGTTTGGCCGAGCCGATTTTCCAAAAAACGCCCATTATCCCATTCAATTTGAATTTTTCCCCAAATTAGTGCACAATTTTCATTCTTTCTTGATGAAAATCTAATGATAAAAAGTAGATTTCAAGATGGAAATCCCGTGATGATGATGTCTTGAATGTCAATTTTGAGGTTCGAAATTCAATTTATGAAAACGAGTTAAATAGCATTAGTGAACATTATAAAAAACAAAAATTGTCTATGTTGTTGCTTTCGCCAATTTGGCTTGGTGGTTTAGCCTCTCTTTTTTACTTGCTTATTTTTTATGCCAACAACCAGTGGCGGAGCCACACTATGTCGAGGGTGTTCATCCGAATCCCCTCGGCGGAAAAAAACACTATTTTTACAAGGTTAAAATTATTTTTGATGTATATATAATAGACGTTGAACCTCCTTAGGCTTCTTCGTATGTTTACTTTTTTATATTTTGAACCCCCTCGGCGAAAATCCTGGCTCTGCAACTGCCAACAACATGGGATCAAACCTTGGTGCGAGCATTGAATGAGATATATTATACCTTGGTTGAACCTTTCGTATTGGATGAATTATTTTTGGATATAATATTTTTATTTGTACATTGACTTGACTAAATAATAAAACACTTAAATCAAAACCCTATAAAATATGACACTTAGATCTAAAGATGACAAGTTTCCAAAAAACAAAACTTACTTCGGGACACTTTACAACCCCTAAAATGACGATCTAAACGTTTAGGTATACTTGATATAATGAGCCGATGTTACTGTACGCAAAAAAAGGTATTAAGTTCTATATAAAATATTGATATTTTTGGGTTTTGAAACATGACTAATATTTGCCCAAAGTATGAAAAAAACTTGATTTTGATAGCTTAAAAAAAGAAAAAGAAAAAAAGGCAGCCTCTTTCACGCATAAAATCTGTGCATGAAAGGACCAAAGTTTTAATTTTACAGTTTGGTCCTTTCACGCACAAATTCGTGCGTGAAACCTACTTTTTTTATTTTTTTATTACAAAAGTTGCGGACTTGAACCCTTCTCAACCAAGCTGCACTCACTTCAACGACCATATCCTTGAGTGCGGGCTACCAGATAAGCAATAGAAATTTTTGTTATGGGAATGTGGATTTATTCTAACTATACATTTAAAAAAAAAAATCAAAATATATAGTAGTAGTATATAATACGAGTACAAGACAGTTGCATCTGTTATGACGATGCACATCCACCCTTAGATACAACTGTGGGCCATCACACTCACTTGTCAACATGTACAATATCAGCCCTTAGATGCAGCCGGAGGCAGTGGTGATTACAGCAGGATCTGCGTGTGCTTTTCAGTGTTATATAAGGGATATTTGACTCTGCCACATACAGGGGCAGAGCCAGCCCTTCGGGTGTGGGTTCGGCCGAACCCAGTAGCTTTTATCCGAATTGATATATTTGTATTAAATTTTTTATCAAATATGTACAAATTATTAATTAAGAACCCAGTAACTTTAAAGAATTAGAACCCCGAACCCACAAGCTTCGAATCCTGGTTTCGCCTCTGGCCACATATCCAGCTTTCATCCAAGTGAAATATTCTATAAATTCTACTTCTTTTCGTTCGACATTTCCATCCCTATCCTTAGAGGCAAATTTAGGATTATGAATTTTATAGATTTGAGTTTGAAATTTTAATGTAAGTCATTTCATTTATTGGATTCAAAATCAATTTTTTGTACTTAAAAAGTGTATCCTTTAACTCATGTATAGAATACGAACTAAAATTATTGAGTTTCTACATTTGCACTTCCACATGAAACGTGGGGCATTTTCATGAGTAGTGCAGTTAGGATTATTAAGAGTAGTGAGACTTTATTGGAGTCAATGTAGAAAAGTCCCACTAAAGTAACTTTTGAATTTTTTTGGACAATAACGTCATCAAACTATGCTCATCTTTCCAAAAAAATATAACAACCCATTTTTGGACATAAGACCCCTTAACCCATTTTAAATTATAAAATCCATTTGAATATTTCTATTGTATCTTCAAAATGTGAAAAATATTTCAGAATATTGCAAAATTGTGTTTAAGCAGACAATAAAAGGATACAATATAATTATAGTAGAAATGAGCACAATGCTTAACTATATTTTTTAATTGATTGTAAATAATTTTTCTTGATATATAAAATTTTCAATTATCAAAAAAATAGTTACTATTTTTATTTTCTTGGAGATGAACTTGTAATATTTTGATTTTGTTTAAGTTTAGTTTATAAATAAGTGGATTACAATTAATATAAAAATTTTATATTTTTAAGAAGCGTGCTGGATAACTACTTTGTAAAATAAAATCAATTTTACAATTTTTATATTAATTATGTCAATGCGCTTCCATTCAGTAAATTGTTTAATTTCCGGCTTTGAGCAACAGAAAATATCAAAATAATTCAAATGAAATTGATATAACAAAGAAAACCTTGTAGTATACTTAAAGTTTGAATGATTATATTATTTTATTCTTATCGCTTGAAATGTTACGTTAGATATTCTTATTTTATTATTAAAACATGAAAAATATTAATTTGAACAAGAATTTTGGAGTATTGAAAAATTGTGGCTACATAATGGATTTTATAATTTAAAATAGGTTAAGGGGTCTTAAGTTAAAAAATGGGTTGTTTTACTTTTTTGGAAAGATGAGCATAGTTTGATGACCATATTGTCCAAAAAAATTCAAAAGTTACTTTAGTAGGATTTTTCTACAAGTTCAATGACTATTTGAGGAATTGACTCGACTTTATTGCACCGATAGCTTGAATATGTGCAAATATGTCACTTTTGTAGAGTCAATGAAATAAGGCTTTATTTCCAAAAATGATGGCCTAGCAGCTGAACAAATGGAGTAATTACTAGTAGAAGTAAAACTAAGTGCATTTTGATTATTTACCTAAATCTTGGTGGGAGAATTACCCAACTCATGTACTCCTATTAACATAGATAACAAGCATCTCTTAGTTGAGCTGCCGTCATTAAAAAAACAAAAAAAGCAATACACCATTCATCCCAATTTATTTGTCCTTAAACGTTTACCTTTCACAATTTCAATTATCCAAATTCGTTAAGCTCCTCAAGTTTTAACTTTCATGTGATACTTTTTCAATTAAAACTGACTTTTTAGCTATTACTACAATATCCTTTCTCACTATCACTATTATAATTTATAAATTAATATCGTAAGCTCCACATTCAGTCAATATTGTTACATAAAATGGAATTATAGATTAGTTAATTTGCAAGGGAAAAGTTGAGCTTTTCAATACATTCCATTGTTATGTACTTGTGTAATTTAGATGACAACATGAAAAAAAACCATTAACATATCTAACAAGTACAAAGAAACCATCTTTTATTCTGGCACCCACATGGGGCTTTTACATAGAAAGGGCAAGTAGCAAAGTAGCTAGCACGTACCCTGTGCGGGTACTCTTTGCTTGGTTATATAAAAGAGAAAATATCATTAACCATGTATCAAGTCAAAGAAGTAGTGGCAGAGTGCTCTACCCTAACCAATTCTTGCATGATTCATCCAAAAGAACAGGTAAAGCATAGGTCCCACATAATAACTTCAGTTGGGATTTTTGTTTTTAAAAATTTTATTGAGCTTTTTTATACATGAGTATTCCCTAAGCATTGCTGGTGAGAAGAGAAGTTGCCATGAATGAACACATGAACCATTATTATCTGTATAAAGTAACACATGCACCTTTATCATTATTAGCCTTTTATAACCACATAAATAGAAAAAAAGAATTAGCGGTGGATTCCTAGTAGCTCCATTTGTATATCTACTTGTCATATATGCATACGTGAGACAGATATATTCTGTGCCATTAGTGGCGGATTCAGGATTTTCATTCAGGGGGTTCGGAAAAAACAACAAAAGCTAAATATAAAAAAATAATGTTGTCAATGGGAATCGAACCTAGGACACTAAAGACAATTTAGAACACCTTGAACCGCTTGGGCTAAACTTCTCAGATTTGTTTAGGGTGTTCAAAAGTTAATATATGTACATAAATACAGAAAATCTACCCTATATATATACTGTAATTTTCTGCCGAGGGTGTTAGGGTAACACCCTCGGGCCCCTTTAAATCCGCCCCTGGCCATTACTTGACAAATTTGCTTCAACTTAAGTACTGCCATACAACAATGTTATTTGGGCTCAATTTGTACGTCCTGATTATAACTATATTAATTAAGTATTGGTTGTCTCTCACCAATAATCCAATATATGTATTGAATCATATTGCTCGCACGAGAAGAAATCATCGTAGCTTCTTTTTTGAACACTAATTCGAATTAAGTCTCTCATGAACCTCACCCATTTTGTTAACTGTCAAAGCACCCAATTATGTTCTTCTAAACCAATGGAGTATTTCAAATAAGAAAGATCTCTTTTTAGTTTATATGATCATGTCCTTGTAGCTTGGGTATTTTCCTTTGGGTAGTTTTTTCTTGGGGTTGGGGGAGAGCAAAGCGGATCTAAAATGTAATTTATAGGTTCACCTAAACTCAATAATTTTTGTACAGTTAGTGTATCTAATTAAGTCTCTCATGATTCTCACCCATTTCGTTAACCGTCAAACCACCCCATTATGTGCTTTTAAACTAATATATTTAAATAAGAAAAATCTTCTTCTAGTTTATATGATCATGTCCTTGTAGTTTGGGTATTTTTCCTTTGAGTAGTTTTTTCTTGGGGTTGGAGACTGGCAGAGTAGAGCGGATCTATAATGTAATTTATAGGTTCACGTAAACTCAATAATTCTTGCAATATAGTGTAAACGTATTAAAAAGTTTATTATACCTATAAATATTTGATTATAAATTCAATTATTAATTATCGTATATTAAAATTGCTGTACAAACTCATTCAAATCATGAATTCGCCGGGGGGAAAAGATATACCTACTGAAAGAACAAGTTATCTAACTACATACCCTCAACTTAGAGATACAGTTCAGCATGAACTCTCAATAGACTAACCACCGAGGAAAATACTAGCTAGTAGTTGTTAGTATATCTTTTAATTATTTATATTAATTAAAAAGCTTGACGTGCTTATCATTAATGAACTTTACTTATTTTGTAATATATCTTTAATCATGGAAAATGTATGTGTCACCTCGCCAGATCTCATATCCACACAAAGTGGACCAATTAGCTTTTCTTTACTAGTAGTACTAGTGAGTCTGTCTCTTTAGTTATATATCACACACAAATATTGCTTTGTGTTTGCTTGCGAAGAAGTGAAGCTCCTCAGCAAGCTTCCTTCATTTCTGACCGACAAATAAAGAAGGCTAGCTTGGTAGATCTTGCTTTGACTTGAGGTAAAAGGGATCTATCACGAGAGTCACACTTTAATAACATTGGTGTTAAAGGCTAATTTGTGGTTAGCTTTCCTTAAAAATGTGAAATTTGTAATTCTAAAAATAAAACAAGTTACATTCATGTAACATGTAATTAGAGGTGATCCGTAATGTAGAAATATCTTATAATGATAATATACATAACTTAAATATATTGTCAGTTTAAGAAATTTTGAATGCCATCCAGTCATCTAAATTATATATACAGGTGCCTCCTTAGACTATGAAATTTAATCTTGAAAATAAAACAGGTTACCTGCAATCACTTAATTAAATGCACCTGAAATGGGTATTTACTTAATTTCTAGTCTAGAATGTGGAATTTGTATATATGAACCGATAATGTGAAAATTCCCTTACGATGATAGACAATGTATATAACTTAAAATTTTCTAAATAGGTATTCGCAATTATTAAATAGTTGCACACAAAATTTTAGACGGATGATAAGCACCTAGCATTTTCTTTTTGTCTTGGTTGGAATTTTAAAAAATAGTTATCTATGTATCTTCATAAAGAAAGAGTTAATTAATTACAGTACCCAATTAGGAAAATCCAAGAAAGTAATTTGCCTAAAATCTTTATCCTTTAATTTATTCATTTCTCAACTATAAATATGTACATAATCTACATGGTGTTGCCGAAGGGTCCGTGTGAGTAAGTATGAATGATCCACTGAAATTTTCTACCAAACTGTATACGAACATCAGAGCTTTAAATACCACCACAAATTACGGTTGGAAATATTAAGTCTAATATTGACAACACCTATGAAATTGTGGACTGCAGTTTTGGAACTATACTCTATGACAGAAAAGGGAATCGGTTGCTGAAATATAGAGCCTTATACAATACATTTTTGTAACAATGAAAAAGAAGAAAACTATAAGTTGAGAAAAATGTTGTAGAACGCGAACTAGCATATATTATGAAATATGGAAAAATTACTTACCGATCATGCCCGGTGTTTATGCAAATACAATAATGAAAACATAATACTTTTGTCTTTGTATTCACTGATATCACTAAACCATCGGTAATCAATGGACAATATTCTTACCAACATTTTAATTATAGTAAATCAATATGATGGCATAAGCATCAACTGTGAGTAAATTTTTAGCAAGGAATAACAGAGCTTTTGTCAAAGGTTTAGATATAGGGAATTTTGGATGCTAGTACCTATCCTTTCTTAGCCAGTGGAAAATAAGCTTATCGGGCAGTACTAAATTAATAGTAGTAATTCAAAGATTCACAATTTCCCCTTAGATCAAATTTAGTGAAGGACATAAGAAAGCATAAAGCCAAAGTAGGACATCTAAATGTTTATATATAATCGGCATATATATATGAGGAGAAGACAGACAAGGAGTGGCCTAGCTTTACTTGGAAGAGTGTCAGTTGTCAATATGTAGCATCCACTTTTGGTAAAAGAAAACACCCAGAGACTTCTTCACTCTCAAATGAAGTCACTTTGGGCAATTAATATAACATATGATATACAAATGTCTTTATGTGTTCATCATTTTCACCAATTGTCTTCTTTTTCTTGGTATGTGCTGCATTATGTTTATAAGTAGGATTATTCATTTCTTAAACAAAATCTTAATGTGGATGTAGATGACCTAATCTTTGGTCCATTAGGCTAGTTAGTCAAGTAGTGTATGTAATAAATTGAGCCACATGCTAGAAGCTCATCAAAGTAGGGGATTGTAGGCCAAATTTTTTGGATTTCTTTGTCAAAATTATCCACATGCAATGATCAATGAAGTGAATTGAGAACCATCAGGTCTCCATTAGTTTAAAATATCAGCGGATTAAGAAATATTAGGTAATTTTTTTCCATCTGTCCAAGCCTTAATGGACAGACTTACCTGGAACCTATGTTGGGGGGGAGGTACGTAGCAGGTCCTATATAATTAGTCGAGATGTGCACAAGTTGGCTCAGACACCACAATTTTACAAAGAATTATCTATATGTAAGGATATCAAGTATGTGGAATCATACATAGGAAATATGCACTTGATTCCAATTGGTTTGGTGTCACCTTAATTAAGAAGTGGTTGAGCAGCTTTCTCACCAGACATCTAGTAAGTCAGCTAGAGGAAATTGGGAAAACGGTGGGAAAATATTATTCTATTTACTAGCAGGTTACACACACAATTACTACAAAGAGTATAAACCATTTCTCACCAGACATCTTTCTTTGGGGGTAAAATATGTGGTAACTGTAAGATTGTTCTATTTCTCACTAAGCAACATTTTTGGTACACAACAATTAAGAAGTCAAATTTTCTAACTCTAAAGGCATTTTACAGTGACATGTCAGTCATATCTTTTTATTTTTTTTAATAACCATCAGCTGATATCTGAATTAACTGGACTGATCAATACAAATTAAATTTGCATTGTATAGAGAGAAATGCTTTCTATGAGGTTTTTCCATTCTTATGAGTCAAAATCTAGACCTTAAATTAAGGAGGAGAGAGCTGTCCCGCCACATCTCTGATGGTCACCATATCTTTCATCGTTTTGCCACCTTCTCTTTAATTTGGACACTATATAATAAAGAGGAACACATACATGTTTTATACTAAGAGTGTAATTTTACCCACTAAATAACTAATTATTTACTATTTAATTCTGGTTTCGAGTCAATATTTATTACTCCTATATCAAGTTATCTGCAATTATTTTTTACTAAATGATTTGATCATGTATATATTTATCTACTAACCTCCGTCAGTGCCAGAATTTGAACTCTTAACCAAAACTTTATTAACAGATGCAACATAGTCTTCCACCCAATCATTTTTCTTCCCTAAAAACATTTCTTCCGAATGTTTAATCAATGTTACCTATCAATCTACAAAACTTAAAAATCTTACGAACTTGGCCTTTTAAAATCCAAGATTCTTCGGCAATCACGAGACATTTTTGCCTCACACAATCATCACAGTGCATGTATTGTGTATAGCTTCACAAGCCAAAGTTAGGCACAAAATAATGTGCAAGCACATGTTTGATCTTTAAACAAATGTTTAGTTTATTACGGTTTTTATTAAGTAGACTTTGAAGGAAATAAAGGGGGGTCTTTCTGTTCCTCGTAATCACACAAACAGATTTATATGTAAACAACTTATAACCACTTCTCTCCTTAGTAAAATTAAAAAAGAAATGATACTATATATAAATAGACAAGTTAATTCACAGCTAAAGTTGCACTAATATTGCCGGCTAAAACAGGCACAAAAGGTGAGGAACTTTCATATTAATAGGCCAAAAATGTGATTACTTTGTCCGCTTAATGTTAAGACATATTCACGTTGCGGTTAGTGCTATGAAAGCCGGCTGCTAATAACAACTTAATTTAGGCCGGCAACTTTATTTCTCACTTACAACTTAGCTTAGTTTGCTGTCAACTTTTGTGCTACAGCTTGAGTTTATGTATCATAGTACTAAACAATATGCTAATTGAAGCTGAATTCAAGAATTTTTTCCGGGTTGGCCTAGAATTTCCTAGTTTACTATGTGCATAAGGATATATAGTTAATTTGATTAAATACTTCTCAAAAAGATAAATTCAAAATTTAAGTTAGTGAGAACCATTTTAGAGTCCTTCTGCATGTATTCACAAACGGATAGGACTGACGGGGGATGTAAGCTTTAAGTTACCGATTCCGAACATATTAATTTTGGCTTAAATTATGTATATAATATGTGTTAAAAATTTATTGAATATGTATAAAATTTAAACTCTAGAGCTCAATTACTAGCTCTTAAGACCATTGTGCTATAGGTCAAAATTCGTAAAGTTGAAATTCTGATTCCATCAACAGAGATATGACTTTTTCTGAAATTGACTCTCATATCATATTAATTTTTTTATCAGAGTTAAATTGACAATAGGGGAAGAAACCTTACCACCGTTACAAATCTCTTTCCAAACTACTCCATTATACAATCAATACGAGACTTTCTAACATGTTATGAACATAATCTTTTACAATTTAAATGGAGGAAAATAATTATACAAAAACCTCTTAAGTGAATTTGATATTTTTTAATGTGTAAAATAAAAATCTTCTGGAAAAAAGACATAAACTAAAACAGATCTGTAAAGAGCTATACAAAATCAAATTGACAGGTAATTCTTATTTTTAGGTAAATAATCTTATTTTTTATGGATGATTACCTATAATTATCAATCAGAGGAAGATCTAGGATTTGAAGTTTGTGGGTTCTTACAACAAACTCAAATTTATATGTAAAAATGACTGAGTTTACAGTCAAATATTTATAGTTATTTAATGGATTGGGAGAATAGCACTTTTAGTCCTAGTGTTAATGCTATCTTATGATTTTAGCCCTTGTATTATCCAGCTTATCACTATTGACCTTTAAAGACATAGATTGTGCGCTAGTCCGGGACTGATTATCATTTAGGTGGCTTGATAATGCAATAAAAATTATTTTAAACTCATAAAATAATAGAAAGCAAAAGAAGTAATAGTAGTACATACAGTACAAGAATAACAGCCAAAGAGTGGAACCTTTGAGTTGTGGGCTGCTTTAATAGCAAGACAAAGGAAAGAATAGTTATTGTGAGCAGTTAAGTTATTGAGCAGGAGCTAGCTAAGCAAAGGTCAGCTCAACCAATAGAGATGCAAAATGCTTTGGATCAATCTCAGCCGTTGGATTTGAGGTTGGCGTAGAATTGTCAGTTGAGTACACGTGCTACTACTACTAGTACTATCTTTCCCCTTTACCACTTCTTTTTATCTTTGCTTCCATGCATGGATTTCTCCTCCCATTTGCCAAACATAGAGTGTGTGTTGTAAGAGAGAGAAAACAACAAAAAAACTGAAGAAAGAGAAAAAAATAGTAAACTGCTCTGCTCTTTCTTCTGCTATCAGAATTTGGATATTTTCTTGATATTTGTCCACTGTTTCTTGATTTACTCTTTCCTATTAGTAGTATGACTTACAAAGTTGTACTAGCATTTTGAACAATTGGGAGGAACAAGACTAGGTAAAAGTTGGACTTTTTTTTTTCTTCTTTCTTGATCATCATCTGATCTGATATTCTTGATTTGATTTGATTCAATGGGACTTGAAGATCAAGAAGTAGTACTGAAACATGTTTGCAAATTCTGCAACAAAAGTTTCCATTGTGGTAGATCCTTAGGGGGTCATATGAGGTCTCATATGATTAACACAACTGATGGAGAGACTTCAAGAAAGAAGCTTCCAGCTTTGATCATCAGTAGCAATGGTAATTTGGATATGGGCACTCAAAGTGCTAATTATGGGCTGAGGGAGAATCCCAAGAAGACTTCAAAATTTGCTGAAGAAGATACTTTGCTTCCCAATCAGAACAACAACAAAGTTTGCAAGGAATGTGGCAAAAGCTTCCAGTCTTGGAAAGCTTTATTTGGCCACATGAAGTGTCACTCATCAATGAATCACAGTGTGGAAGAAGATTCTTGGAACAGTGCTAGTGCTAATAATCACAAACAATTAGTACTAATGGATAGCGAATCTGATACTGAAGCAGCAGCAGCACCAAATAAGAAGAAAAGATCATCAAGAAGGATGAAAAGGTACATGGCTCCTACAACTTCTTCTACTTTAACTTCTGAGATTGAGCATGAACAAGAAGAGATTGCTATGAGTTTGATTTTGCTTTCAAGGGATGTTGGGAATTGGGTTGGTCAAAATCATGTCACTGAGTGTTCTGATAACAATTCTCAGTTCTTGAAATCTAGAATATTGAGTACCAAATGTAAAGATGGAGGTGATTTGGTCAAGTACTTCAAGAAAGTCAAAAATGGGAAAACAGAGCAAGGCGAGAGCTCCAACTCTCCAACAAATGGTCAAAAAAGGGACAAATCAGAGCTTCCAACAGGAGATGAAAAAAAGAAGAAGGTTAAAGAGGACAATGAAAACAGAGTTGAACAGTCTGAAGTTGAACTTGTTCCTAACAAGTTAGTCAAAGGGAGTTGTTTAGTTTTGTCACAAATGGATTCTGATCCAAAAGAAAAATTTGAGTGTACTACTTGCAACAAGAGCTTCCATTCCTATCAAGCACTTGGTGGTCATAGGGCTAGCCACAAAAATGCTAAATGTGAAAATAGTAGCATTGACATGAGTGAAATTAGTGAATTTGGGCAAAAGAATGAGAACAATTGTGGATCAAAGAAGCAGGTAAAGATGCATGAGTGTCCAATTTGCTTCAAGATTTTCTCATCAGGCCAAGCATTAGGTGGACACAAGAGATCCCACTTGATTGCTGAGGCAAAAAGAAACAACAACAACAACAACCAATCTGTTGAAATACAGAAACCAATACCAGAAACCAGAAACTTCTTGGATCTAAACTTGCCTGCTCCTGTTGAAGAAGAAGATAACATGTTGGATTCTAGCAGTACACATGAGCATATTGAATTCCAGCAATGGTGGATTGACAGCAGCCACAAGCATGAGCAACTATTGGGCCTTCTTTCCAACTGATCACTGGGCAACTATTGGGCCTTCTTTATCAAAGGTTCACAAGTGTACAGATTCATTGATTCTTTACATGATTTGAAGTGTTTGAATTCACAGTAGTAAGTACTGGTGGATATTTCAACCTCTATTTGTTTGATCCGCCAAACCTGTCCATGATTAAATCGTATTCAACTCATCAACAACAGTAGCAACTTACATTTCAGTTTCAAACAAGTTGAGGTCCACTACATGAATTCTCACTATTCATTTTAGCTCAACTCAAAATTGGCAAATTTTACGCTGGTTGTCAATCTACTGCAACCCTCCTCCTTTATTCGAGCTTGAGATCGATAATGTGAGCAAGTTGACGCAGGCGGAATTATATTCAAACCATCCATTTAGCAAATTCCATTTTCTCAATGAACTAGTAAGCACCCCTTTTTTGGTTAATTTTGTTTTAATTTTCTTTTACATATTTTAGTTATAGAATGAAAATTCATCAGTACAAGATGTAAGCTTCTTTTTCTATTTTGGATTCTTTTGTTGAATACATTTTAGCTTCATCTTGAGCTATGACGAGTAAATTTGTTGTGGTGTAATAATTTTTTCTTGGGATTGAAGGGAAATTGAGTGAGGTGTTCAAGATGGGACTATATACTATGAAGTCATGAAGGAGGAAAAAAAAAAGATGCTTCATTATATTTTGGAAAAACAAAGATAAGTGAGCTCAAATTAAAAGGTGGTTGTTTAGTGACCTACCAAATAACATGACAACTCATCCCATTTCCCTTTCTTATTAGTCTCACAATATGCTAGTGCTTTTCAATTATCTTTAATGCTTGCTATACACAGCCTCAGCATTGAACAGTTATCACGCAACTGAAAAAGGAAGACTAAGTAGATTGGACCACCTCTACACTTGAAAGAATACTTAAAAAAAGAAGTCAGTATTAAACTAACAATATTCTATATTTTTAATTTACTTAGTCCACTTTAACTAGAACACCTAATTAGACGTGCAGTTTGTTCAAGACCGGCACATTTCTTATGAATAGACTGTCGGAACCCTCTTGTATAAAATTCTAGATTTGCCACTACCATTTCATATATATGAAGCATGGTTGTTGTACACTGTTTAACAATATAATTTTACTATTAACTTATTATAAAATTTTATAATTTTGCTCTGTCAAAACTCAAAAGATATAGTGGTGTCTAACAGGCTAACATCACATGCCAACAAACTAGTGTTAGAGAAAGTCGCGGTTTATTATTCACAGGTGGACTTAATCACAGAAACTTGGTTGAAAAGTATAGAATATATTGGAGACTTTTAGGAAACAAATGCCATATCTGTTTGGCTGTTGCTTGTATCGCTTTTCCTATTCTTGGAAAAAATTAGCCTTTGGCACTTAATATAGAACTTTATCTGGACTGGACTAGGAGATTTATTTTTTTATACTTCACACCAAACAGTCCCTTACAGTTTAAATGTGTAACAGTACTACATCAGATATTTCTGCAGCAGTTTCAAGCAATATCACTTTCTGATTTGGGCAAATTACTGCACTAATCTGGCCTTAGGCCTCTACTCATCCTAGGCAGCCCCCAACTAGTAGCCTAACAAAAGGGGGCTAGTGTACAAATTGGAAGACCGCTTATTTAAAATATAGTCAAAAGTAACAAAGTACTCCCTCCGTTCACTTTTACTTGTCCACTTTAAACTTTTTACGCTGTTTAAGAAATAATAAATGAAGAGTATAAATTACCAATATACCCATATTAATTGGTGCATATTTTTATTGATTCAAAACGACTAAGCGAAGAATTAATACTATGGGAAAACAGAAAAAATGAAATTGTCTTCTCTTGATATGCTAAAAGTGACAAGTAAAAATGAAAATTTATTTTTAGAATACTGAACAAGTAAAAGTGAACGGAGAGAGTACTTAATGTTTCACCATTTTAGAATCGACTTCAAACTAACGGAACTGAATTTGAAAATCTTACGTTTCAAATTTTAGACATATGGATCTAAAGTTAAGTTATAAGTCTGAAGTTGAACTTCAAAGTCCAACTGTATAAATTGAGCTCTACAAAGCCTAACTTCAGACATTCAAAGTCTTAACTTTAGACTTGAATGTCTGAAGTTGATATTAGCCGGGACTGCGGCTTTATATAGATTATTGCGATGTTTACATCTATATAATCAAGTAGTGTCTATGCTGTTTAATTTTAAATATGCTTTTATTTTATCGTTATATGTTGTGTTCTTTTAGGATCAACTGGGACCAAATGGAAGAAACAACTAGGGAGAAGCATCTCAGCTTATTTACCAGTTTACCTACTTCTGTGGAATAAGAGCCTATATCAATATTTGATTATAACGAACTTTGCATCTTTAACAAAGCTTGTAATGCTTGATGATAATGTGCGAGAAAGAAGATAAATTGTTGTGTAGTGCTTGATTTCTCATTATTGAGCAAAGTCGGATATGTTTAAAATCTGTCAACACTGACTACAAGTTAAATACTTCAGAATAATTAGGGGATATTTTCAAAAATATTGAGCTTTTGAAAATATTTATGTCATGTAGCCCAATATACGACACTATACAATATTATACATCATTATACTTGGGGGGAAAGCATACACTCTACCCTCCCCAGACCCCATGTTGTGGGATTTCACTGGGTTGTTGTTGTTGTTGTTGTTATACCTGGGGGAAAGCATTATACATAATGTTTCAACCTGGTATAAAGTGTATAAAGGTGTTTATACACATATATGGACTAAATCAGGTGTCTATACATAAAGTATGAACTACGTGACGTAAAATAGACGGAGTGTAGTTTTCCCAAAAAATTACTTAAAAAAGAGTATGACATAAAAAATTGGCTACCGAGTGCAATTCCTACTACAAAACAGAAAGGGTAATTTGCAGGATTTCCCTTCGCTGGGGTGGTCTTTAATTTTTACCCCTCAAAATAGTGGTTTTTAAATTTTATCCTTACGGCAGAATTTGCATGGGCAAAAATTCTGCCTGTGCCCATGCAAATTCTGTCTTGCGAATTTTTTTTTGAGCTGAGAAGGGTATTAGGCGAAGGTAAAACTTAAAACCACCAATTTGAAGGGCAAAATTAAAGACCACCCCAAATGAAGAACAATCCACCCAAAAAAAAGAAACAGAAACCTACGTTGGGCCCATTCTTGCAAAATGCAAAATACACATAACGTGGACAACATTTTTTTGCGCGGAGTGCCCTTCTTTTGGGGTGGTCTTTAAATTTTGCCCCTCATATTTGAAATCTTTAAAATTTGGTTCCTTCCTAACACCCATAGTTCCTGGTGTTCGAACTCACGCGCAAATAAAATTTTTAAAAAATTCGCAATGCAGTAGTTTAATTTCATGCGATGTCTGACCCGCATACTTTGTTATGAATTACACAAAGTTACGCCGATTCTAAGATACTTACCTCGTGCGTATTGGCATAAGCATGACGGTCCCAAGATAACTTTGATAATTCCTTCCACAAAGTTATGCCGGTCCCGGTCCGATAAAAGTTTGCCCATTAAAAGAGTAGCCCCCACCCCAAGATAACTTTGCATAATTATCAAAATTACGCGATGGCCGGAGATACTTATGCCAAGTCCGTCCATAAGGCATAAGTATTCAAGAAAAAGTCGCTTACTTCACATTTTTAACTACATGCCCATCCTAATTAAAATAAACAATCCAAACTTAACAATATTAACACATCCGCCACGATTGACAACCTCATCATGAATTGCATTTGCAGACCAAAGATCCGTAACATTTCCACCCAAAGACAAAGAGCATGTTTATTCCCCTCAAGAAGTAAATCTTAGATAAAGCCAAAGACAATAATCTCGGTATAAGTAAGCTAGCTATAGATGGTCAATCAAGCACCCGAATGCTATCCACAACGTCGAAACTTTAGCCCTCCACGTGATACACCTAAAGCAAGCTTTCACAAGAATGATGAATATTTTGAACCACTTTCTGGGATAACTGGTAACAAAACATGCTATGACTTATCACTCAAATATTTATTTTTGTTTGGGATCCCGATAACTTTGATAATTCCTTCACAAAGTTACGCCGGCGTGGCATACTTTAACGGGCAACTTTTATGCCGGGATCCGCATAACTCGTGAAGGAATTATCAAAGTTATGCTTGACCCGCATACTTATGCCAAGTCCGCCCACAAGGCATAAGTATACCGGTCCGCATAACTTTGGTAATTCCTTCACAAGTGTGCCGCCATGCAGATAGCGAAATTTAAACCGCCTTGCGAATTTTTTTTTTTTTAAAATTTTGATCGCGCATGGGTTCGAACCCGGAATCCCATGCGGCGAAAGCTTGTAAAATTTAAACATTTCAAATATGAGGGGCAAAATTTAAAGACCACCCAAAAGAAGGGCAATTTTGCGAATTGCCCCGTGGACAAAGCAACCATTGACTAAAAATGATGCTGCTATCAATGGCTTAAATCTTAATCTAAAACCTTGTGCTCCTCATTCATCTCCTCTTTCCCTTTCTTCTTCTGCAGCTATGGCATCTACACTAACTCGCAGATTTACAACCAAACTTCTCAAAAATCCTCCTTCTTTTTCATCTCCACGTTCATTCCTCAGAGATCCCCAAATTAACCCAAAACTCTCAACCCCCATCAATTCATATATCAAATCAACTCCTTTTTTCAGTCAAAATCACCCACCATTTCTTGGTATGATCCAAAAACAAATTAATTCTTCTCAATACATGAACCCCACATGGCAGTCATTAGGAAAACCAAGATATTTCTCATCTAGTGATGATAGTGATAGTGATGGAAACCCTAAAAACCCTAGTGAATTTAAGCACCAAGAAATCACAGGCCCAACTGTTGAACGTGACGTGTCACCACTTGCAAATGAGACACGTGAAGTGCTCGATAAAATGCTTAAGTCAATGTATAGTTTGAGTAAAGCATTTGCTGTACTTGGGTTAGTTCAGCTTGGTTTAGGAGCTTGGATTACTTACAAGACTCAGTCTTCGCCAATGCCTGAGATTTCAATACAGAGTTTCTTGGCCTTTGGGTTACCGTTTTCGTTGGCATTCATGTTGAGACGGGCATTGAAGCCGATTTATTTCTTTAAGAAAATGGAAGAACAAAGTAGGTTGCAGATTTTGACACTTACTCTTCAGGCTGCTAAGCAATTGAACTTGTTGTTTGTTCGTAGTCAAGGTGTTACTTACTCGTGTATTGGTGTTACGTCTCTTGGATTGATCCTTGTTGTATTCTCTAGATTGAGTAATTAGTTCTGTGTTAGTATTAATACATATCAATAGGGAAGCTGAATAAGAGTTGACACTTTTGAATGTGTTGCTATTTCGATTTGAAACAGAAACTTTGTCGATTGAGAAGTTGTGGTTGCCCCACGATTTAAGTAGTTGTAAGAACTGTTTGATGTGGAATTCGTAACTGAATACTGATCAAGATTAGTTTTTTCTGTGGAAGTTTTAGCAATGACTTATGCAAGCCAATGTTGATTACAGAAGGAACTCTTATCATAAATTCGTTTTTGCTATGTCCCACTTCCATATGCCATTGATGGAGATATTTGGTCCAATTCGGATCTTTGCTTTGTTGATTGAGAAGTTTTTTGTTGTCTCGCGATTCAAGTAGTTGCAAGAAATGTTTGATGTTGAATTTGTAAACTAAATACTGATCAACATTAGATTGAAGCTTAGCAATGACTTATGCATTTCAATGTTGAGTACAAAAGAAACTCTATCATACCTTTTTTTTTTGCTGTGTCACACTTGCATTGAATGAGATATTTGGTCCACTTCTGATCTTTCTATTTGAAACAGAAGCTTCGTTTGTTGATTGGAAAGTTTTTTTTTTTTTTTTTTTTTGCCCTGCTATTTACGTAGTTGAAAGAAATGTTTGATGTTGAATTTGTAAGCTGAATACTGATCAAGATTAGATTTTGAAAGATTTATCAATGACTTATGTAATCCAGTGTTGAGTACAAAAGGAAATCTATTATACCTTCGTTTTTGCTACGTAACACTTCCATTGATGGATATATTTGGTCCACATCTGATCTTGCTAGTTGAAACAGAGGCTTTGTTTTTGATTGGGAAGCTTTTCGTAGCCCCACGATTTAAGTAGTTGCAAGAAATGTTTGATGTTGAATTCGTAAGTCGAAATACTGATCAAGATTAGATTTTCTGTGAAAGTTTTGGCAACGAGTTCTGCAATTTAATGTTGATTACAAAAGAATATCTATCATATCTTCCTTTTAGATATGTCACACTTCCATTGATGGAGGTATTTGTTCCACTTTTGATCTTTCACTTTTAAGCCGAAGCTTTGTTGATTGAGAAGTTTTAGTTGCCCCGCAATTTAAGTAGTTGCAAGAAATGTTTGATGTTGAATTTGTAAGCTGAATACTAATCAAGATTAGATTTTCTGGGTAAGCTTTAGCAATGACTTCTGCAAATCAATGTTGATTACAAAGAAACTCTATCATACCATTGTTTTTGCTATGTCACAGTTCCATTGATGGTGATATTTGGTCCACTTCCGATATTTCGATTTTAAGCAGAAACTTTGTTGATTGAGAAGTTTTTTTTTGCCCCGCGACATAATTAGTTGCAAGAAATGTTTGATGTTGAATTTGTAAACTGCATACTGATCGATATTAGATTTCTCGGAAAGCTTTAGCAATGATTTATGTTGAATAGAAAAGAAAATCTATCATACCTTCGTTTTTGCTATGTCACACTTCCATTGATGGAGATTTTGGTCCACTCCTTACAAAACTGGCTGTTCTAAAACCACCAGAAATCAATGTCATGGAGAAGATGGAGAAAATTGCAGGTCAAGTAAATAACTATGAATAGCTTGTAAAGCAGCTTAAGCTATATTTGTATGTCATCTATGGGACGACAGTTGCATCTTGCATGCATTGAACAATTATCTTTACATTTGTGGCTTACTATATTCCTTGACGAATATAATATTTGTGAAGTTCCCAGTGGAGATTGTGTTATCAAGATTGAAAAAGAACAGAGAAATCGTCACTGAAGGACAACTTAGTAAATCCAGCAGAAGTTTCAGACATGTATGTGTAGCATAGATATTGGTAAAAAATGTATTCATTTCAAGCATGTCGTCGTTTTTTAACCTTCGTTTAATTTCACGAGTGAAGCTTATCTCCTGAAGACATACAAGGTATCAAGAGAATTCCGTTCAAGACTTGGACAAATTAGAAGAAATTACCTACTACTTTGTTCTGCGGGTTGAACCTGAAATTTAATTTCTAATTAGAATACAATCAATATGACTTGTATTATGCTATAATTGCTGATAACTAACTATATGATCATGTTAAGTATTCTATCAGTAAATATAAAATACTCTAGAGTGTAGGGAATATTATGAAATATCAACCGACGTTTTATATTCTCATACTTAAATGTCTAAATTCAATTTGGATCTAAAGATGTCATAAATCTAGACACGTATTGAAGATGATCCAAGAAGTGCTCGTATCAAGATTGGACAGAGTATCTTCGTGATGCAGCATGTGATCTCAAGCTTTACATATTGTTTATTCTTGGTGAACGCATAATTATGATTAATCTAGGTGGTTTGAATCTTATTTTCTATTTTTCTAGCGTGTAGAATGCACTATTCGTGCTTTGTCTCAGCAAGAAATGTTATACTATATATTATAGTATATTCTAGTAATTTACAATGAAACCTAGTAGCAAAGAGTTAGGGGTTCATGATCTGTTGCTTGTTTCCTGGAAGGTGGTAGGAAACTGCACAAGTCCTTTTCCTGAAGGGTTTCTTCTGGATCATTAGTGAGGTTTTAGTATGTTGAAAAATAAGGTGCTTCCTCGCTTGTTCTCCCATCCTAATAAAATGTAGTACTCCTATTTTTAAGTCATGAAAACAAAATAACAAATTTATGCAGTACATGTGTTAGTTGAAGATAACAAGTAGGTACAGATGAACGAAAAATGAGTCACAAGGCAGTTCTGCCTAAACACGGAAAAAAAGCGTTTGCTTTAAGTTTTTGCAAAATGTGCTTTTGAAGAAACTGTTTGAGAGGGTATTTTTCAAATTAAAGTTCTTCTATGCTTTCTTAAAATCTCCTAAGCAGCTAGCAACATACTAACAACACATTAAGAATACGGGGCTTTATTGACTTCTTACCTAAAATGTAAGCCCCAATTTCCCTTCCTTTTTGTGCATTTTTTCCTCCTTCGGGTGACCCACAACAACAAACATAGACTAGATTGAAGTCCAGATAAATTGATTAAAGACAAACTCCAAATTCTCTTCTTAAAATCATTTTGGTTGGGGTTAAGACAAACCTGATTACAGTGGGTGAAATTTCAAATGGAGAGTCCACTTTCTTTTAAATTAATGTAGCATAGTTGTGACCTTGTGGGTCACCATTCATGATGGAACTTAAAGGGTTTTTGAAGAGCTTTGTGTCGAGTGGAAACTGCAGTAAAGAACAAGGAAATTTTGGTAAAAGAGAAAAAGGCCTCTAAAATTCTACTACAATCAATGTTCTAATAAGTTAACAAACTTCTTCCCATATGTACAAAAGAATTTGTTTTTACCTTATTTACATGGAGATTCAATTCGAACTTCATAGCTCTAGTTAGACATTAATTGCGATCTAGTCATGGTGCGAGGTTTCCTCGATACCGTGTTACACGTGACAAGTCACTAACAGTTGTCCGACACAAAGGGCACGTCTCTTTGTCTTCAAACCAAGGACGAGCACAATTATAATGAAATCCATGGCAACAAGGGTGAAGTATCACACATATCTCCCCTTTCTTAATTTCTGCTATACAAATAGAACAATCACTGTTTTTCGCATTAATTTCTTCCTCACAAACATCTATCACTAATTCGGCAGCAGAGTTTTCCGGCGGACATGGAGTTCCCCCAGCTATTTCCTCGGTGGCATTATTAGAATTTGGCGGTGATTCTTGATCACAGCACACAAACTTTTTCTTCAATATGATAATAAATGGCACAAGTAAAATGACAAAGGTAATCAGGAAGACATATGTCCCGTTGATTTTTGGCATCGGTTTGAAGATGGATGGAAGAAGACAAATTAAAGCAAGCTGTTTATTAATGGGCCATTTATTCTCTAATATTTCCCTAAATGATGAAAAAAGAGTAATTAATTAATTGTTGTTGACGTGGAGGAGGGGTCAGGTCTTACGCATAATCGCATATTGAGAGGAAACGGTCCAATTTGTCCGTTTGGCCGAATTCAAAAGTCGCCCTACACGCTCTTCTTTTATTTATTTATTTATTCTCTAAAATAAAAGGTTTATTTATACTCTTTCCCGTTCAAAATAATTGAGATTTTATGATTGCGCACATGTATTAAGTAATTCATTAAGTGCCAAAAGTTAAGATGGTTTTTGACTAAGATATCCTTAATTATGATTTTTTTAATTTTAGTTTGACATAATTATTATGTGGACATGAGAATGTGTCAACGGGCAAATATGAAAAAAAGAAATAAATACTTTCTTAATTTTGTGAAACATCAATTATTTTGGACCAATTTTTAGACCCTAAAACCTCAATTATTTTGGACTCCAGAGAGTACTATACGTTTATCCTTTCAAATTACGGAAAAGGCTCAAATATGCCATCGAACTATCGAAAATGACTCATTTATGCCATTCGTCAATAGTTTGACCCATTTATGCCATCAAACAATCGAAAATGAGTCATTTATGCCACTCTTCAATAGTTTGGCTCATTTATGCCATCGCTTGTTACCAAAATGACTAATCCATGTCATTTTTCATTAACACTGGTTTTATAATACCAGATGACACGTGGCCTCCAACTAGATTTTGATTGTGGGTGGGTCGCGTGTATGGGTCGGATTTTTTTTTATTAATTTGAGATTTAAAATTGGGCTGGTTTAATTAAACGACGTAGATCTTTAATTAGAGGCCACGTGTCATATTTGATATTATAAAATCGATGTTAATGAAAATGGCATGGATGAGTCATTTTTGGGCGATGACATAAATGACCCAATCTATTAATGAGTGGCATAAATGAGTCATTTCCGATAGTTCGATGGTATAAATGAGTCATTTTCGATAGTTCAATAGCATAAATGAGCCAAACTATTGATGAATGACATAAATGAGTCATTTTTAATGGTTTGATGTCATATTTGAGCCTTTTCTGTCCAAATTATTAAGGGGCAGAAGTTTGATATTATTGTACATCTCGCTTCGGAACTTGAACGTTCATTAAATTTTAATAGCCCACGAATATATTAGAATACAACTAATTTCTTCGAGAAAAAGGTATTCTATATTTCCAATTGCATGCTTCTTGACATGTCTATTTATTTAGTTAGTACCATATTTATGCCATTTTCGAATTTAATAGTCTCCTCTCTCTCTCTAGATTTTCTCCTTATTGTGGTGGATTTGTTCTGTGAGAGAGGGGGCGTTAATCTCGGTGCTCCTAAATCCTAATCCACATTGTTCCTTAATTTGCAGGTACTTTTCATCTTTTTATCCATCTGGGCCTGTTTAAATCCTATAACTTATTGACTGATATGTCTATGTTACTTTTTTTTTTTTTTTTTTTTGGCTGTGATTTTTATCTAACTTTTCTTTCCGAAATTATCACTTGCGGCTACTTTTCTACTCTTTAGTTTAACAATCTACATTTGTCGCTATTGTTCTAATCTTGTTTGATTTCTGGGTAGGAAGCATAAAAGAATAGATGTATTGGGAAACTTTCTTGATCGTTCATTAGATTGGAAAAAAAAAGAAAGAAAGATTATTAGTAAAAATTATTTCTACGAGAAAAGCTTTGGACTTTTAACGGTAATATTTGAGTACCAGGCATGAATATTCCTTGAATTTTCATGTCATTTTTGTAGGACGGTTTTTGGATCCCCTTAAAAAACAAAAAAGAACCCTTCACTGTTCTTTTCCATCATATACTAACTACAGTACTAGTTTGTGTGCTTTTTATTATTTCTGCATAAAAGAACAGTGGTTTGTCAATCTTTTCCATGGTAGAATCCACTAACTTTCGCTTAATATGTTTGTCAGCAGTATGTTCAAGTGATTTTTCTTGTTATGACTGATTCTTGATAACAAATTCGGCTGGTAAAACGAACTGTTAATAGCTTTATCTTGCATCTTTCTCCAGGTACTTCGAAAACAAGGTTACCTCTTATCCTTTGAAAATGTTTGGGCTTAAGAAGTCGCCCTTGCGTTGGAATGCTAACAACCACCCTGTGAATCCTGGATCCGGTGGTTATTCCAGTTCAAATCCATTTGATTCTGATAATGAATCTGACAGCAAGCAAACTATAACACCTACAAGGAGAACTTCGTCAGAGCCTTCTCTACTTACCCCAAATTTGAGTACAAATCCTTTTGATGATGATTATATTAAAGGGACTCCTTCATCTGCTTACTCCGCGGCTTCAATGGAAAGAAATAGATACAAGAACGACTTCAGAGACTCTGGCGGATTTGAGAACCAAAGTGTTCAGGAGTTGGAAAACTATGCTGTACACAAGGCTGAAGAGACAACACAGACTGTTAACAGCTGCCTCAGGATTGCAGAAGATATGAGACAGGATGCAACAAAAACTTTGATCACGTTACATCATCAGGGTGAACAAATTACAAGAACTCACCAAACTACGGTTGACATTGACCATGACCTTAGCAGAGAGTATGGTTTTTTAAGTCTATTGCATTTGTAGTTTGCAATAGAAGAACTTGCTGTGGATTAACATTACCCGTTATATCATCATGGAGTGCCAGTACCCATCTGTCTTTCTTGTTTCTGGAAATTGTCATTCTTCAGTCATTTCAATAATTCATAATATTATTGAAATTTATGCTGACTGGTTGGTTACTTCCTAGTTCATTTCGAAACTTTATAGTCTTTAAGAAGGCATATAGATTTTGTTTAGACTTTATAATGCTTACATAACTAGTCTGCTTCAATCCGTTCCACCTCCAAGTCCTTAACCTACAGTTGGCCCCATAACACCAAATTCTTTCTTACCATTTTCTTGATTTGGAAGATTTTGTATCTGTTATTTCCCTTTGCTGTTGTGGTTATCATCTGGAAATTAAAGCTTGAAATTTGATTACAGGGTGAAAAACTTTTGGGCAGTCTAGGAGGCTTGTTTTCTAAGACTTGGAAGCCTAAGAAGACGCGCTCAATTACAGGGCCAGTAATTACTAGAGGTAACTCCTCTGATTTTGTTCTTGTTCGCTAAATATGCTTTGGTGTTTGTGAGCAGGGAAAGGAAAAACTAACTTGACATTAAGATATATAAGGCATTAAAAAAATATGGGGAGGTTGTGGCTATTGAGAAAACTGCTGATTTTCTGCTACTGTGGCAGATGATCCTGTTCAAAGAAGGGGTAACCACCTGGACCAGAGAGAGAAGTTGGGGTTGAGCTCTGCACCTAAGGAACGCTCAAGTTCACGAACACCACCGCCGGAACCTACTAATGCACTGCAGAAAGTTGAGGTACATGCATGTTACTTGGGACAAAGTAGCGACTGAGAGAACTCCTTTATGTAAATGGTTCAGAGAATTGGTACTGGCTCTAAGCTGTTGCATGATAAGAAGATAATCTTTGGGACAAAATAGAGACTGACATTAAGAAGTCCTTTATATAAATGGTTCAGAGAATTGATATTGGCTCTAGGCTGTTGCGTGATCGGAAGATAAACTTGCTCTCAACAACCACAACAACAACAACATACCCAGTAAAATCCCACAATGTGGGGTCTGGGGAGGGTAAAGAGTACGCAGACCTTACCCCTATCTCGGAAGATAGGGAGGTTGTTTCCGAAAGACCCTCGGCTCAAGAGAAAACACGACGAGAAAAGATGAGATAAGCACAAGCAGTTCAAAGCAAAATGAAAACGAAACTAAAGAAAGCGAATAAGTCATGATAGAGCAGTCTGAAAAAAGGAAGCAGTAGCTACTATAGATAAATAAGATAATCGAAGTACAAGAAACAATATATAGTAGCAAGAATCAAAAGACAATAGACAATAGATCAAACTGCGACTACCTACTAGCCTTATACCCTAATCTGAGTCCTCCATAACCTCCTATCTAAGGTCATGTCAACTAATTTCGGCAAAGGCTTTCTTTTTTATTTTTTAACTGTGCTCCATCAATAAGTTGAAGTTGCACAGTACTTCATAGTTTATGCAGAGCACCTATGCATTCGTTTTGTATTCTTTATCTTAGAACGGTCACAATTTGTCCTTCACGGTTGGTGTTTTCTGGCTGAAAATGAGGATGAGGATTACAGAATTGAAACTAAAAATTTGCACACGTGCCTATGTGAGTTGGCAATGACTGCTGCAATGGTTAGACCAAAATAATACCTGTAATGAGTAAAATTCTGTTTTGAGATTTACATATTTGTGACAATTTAAGTAGAAGGGATTGTATACATGAGGGTCCTTTCAGGCAGTCTGAAACGGACACAAAGATCCAAAAATATAATTTAGGGGTCACAACACAAATTAGACGCCAACTTGTACAATCCAATTGGTATCAACGTTGTCTTTTGCTGCATGGCTGCTGACTTAGCAGCAGTTAGGTTTAGGATTTGTTTGGATTTGAATATCATTTTCTATTTTCATATCTATGGGAATGTCGTCAAAAGACCCTTGTGGTCAGGCCCTTCCCCGGACCGCGCATAGCGGGAGCTTAGTGCACGGGGCTGCCCTTTTTAGTTTATTTCCAGAGAACTTGTTTCTTGAGTTGAAAATCCTGTTAATAGTTTTTTTGGGTACAAATTCCAGATTCTGAAGCAGAACGACATTTGATTTATAGAAACCCTACTGCTTCATAGCTTCAAGTAGAAGCTACATAATAAGTAACTAGAGGAAAAGGGCAAGTAGATTTGACAGAGGAAATCATCGACTATATCTCCACCTTTTTTTTCTGGGGGTGTCAAGAAAGAGTGTTCTATTTGTGTTTACTTGTGGAATGAAAGAGTGGGTCTGCCCGGAGTGGTAGAGGGAGAAGTGAATGTGAGTTGGAGGGAATCGCGCTTGCATCTCATTAAGCTACGGTTGAACCTGTTTTTATCCCACTTTAAGAGAGCCCAATGGAAACAGCTCTAATCATTTTGAAAATTTGACAGGTTGAGCACGCAAAGCAAGATGACGCGTTATCAGATCTCAGTAACCTGTTGGGAGAGCTCAAACATATGGCTGTTGACATGGGATCTGAAATAGACAGGTTAGTATTCAAGATAGCGAAATTTTCTTTAAAAGGATCAACTTGCTCTTTACCCCTTCCTCTTTCCTCTTATTTTACTTTTATGTGCTATGCTATTATCTAATCAATTCTAAGAATTTCTGCATATGTTGTTGGATATTGCAGGCAGAACAAATCCCTGGATCATCTTCAAGATGATGTAGATGAGCTCAATTTCAGAGTTAAAGGTGCCAACCGGCGTGGTCGCCGCTTACTGGGAAAATAACCTAGCATTTATCTCATGTATTAGCACTAGATATTAACGTGCTCTTTTTAGTTTGTTATTTCAACTCTGAATACCTCATCTTCCATCTCTTTCTCTCTCTCTCTCTTTTTTTTTTCCTTTCCATAATGCCAATTTCTTTATCTGTTACTTCTGAAATTTTTGTACACGTTTAATTTTTGTACACGTTTGACATCAGATCAAGCTAATCAATTTAATTGCCTGGCAATGGGGTTGCAGATCAATAAATTGCTACACTAACCATTTAGGCGAAGATCTTGATTACATCTAATAGTTGTTTAGCCGGTGTTGCCTTCCAACTCTAGAGTTGCTCGTGCTTTAGAATTGCTGAGATTTACTTCATTTTTTAACAAAAACTTGCTTTAGTTACTTTAATTATTCACTGCCCCCTTCTTTAACCGCGTTTTGGTGCTCTGAGAATCGCTCTAGTCATTATACCGTGTTAATATTACGTGCACCATTTTTGCCATTTTCCCTAACACTCGAGTTGGTGTTAGGTTCATAGTACGCAGACTGTAACTTCGGTTGGTTTGGAGGGGGTATATCACCACCATGCATAAAATGGATTTTTATTTACTCCCTCTGTCTTGAGTTTTGTCACATACTTTTTTTTTTGGGTTTGTCTCAAAAGGAATGTCATATTTCCTTATTTAAAAATAATTTAACTTTAAACTTTCTTGACCTTAATAATATGAATTATACAAATACCAGATCACATAAATTGGAACTAAGCCACTTAAAAGACTAACTTGATTACTCCCACCTTCCCAATTTATATGACCTCTTGCCTTTTTAGTTCAGTAAAAAAAAAAAAAAAAGACACATTTTTATGTTTAGTAAAAATTCAAACAATATTGCTAGTGTGATCTCACATGTGAACTCTTAGAAGGATGGGATGTGCGCTACCCCACCTTTGTGGGCAAAATACATCAAAACCCCCCCGAACTATACCCGAAAAGTCGATATCACACCTAAACTATACTAACGACCTATTACACACCTTAACTTAGTAAAGCGAATTAAACTACCCTGACCAACCCCCAATCAGTGAATGTCGTGGGCAACACTCGCCCCAGGATGAAGCCACGTATTAAATGAACTAATTTATTTTATAATCACGTCATAATAATATATTTAACATAATTAAGCCATTTTAATACCCAAACCCATTTTTAACCCCCATACCATTTTAACACCCCCAAACCCGTTTTAAAATCCTTAACCCACCCAAACCCACACACATCGACGCCCAAATGTAGAAAATCAAACGACAAGACAAACAACAAATCGTTCAATATTCGTCCTAAATCATATATTTTTATAGTTTACGCTCAATATTGTCGGATTTCATACAGGTTTTTAGTTTTTTCTTCATCGTAAACCTTTAATCGAAGTGTTGGTGATTGTACGAACTTGGACGATTCCAAGTTGGGTTTTTTGTTGACGTTTGGAGGACAAAAATCGGTGTGCTACTAAAAGGTTAGTCCGTTGTCTCATTTTGTTTACGTATTGTGCGATTAGAACTAGGGTTTTTTTTTGCGTCTTTAATTTTTCGCAAATTTACGGTGTAAATGGCGGGTAAATGCTTGAAAATGTAAATGTCGATTTGGTTGTTGTGTATTTCATTGACTATGAAATTGAAGTATTTGTCTTGTTTTCGGTGGAAATATGTCTTATGGAACTGATTACTTTGAAATTTTACCATGGTGGTAATTTAACGATTGGCGTAAAAAAAACCTACGTTGGTGGGGGAATTTACACGTATGGATTTAGATAAATTTTGTTACTTTGAATTGCTTGATTGTGTGAAAGAATTAGGGTATGACCCTGATAAATGCACCATTTATGTTAAATTTGTCGATAGTGTGGTATTGGTAGAAATCAAATGTGATAGGGATACAACCCGAGAAGCTTTGCGTGTTTGGGGGATGGGGATATTTTGGAGGCTTTTGTGTGTCATGGTTGAAGAGCCCTAGTGGTCCACCCTTATTAGAATATGTAACCCATGTGGAGGAGGAAAGTGATGTTTCTTTTGATAAAGTGACTGGTCAAGACTTTGGGGTAGTGGTGTTCCATCTTTTGATGCATTTGATCGATTTGGGACCGTTCAATGAACCTCCTTTTGAACCAACTCAAAATATCGCCCTCTCCAACCTAACTCTCAAGTTTCGTCCCTTGTACTCCTCCAACTTTTGACAATACCGAATCAAACCTTGCTTCTAATAAAATGCATCAAATCGCCCACTAATACTACTACGGGCAAATCGCCTTTAATACTCTGTCTGCCGCATCAAATCCTACCCCTGCTTTTCTTGGTAGTGATTTAGATTCGTACCTAGATGGATTGTTTGATGAAGGAGAAGTACATAGTGAGTAGTGATGTAGATGAGGAGCTAAGGGGTTTTAGGGAGGAAGAGGAGAGAAGCCGGAAAAAAGAAAAAGAAGGAAGAGGGTGAAAGAGCTCTACATTCGAACATGTTAAGTTAGGTTCGGGACCAAAAAGGGCCGGATGTGGGGTATGATGAATGCGAAGGTGCTAATAGAGACACCGAAGGTAAGTTAGCGGTGATGAGCCTTATTACCCCCTGGCCAGTTTGAGGCCGTCCGGATGACATATCGATGATGATGAAGGAGTAGTTGAACAAAGAGTAAAAGCAAAAAGAAGGAAGTTGACAAACAGAGTTGTGTTTGATAAAACCTCCAAAGAAAATAGTGTGGGAAACAGGCCTCCAATTTGAAAGTGTTAATGAATTTAGAGCTGCGATTTACAAGTATGCTCCATGAGCATGTTGCCATTGAAAAATGTATTAATGAACCTACCAAGGGTAAGGGTTAGGTGTGTAGAGGGTTGTCTTGGCTTTTATTTGCTAGTCTTGACTCTAGGACTAACAACTTTGTGGTGAAGACCTATAATCCAATTCACATGTGACCTACTACAATAGGAACAAGCTTTGCAATACCAAATTCTTATCTAGTCACTATAATGAGAGAATAAAGGAACAACCAAACATTAGGAAGCGTGACTCGTTAAGAAAGAGTTGGATCTTTATGTTGGTAGAGCTGTGTGTAGAAAGCAAAAACAAGTTTTAGCTGAGTTGAGGGGTGACCATGTTTTGGAGTTTGGGAGGATTTTAGATTATAGGGATGAGTTGTTAAGATCAAATCCGGGTAGTACATGTGTAGTTAGGCTTAGTGATGAGACATTTGAAGGTGGAAAAAAATGTTTAGAGGATTCTACATATGTTTTGATGCAATGAAGAAGTCATACTTAGTGGTTGTAGGAAGTGCATTGGTTTGGATGGTTGCTTTTTAAAGGGAATCTCAAAAGGTCAATTACTTGTTTGCCGTTTGTAAAGATGGAAACAATCGGATGATGCTTTGGCACAGGCGATAGTTGAGGTTGAGAACAAGCACAATTGGACTTGGTTTATCGAATTTTAAAGGAAGATCTTCATTTGGGAGATGGACACATTGTTATAACGGATATGCGAGGAAGGTAAGATTTAAGTGTTGAATTCACTCCATTTCATAACTCTTTACCATAATGTTCTTTTACTTTACTAAGCGCCTATTTTTTATTCCTCACGGGGTCTTGAAAGTGCCATAACAGAGCAAATTGCCCAATGTTGAACATAGAATGTGTGCTAGGCATGTTTTAGCCAATTGGTCCCAAAAATACGAGGCCTTGAGAGGAAGAATTGCTTACGGAGGTGTGCAAAGTCAACTTTTGAGTCTCGGTTGAATGAGAACTTAGCGTGCATTTAAGCTGTTGGGAGAAGAATGCCTTGATAAGTTGATGTACTACAACCCCGAAAGGTGGAGCAAGGTTTACATGAAATATACCACAAAGTGTGACATTATAGACAACAACATGGTTGAATGTTTCAACTCTTGGATATCTTTTGCAAGGCACAAGACGTAATAACTATGCTTGAAGAAATAAGAGTCAAAATGATGAAGAGAATAGGACGGATGAGGAGTTTTGTGACGATTGGATTCATGACTTTTCTCCAATGGCATTGAAAGTTACGACGAGCATCTTTGCAAGGTCTATGAAATGCGGTATTGAATGGAATTCGATACGGGATATGAGGTTGTTGAAGGTCATTTTAGACATGTTGTGGATGCCTAGACAAACTTGTTCTTGTAGAGCATGGATGTTGAAAGGCATCCCATGTCCTCATGCAATTGCTTGCTCTTCGCACAAGAGGTTGAACCCAATGGATTACATTTCTCGGTGGTATTCTAGAGATACCTATATGAAGACATATAGCTACTTTATTCAACGATTCTAAACTTGAAGATGTGGCCACCATCCACAAATCCTCTTGTTATACCACACGAAGTGAGGAAGATAGCCTAAGGCTGGGAGGAAAGAGGCAAGTGAATCCAAAAAACAGGAAAAGCGTCCAAAGGGGTTGAAATGACATGCGGTAAGTGTCATACCCGGGTCATAATAAAAGGAAATGTCTTAGAGAAAGTCTTGGCCCAAGTGCGGCAAGTGCGGCCCAAGTAGCTGCAAGTGGCCCAAGTTCGATTTTCGGCCCAAGCGCAAAGTCGGCCCAAGTTCGATTTTGAAAGTGGCGCCGGGCCCAAGTTCAAGTTCGGCCCCGAAAGGCACCGGCTCAGTTTGGTAGAGGAAGGGTAGGCCAAAGGGATCGGCGAAAAGGTAAATAATTTCACATTCTTCATGTACGGTTCGGTGTTGAACTAGTTGCTAATATTTTGGTATAATTTGTGAGTGTTGCTACTAAAAGGCCAAAGATGGTTGGAATGGGAGTGTTGCACACACAAAGTGGAGCAAGCGTCATCAATGTAAAGCTTGTTCTATGTTTAACAATTAAATAACATTTTCGAAATTAAGTACCACTAACAAGTAGTTCTATTCATTTGAGCGACTGGATTGCCTAGTGAAAGGGTTCGAAGCATCAAATCTAGTGCAGTTGTCACTGGTGAACTGCAGCACAAAGCAAGTGGTGGTGTGAAATGGCAAGGAAGACAAGCTATGACCTCCAGGCAGCTTCAACAAGGAAGGAACAAAAAGCAGAGTCAAACCAGGACTAAATTTGTACAAATGAGCCAGGCGGCACCACGCTGCCTTGTGAATTTGACCATTCTATCTCTCTCTCGTTTTTGGCGGTGGATCGCTTTGTGAATTTGTTTATGTAGTTTTTTAAATACTTTGTTTAGGCAAATTTGTGTTGCGTTTGGTTGAAGTTACCTACGGAGCAAAATACATCAAATCTATATTTTTAAATAGTTTAAGTTGTGATTTGATGTATTTTGCCTTAACTATATGTAGTGTTTTGGTAGATTTGCATTTAAGTTTGTTTTTGTACTTGAATTGGTGAATTGGCAGTACCGCGATCGCACTTTAACGTTAGTTCTTGTCTATGTAAAGTCACTCTCTTTTGATCAATGGTTTGATCGCACTTTAACGTTAGTTCTTGTCTATGTAAAGTCACTCTTTTGATCAATGGGTATTTAACGTTAGTTCTTTAGCCTTAATTGTTAGCGATTTTGTTAGCCTTAATTGTTGGCAGTTTTGTCATTTTTTTGCACGGATTGCCCTTCGTTTGGGGTGGTCTTTAAATTTTGCCCCTCAAATTTGTGGTCTTTAAATTTTACCTTCATATCCGCCGGATCCAAAGATACAATCTTTAAAAAAAAAAGTTAAAGTTATGCCGGATCCGCATAACTAAAAGTCTCCCCTCAAGAAAGCTGCCCCCTCCGTGGAACTTTTTTAAACATAACTGTTTGAGGGGCATACAAAATTTAAATTTTGCCTTATAAGGCAAACTTTTTTTTTTTTTTGTTGAAAGTCTATTTTATTCCATCCAAAAACTTTTACAAAGACAAAGTTAAAGCCATACCAACAATCACCACAATTCCTTTGTGATGGAGCATTCAAAAGAAGGTTGGGAAAATGTTTCTTGGGTTCCGCGCCTAAGAGACAAATGCCCCCGTCAACTTTTAGTTAAACATAACTAAAAATTTTGGACCAAAATTTAAATTTTGCCTTATAAGGCAAACTTTTTTTTTTTTGTTGAAAGTCTATTTTATTCCATCCAAAAAACTTTTACAAAGACGAAGTTAAAGCCATACCAACAATATGTACCACGATCCTTTTTGTGACGGAGCATTCAAAAGAAGGTTGGGAAAATGTTTCTTGGTCTAGAAGATGCAATCGTGTGGCACTTGAATGCCAAATTTCTAAAGTCTATCAACAATTGCTAACTACTTTGTATTGCCGTGCAAAGTGTGAATTAACGGGATGGACATTTGGTTGCAAGATAATACTTTTCCATGTAACTTTGGTTTATATGCTTGAAAAAATACATATATATGCTTCAAGGCAAAGTTTGCCCATAAGGCATAAGTATGCCCCCATCGGCATAAGTTTGGTAAATCCTTAACAAGTTTTGCCGATGGGGGCATACTTTTAAAAAAAAAATCGGATCAAGCATAAACTTGTGAAGGAATTATCAAAGTTAAAAAATACTTATGCCAAGTCCGCCCTTAAGGCATAAGTATGCCGTCCGTCGGATGTATTTCTTCATTGTGTTGTATCGGTCCCAAGAGATAGCTTAAATTTAAACTTGCCTTGCGAATTTTTTTAAAACCATGCGTGGTTCGAATGGCACCGATTTTGTTCTTTTGGTCAAGTCTTGGTACACTTTTGAAGTCATTGTACTCTGTTTTTAATTCAAGATTTTGACCATTTCCTTTGGCTTCTTTAAGTGAGGTGGTTGGTGGTTAATGCTTCACCCAAATCGCCTTCTTATTAAATCATACTTCTTCCACTAATTCTCATTACAACCCTCAAACCAAAAATGACTACCATCCTAACAACATTTGAGAAGAAGTTAACAAAATCATACGTGGACAAGGATGACTTCATATTTCCTTTCCATACTTTCGAATTTCTTCCAAACCATGACCGTGAAGCGGTTGTTCTTCACAATGCTCACGCCTACTATATGCAATATAAAGTGGGTGCATACAAGCGTCTTTGCCAAGGATGGAAGGCGTTTGTTGAAGACAACGGACTGCAAAGAGGAAATGTTTTGGAATTTCAAGCTTGCGAGGTCACGGCGCATATGCTTCTTCGTTAATAAGAAGGCACCGGAGATCGTAATCATAGAATAGGTCTCTTTATTTATTTTCATGTTTTATGCCTTCGATTAATGAAAGTTCTTTCAATGTTAAATGAAATGTTGTCACTGTTATATGCCTTATACTTACTAATTTTGAGACGCAATTGCACAAGACTAAGAATTGCACAACAACAACATTACAGCCAACATTGCCATTTCATTTCACAAAATTCCAACACTAACAAGTTGTTTACAACACTAACAAGTGCAATGCCGCTAACGACATGCCAAACTACAACAAGAGCTTAGGGCAACTTCATTGAAACACCTCTAAAAAAAAAGTTTTGAAATAGAAAACTTACTACTACAATACAAATACACAATAATGAAATCAAAAGAACTTTCTCCCTTTTCTTGGACTTAGCCAACTTACTCTTCCACTTCTCTCTTTTTCCTTCATCTTCTTAATGTCTTCTCCAAAATTTTCTAGTTGAATTTCTATGTTGTTCATATCAATTTTGCTTTCCACGGAGTTTGTTGACGAGAGAAGGCTTGTAATCATCTTTTCCAAAAGACTCCAATGATGCTTCAAGTTCACCAATTCTTCCCACCAATTTAGGAATAACAAATTTGGATCTTGGATCAATGTCAGCATCCTTCCAAAGATAAAAATCACATGATCTAGCACCCTAAAATGTAATAAAATGAATTAAAAACAATCGGTCTTTCAACTTTTCAAAGGCAAATTCACTTCTTCAAAGTTCAATTTTTGAAATAAAATTCACTTACACCATAATATGGACAACTCCAATATCTTCTACAGGGTTTCTTGGGGTCCAAGAAGTCAACAATGGCAAAAGAAATCCATGTTTGCATCGCACATCCTTCAACTCATGATCATCCTCTTGCTTACAAAACTTACTTAAGCCTATTTTAGCCATTGTATAACAATCTTTAAAAAAAAAGAACAAAAAAAAATCAACTTAACAAGTGCTCCATACGAAATTAAAGAGTACAGACAAATGCAAAAAAAAAAAAAAAGAGAGAGAGAAAACGGGCAAAATATACAAGTAGAACAAGCTAAATAAAGTTGAACTTAGTTACCTTTGATTCAAAAACAAGCGGTATTTTGCTCCGATTTGGGCGTGTTCTTCACCAAATTTAGGAGAGTTCTTTGGCTTTAGGGTTCTAAACGGGTATGGTAAATGTGGGTGGGTGAAGTAAATGTAGGGTGGATGAAAATGGTGTGAACGGTAATGTTAATTAGGTTTTAGCAAGTTATTTTCCATTTTTTTAAAATTATATCGCCCTTTTTACTCCAACGCGCTCAAAAATGTGGATAATAACGCGCCTGAGTTTTGGTCTGTCGAGGGGTAGTTTAATTCAGTTTTACTAAGTTAAGGTGTGTAATAGGTCGTTAGTATAGTTTAGGTGTGATATCGACTTTTCGGGTATAGTTCGGGGGGGTTTCGATGTCTTTTGCCCACCTTTGTGAGTAGACAGCCACCTTTGTGTGTGTTGGGGTGTTGGGCGGGGAAGGGTGGGGGCGTTGGAGAGGCTTGTTTTTTTAATACTCTCACTGTTACAATTTATATTAACTTATTTTTTTTAATTTATGTCAAAATGAATGACTTTTCTAATTTGAAAATAAATTTATTTTATGAAATAATTTATAGTTACATAAATATTCAAAATTTATTTTAAATCACAAATTTTAAAAGTTTTCATTTTTTTTTAAATATTATGTCTAATTAAATAAATTCACATAAATTAAAATGGAAGGAGTATCGTCTTTTTGAAAAGCATACAGAGCACCAACTTGACAACTTGATTGATAGGTCAAGTCGCCCTTTATGGGTCCAGTGGAAAGACTTTTTGGCCGACACAGACGAAAGAAAAGTATAGGCATCTGCAGTTTTCATGAAAAGCATTCACACATAAAGTGAACAAACTAGTCACTTTGAATTGCTCATTTTATTCCAGTAGCTTTTACTTTGTTCCACAGATATAATTTCATTGTTGATTAATTCATATCTATATTGAATTCAATACATGGCGGAAGCTTTCCTTCAAGTTCTGCTAGACAATCTCAGTTCTCTCATCCGAGGGAAACTTGTTTTGTTCTTCGGTTTTGAAAAGGAATTTGAAAAGCTCTCAAGCATGTTTTCCACAATTCAAGCTGTGCTTGAAGATGCTCAGGAGAAGCAAGTAAAGGATAAGGCAATAGAGAATTGGTTGCAGAAACTCAATACTGCTGCATATGAAGTTGATGACATACTGGACGAATGTAAAAATGAGGCAGCAACATTCGAGCAGTCTCGATTAGGGCGTTATCATCCAGGGATTATCACTTTCCGTCACAAGATTGGGAAAAGGATGAAAGAGATGATGGAGAAACTAGATGCCATTATAATTTGTTTTAGACTAGAAGATCCAAAAGTCTTTTTTTATTTATTAAACTTCATGCCAAATCAAATACTTTCGTATAAAATGGGCCAGAGGGAGTAATTTTTACCAAACAACAGCAACCCACCGTTTTTTTTTTTTTGGGAGGGGGGGTAGAGAGGCTTGTTTTGTTTTTCAGTATTATCTTTTTGAAAAGCATATGGACCACTAACTTGACAACTTGATTGATAGTTCTAGGGGTGAGCATTCGGTTCGGTTTTTTTAAAGTTCGGTTCGGTATTTCGGTTTCAATTTTTTGAAAGTGGACACCGAATTAGTTCGGTTCGATTCGGTTTTGGTTTTTTTGGCATGGGTTAAGCAATAGTCACCCGTTAATAATATTCAAACTTTTCCAGCTAATCGAAGAATACTGTGACCTATCCATCGACCAACAGTCCAACACTGGACCATAACTTGTACTTCAGTTCTGGGCAGCGGCATAAGTGTGTCGCAACTAACAAGAGTGGAACTGGACAGTAGAGACTACTACTGTACTACATGCTTTCAAGTTTCAACTTAACATAAATAAACATAAGCTTAACAGCAGCAACTAGTAACAGCAGCAAAAAACAAGTCCACAGACCAGTCCACAAACCAGTCCAGTCGACTCATGTCTGATAGATGAGTGGAAAAAAATTCTTGTCAACATATTGCATTCATGTATTAAAACTGTAAACCTAAGTTCCCTAACCCACTGATAATTTAAGAAAACTGTAAAAAAATATTGCATTCATGTATTAAATATTCAGTTAAACCGAAAAATCGAAGATCCGAAACCGAACACCAAATTTGTTATTAAAAAAAAAAACCGGAACCGAACCGAAAAATCGAAATCGAAAAACCGCATTAGTTCGGTTCGATTTGATTTTTTGATTTTCGGTGTTTATACCCACCCCAATTTGATAGGACCAGGTCGCCCTTTATGGGTCCAGCGGAAAGACTTTTTGGCAGACACAGACAAAAGAAAAGTACAGGCATCTGCAGTTTTCATGAAAAGCATTCACACATAAAGTTAACAAACCAGTCACTTTGAATTGCTCATTTTATTCCAGTAGCTTTTACTTTGTTCCACAGATATAATTTCATTGTTGATTAGGGTTCATATCTATATTGAATTCAATACATGGCGGAAGCTTTCCTTCAAGTTCTGCTTGAGAATCTCAGTTCTTTCATCCGAGGGAAACTTGTATTGTTTTTCGGTTTTGAAAAGGAATTTGAAAAGCTCTCAAGTATATTTTCCACAATTCAAGTTGTGCTTGAAAATGCACAGGTGAAGCAAGTAAAGGATAAGGCAATAGAGAATTGGTTGCAGAAACTCAATGCTGCTGCATATGAAGTTGATGACATACTGGACGAATGTAAAAATGAGGCAGCAACATTCGAGCAATCTCGATTAGGGCGTTATCATCCAGGGATTATCACTTTCCGTCACAAGATTGGGAAAAGGATGAAAGAGATGATGGAGAAACTAGATGCCATTGCTGAGGAAAGAAGCAAGTTTCATTTTCTTGAAAAAATTACAGAGAGACAAGCCGCTACACGTGAAACAGGTGTGAGTACTAACTAATACTCCCTCCGGATAAAAAAAAAGAGTTCACTTATCAAATTAAGAAAGAATTAACATTGTTTTTCCAGATTTGCCCTATTAAGTGTTATATGATGAAATTTTGATGCTTATTTAATCAGGGGTAGTTTAGTCAAAATACCTATTTTTGTCCAGAAGTTAGCATTTTCTTACGGGTGTGCACTGAGTGGACACTTTTTTTGATCCGGAGGGAGTAGCTTAGTTTTAGAGATTTTCTCTACATGTTTGTTTTGTCTATTTAATTTTGTAAGGATCTTCTATATTTGTTGCTGACTCCCTCTAATGAGCTCAATTGTAACAAAATTTTTGTGTCCTCGCTATTTAAAACAGGTTTTGTTTTAACTGAACCAAAAGTCTATGGAAGGGACAAAGAGGAGGATGAGATAGTGAAAATTCTGATAAACAATGTTAATGTTGCACAAGAACTTCCAGTGTTTCCTATAGTTGGTATGGGCGGATTAGGAAAGACAACACTTGCCCAAATGATCTTCAATGATGAGAGAGTGACTAAGCACTTCAATCCCAAAATATGGGTTTGTGTCTCAGATGATTTTGATGAGAAGAGGTTGATAAAGACAATTGTAGGAAATGTTGGAAGAAGATCTCTTGATGTCGAGGACTTGGCTTCACTTCAAAAGAAGCTTCAGGAGTTATTGAATGGAAAAAGATACTTGCTTGTCTTAGATGATGTTTGGAATGATGATCAAGAAAAGTGGGCTAAGTTAAGGGCAGTCTTAAATGTTGGAGCAAGAGGTGCTTCTATTCTAGCTACTACTCGTCTTGAAAAGGTTGGATTAATTATGGGAACGTTGCAACCATATCATTTGTCAAATTTGTCTCAACATGATAGTTTACTGTTGTTTATGCAACGCGCATTTGGGCAACAAAGAGAAACAAATTCTAATCTTGTGGCCATTGGAAAGGAGATTGTGAAGAAATGTGGTGGTGTGCCTTTAGCGGCCAAGACTCTTGGAGGTCTTTTACGCTTCAAGAGAGAAGAAAGTGAATGGGAACATGTGAGAGATAATGAAATTTGGAATCTGCCTCAAGATGAAAGTTCTATTTTGCCTGCCTTGAGACTGAGTTATCATCACCTTCCACTTGATTTGAGACAATGCTTTGCGTATTGTGCAGTATTCCCAAAGGACACCAACATGGTAAAGGAAAATCTCATCGCTCTCTGGATGGCACACGGTTTTCTTTTATCAAAAGGAAACTTGGAGCTAGAGGATGTGGGTAATGAAGTATGGAATGAATTATACTTGAGGTCTTTCTTCCAAGAGATTGAAGTCAAATCTGGTAATACTTATTTCAAGATGCATGATCTTATCCATGATTTGGCAACATCTCTGTTTTCGGCAAGCGCATCAAGCAGCAATATCCGTGAAATAAAAGGGAAGGATTATACACACATGATGTCCATTGGTTTTGCTAAAGTGGTGTCTTCTTACTCTCCTTCTCTCTTGAAACAGTTTGTCTCATTGAGGGTGCTTAATCTAAGTTACTCAAAACTTGACCAAGTACCCTCTTCCATTGGAGATCTAGTACATTTAAGATACCTGGACCTATCTCGCAATAACATTCGTAGTCTTCCAAAAAGGTTGTGCAAGCTTCAAAATCTGCAGACTCTTGATCTACATAATTGCTACTCACTTTCTTGTTTGCCAAAACAAACAAGTAAACTTGTTAGTCTCCGAAATCTTTTACTTGATGGCTGTCCATTGACTTCTACACCACCAAGGATAGGATTGTTGACATGCCTTAAGATTATAGGTTGCTTTATTGTGGGATGGAAGAATGGGTATCAACTTCGTGAACTACAAAACCTAAATCTCTATGGCTCAATTTCAATCACACACCTTGAGAGAGTGCAGAATGATACGGATGCAAAAGAAGCCAATTTATTTGCAAAAGCAAATCTGCAATCTCTAAGCATGAGTTGGGATATCGATGGATCACATAGATATGAATCAGAAGTTGAAGTGCTTGAAGCCCTCGAACCACACCCCAATCTGAAATATTTAGAAATCATTGGCTTCGGAGGATACCGTTTTCCAAACTGGATAAATCACTCAGTTTTGGAAAAGGTCGTCTCTATTAGAATTAAAAGATGCAATAACTGCTTGCGCTTACCACCCTTAGGGGAGCTGCCTTGTCTAGAAAGTCTAGAGTTACAATACGGGTCTGCGGAGGTGGAGTATGTTGAAGAGGATGATGTCCATTCTAGATTCCCTACAAGAAGAAGGTTCCCATCCCTGAAAAAACTTCGTATATGGTTCTTTCGTAATTTGAAAGGATTGATGAAAGAGGAAGGAGAAGAGAAATTCCCCATGCTTGAAGAGATGGCGATTTTGCATTGCTCTATGTTTGTTTTTCCAACCCTTTCTTCTGTCAGGAAATTGGAAGTTCACGGCAACACATATGCAACAGGTTTGAGCTCCATATCTAATCTTAGCACTCTTACTTCCCTCCGCATTGGTGCTAATAATAAAGCGACTACACTCCCAGAAGAGATGTTCAAGAGCCTTAAATATCTTGAATACTTGAGTGTCTTTGAGTTCAACAATCTTAAAGAGCTGCCTACCAGCCTGGCTAGTCTCAATGCTTTGAAGCGTCTCCAAATTGAAAGTTGTGAAGCACTAGAGAGTCTCCCCCAACAAGGGCTGGAAGGTTTAACTTCACTCACACAGTTACTTGTTAAATACTGTAGGATGCTAAAATCTGTACCCAAGGGATTGCAGCACCTAACAGCCCTCACAAGATTAGAACTTATTGGCTGTCCAGAACTGGAAAGGCGTTGTGAGAAGCAAATTGGTGAAGACTGGCACAAAATTGCGCACATTCCTAATGTGGATATTCGTTAAGTCTTATTTGTAATTGTTTCTACGGTTCTTTGTTTGTGAGTCCCTCCTACACAGCTTACGCTGCTACACTAGCCATTTAGGGGAAGATCTTGAGCACATCTAACAGTTGTTTAGCTGGTGTTATTACCTTTCAACTTGAGTTGCTAGCGCTTTAAAATTGTTGAGATTCACTTCATTTTGTAACAAAACTTGCTTTAATTACTTCAATATTTTTCGGAAAGCCCTTTCTTTAACCATGTTTTGATGCTAGATAACATAACTTGTTGAGAATTGTTCTGGTCATTATACATTGTTACCATTCCGTGCACCATTTTTACATTTTCCCGACCTGTTCAGGGCAAGAGGAAGTTTATTTGTCAATGTTTATTTGTCTAGAGAACCCATCAAAATCTTCAACGTTGCAAGATACTTTGCTGAATAGTACAACAAAAACCACTTACCCAACACTCAGGAAGAAATCTTGCCTTAGTACCAAAACGCAGTCACTTAACCATAGTTGAGATGTGGGGAGAGACAACGAAAGAATGCCTGGGATGATGAATGTTTGAACACACTTAAATTTTAAAGAGCACAACTAGCCAGCCTACTGGGTATTCCTCTTGTTGGTTTCCGAGATCAAACACACTTTAGATTCAAAAGTATCCCACTTAAATCAGCTTTCAAGACATCCATTTCATGCACACAAGATATACACAAAGGAAATCCCAGTAACAGGGCAAGCGGGAAAAAAGAAATTAACTTCCATATAAAGAGTTTCTGGTTCTAACACAGTAAGGGCTTCAGCTGTTATGTCTTTAAAGAATGCCATAGCTATTGTTTGTTGCAGCAATAGCTCTAATAAAGCCAATGCTATAAAAGGTCTGTGAGTGGTCACAGTCAAAATGCTGTATTCTCTACTGAGTTACATACACTCTAGTTGGTGTTAGGGTCATAGACTACGCGGACTGTAACTTCATTTGGTTTAGAGAGAGGAGATACTGTCACCATGTTGAGCATAAATTGGTAAGATAAGCTGATTAGAGCCCTTCTCATGGGTTTTGAAAACATTAATCAGAAAAGAAATTTGGATTGACAAGAAGTTATTGACAGTCAGTCGTTATGCCTCACTGGTCCATCAGAAAACAAGAAAAAGAAGAGCTAAGCCAGAACAAGGTTTTCAAAGTTAGACGTCCCTTCTGAGGTTGCCTTAAACAAAAAGAAACGGGAGGCTGAAAGCTTGCGAAAAAACTTGGAAAAAGGAAGTATACTCATCCAAAAAAATGGAGAAAAAAGGAAGCATAGCTACTCCGAGTTTTCTAGTCACTCTAATATTAAGAGAAATTGATATATAGGAATTGAGAAAAAATAAGAGATATTGTAACCTTCTGTTGGCCTTGGTCTCTCCCAAAGTTGTTGAAAGTAGCCTTCCCCTTTCAGTTGCTATTCTACCAACTTCTTTAATCCAAGTGAGAACTTGCATACAGTCCTATCACAGAAAAACAACTCTGCATGATAAAACTAAGTTCACCTTTGGTTCAATCCTTCGAGGGTCCACATACTCAAAAACCTCAACAATATTAGCCCACAAAGACAAATTTCTAGGTCCAAGTACTTAGTGATAAAATTATTGTTACCCTCAATGGTTTGTTAAAACTGCTAAGGTAATAGTAGTTTGCCTTTGGTCATCGAGGCAAATTCAACTTCTTTACCACCAGGAGCTGATTGTTACCTTTGGCCGCGCAGTTTTCTATTCCCGTATAAATCCTAAGTAACAAATATTTGCAGAAGACGCTGCTAAATTCGAAAATACTCGTACAACAAACAGGTACAGCATCAGTTAAATCCGCATCAAGGTGCTCACACAGTCACTCAGCCAATAATCTGAAGAACTTATCTGAATCCATTTATGCACGCATCCTCGAATCCAAAGAACTACGACCAACACCATAAGGACGTATATTCCCCCAACCAGTCATTCACCAGGCAAATGAAAAGAACAATCTTTAATCTATCTGCCAAACTTTGACAATGAAACTGTCTCCCCACAGCAGCTGAATTATGGCATTTCTTCCACTCTCTGTTTGGTCTTCAATGGTTTATGCCCCTTTCCATTAAAGATGCCTGGAGAGTTGACAAGACTATCAAAAGGATCTAGGAAAGAAAGAAATTGCAAATGCTTTGATGGAATCTCAATTTCCACTAGCACACTTAAGGCTAGATGTCTAACCACTATTTTCAGTTGGCACTTTCTTTCCCCGGTAAACAGTGTGGATAACATTTTGGATTTTGTTAGTTCCCTAACTCAGGGGTTATGGAGATATCTTTTTTGGCTGTTGACAGACTTTTGCTCAATGCTCAACTAGCTTCATGTTTATTTTGTTTTGAAGCAGCTATTTATCTTTCCTGTAACTTCGCATCTTCTTGATGCCTTTCTAATATGTACTAGGATTATTTAATCACTTGACCAAAAAAATCTATCTACCTTAGATTCGTTTTGCATTCTCTATCTTAGAACGGTCACAATTTGTCCTTCATGGTTGGTGTTTTCTGGCTGAAAATGAGGATGAGGATTGCAGAGGGAAACTAAAAATTTGCACACGTGCCTATGTGAGTTGGCAATGACTGCTGCAATGGTTAGACCAAAATAATACCTGCTTCATACCATAATGACTAAAATTTGTATACATGAGGGTCCTTTCAGGCAGTCTGAAACGGACACAAAGATCCAAAAATATAATTTAGGGGTCACAACACAAATTAGACACCAACTTGTACAATCCAATTGGTATCAACGTTGTCTTTTGCTGCATGGCTGCTGACTTAGCAGCAGTTGGGTCTCTATAGGTTTAGGATTTGTTTGGATTTGAATATCATTTTCTATTTTCATATCTATGGGAATGTCGTCAAAAGACCCTTGTGGTCAGGCCCTTCCCCGGACCTCGCGCATAGCGTGAGCTTAGTGCACCGGGCTGCCCTTTTTAGTTTATTTCCAGAGAGCTTGTTTCTTGAGTTGAAAATCCTGTTAATAGTTCTTTTGGGTACAAATTCCAGATTCTGAAGCAGAACGACATTTGATTTATAGAAACCCTACTGCTTCATAGCTTCAAGTAGAAGCTAGATAATAAGGAATTAGAGGAAAAGGGGAAGTAGATTTGACAGAGGAAATCATCGACTATATCTCGACCTTTTTTTTTTCTGGGGGTGTCAAGAAAGAGTGTTCGATTTGTGTTTACTTGTGGAATGAAAGAGTGGGTCTGACAGGAGTGGTAGAGGGAGAAGTGAATGTGAGTTGGAGAGAATCGCGCTTGTGTCTCATTAAGCTACGGTTGAACCTGTTTTTTTCCCACTTTAAGAGAGCCCAATGGAAACAGCTCTAATCATTTTGAAAATTTGACAGGTTGAGCACGCGAAGCAAGATGACGCATTATCAGATCTCAGTAGCCTGTTGGGAGAGCTCAAACATATGGCTGTTGACATGGGATCTGAAATAGAGAGGTTAGTATTCAAGATAGCGAAATTTTCTTTAAAAGGATCATGACCATCCTTGCTCTTTACCCCTTCCTCTTTCCTCTTATTTTACTTTTATGTACTATGCTATTATCTAATCACTTCTAAGAATTTCTGCATATGTTGTTGGATATTGCAGGCAGAACAAATCCCTGGATCATCTTCAAGATGATGTAGATGAGCTCAATTTCAGAGTTAAAGGTGCCAACCGGCGTGGTCGCCGCTTACAGGGAAAATAACCTAGCATTTATCTCATGTATTAGCACTAGATATTCACGTGTGCTCATGCTTGTCTTTTTAGTTTGTTATTTCAACTCCTCTGAATCCCTCATCTTCCATCTCTCTTTGTCTTTTTTTTTTTTTTTTTTTTTTTTCTCATAGTGCCAATTTCTTACTTCTGAAATTTTTGTACACGTTTGACATCAGATCAAGCTAATCAATTTAATTTCCTGGCAGTGGGGTTGCAGATCAATAAATTGCTACACTAACTATTTAGGCGAAGATCTTGACTACATCTAATAGTTGTTTAGCCGGTGTTGCCTTCCAACTCTAGAGATGCTCGCGCTTTAGAATTGCTGAGATTTACTTCATTTTTTAACAAAACCTTGCTTTAGTTACTTTAATTTTTCACACAGCCCCTTCTTTAACCGCGTTTTGGTGCTAGAGAACAGAACTTGTTGAGAATCGCTCTAGTCATTATACCTTGTTAATAAGTGCACCATTTTTACCATTTTCCCTACCACTCGAGTTGGTGTTAGGTTCACAGTACGCAGACTGTAACTTCGGTCGGTTTACAGTATATCATCAACATGCATAAAATGGATTTTTATTTACTACCTCTGTCTTGAGTTTAGTAACTTCGGTTGGTAAGGTCTGCGTACACTCTACCCTTTCCAGACCCCACGTGTGGGATTCACTGGGTATGTTGTTGTTGTTGTTGTCTTGAGTTTTGTCACATGCTCTCTTTTTCGGTTTGTCTCAAAAGGAATGTCATATTTCCTTATTTAAAAATAATTTAACTTTAAACTTTCTTGACCTTAATAATATGAATTATAGCCCCACAAATAACTATAGCTTGTTTTAAAGCACAAGATTCAATTTTTTTTGTTAAAATTGTGCCCGATTAAAGACCGTCACATAAATTGGAACTGAGGAACTAAAAAGACTAACTTGATTACTCCCTCCTTCCCAATTTATATGACCTCTTGCCTTTTTAGTTCAGTACAATAAAGAATGACACATTTCTATATTTAATAAAAATTTAACTTTAAATAGAATTTCTAGCCACACAATTTTTTATAATTTGTTTTAGACTAGAAGATCCAAAAGTCTTTTTTTATTTATTAAACTTCATGCCAAATCAAATACTTTCGTATAAAATGGGCCAGAGGGAGTAATTTTTACCAAACAACAAAGAACTCCACCGTTTTTTTTTTTTTTGGGGAGGGGGGGTAGAGAGGCTTGTTTTGTTTTTCAGTATTATCTTTTTGAAAAGCATATGGACCACTAACTTGACAACTTGATTGATAGTTCTAGGGGTGAGCATTCGGTTCGGTTTTTTCAAAGTTCGGTTCGGTATTTCGGTTTCAATTTTTTGAAAGTGGACACCGAATTAGTTCGGTTCGGTTCGGTTTTGGTTTTTTTGGCATGGGTTATCATCACCTTCCACTTGATTTGAGACTGAGTTATCATCACCTTCCACTTGATTTGAGACAATGCTTTGCGTATTGTGCAGTATTCCCAAAGGACACCAACATGGTAAAGGAAAATCTCATCGCTCTCTGGATGGCACACGGTTTTCTTTTATCAAAAGGAAACTTGGAGCTAGAGGATGTGGGTAATGAAGTATGGAATGAATTATACTTGAGGTCTTTCTTCCAAGAGATTGAAGTCAAATCTGGTAATACTTATTTCAAGATGCATGATCTTATCCATGATTTGGCAACATCTCTATTTTCGGCAAGCGCATCAAGCAGCAATATCCGTGAAATAAAAGGGAAGGATTATACACACATGATGTCCATTGGTTTTGCTAAAGTGGTGTCTTCTTACTCTCCTTCTCTCTTGAAACAGTTTGTCTCATTGAGGGTGCTTAATCTAAGTTACTCAAAACTTGACCAAGTACCCTCTTCCATTGGAGATCTAGTACATTTAAGATACCTGGACCTATCTCGCAATAACATTCGTAGTCTTCCAAAAAGGTTGTGCAAGCTTCAAAATCTGCAGACTCTTGATCTACATAATTGCTACTCACTTTCTTCTTTGCCAAAACAAACAAGTAAACTTATTAGTCTCCGAAATCTTTTACTTGATGGCTGTCCATTGACTTCTACACCACCAAGGATAGGATTGTTGACATGCCTTAAGATTATAGGTTGCTTTATTGTGGGATGGAAGAATGGTTATCAACTTCGTGAACTACAAAACCTAAATCTCTATGGCTCAATTTCAATCACACACCTTGAGAGAGTGAAGAATGATATGGATGCAAAAGAAGCCAATTTATCTGCAAAAGGAAATCTGCACTCTTTAAGCATGAGTTGGGATGGACCACATAGATATGAATCAGATTTCGTTAAAGTGCTTGAAGCCCTCAAACCACACCCCAATCTGAAATCTTTAGAAATCATTGGCTTCGGAGGATACCGTTTTCCAAACTGGATAAATCACTCAGTTTTGGAAAAGGTCGTCTCTATTAGAATTAAAAGTCTCTATTAGAATTAAAAGATGCAATAACTGCTTGCGCTTACCCCCCTTAGGGGAGCTGCCTTGTCTAGAAAGTCTAGAGTTACAATACGGGTCTGCGGAGGTGGAGTATGTTGAAGAGGATGATGTCCATTCTAGATTCCCTACAAGAAGAAGGTTCCCATCCCTGAAAAAACTTCGTATATGGTTCTTTCGTAATTTGAAAGGATTGATGAAAGAGGAAGGAGAAGAGAAATTCCCCATGCTTGAAGAGATGGCGATTTTGCATTGCTCTATGTTTGTTTTTCCAACCCTTTCTTCTGTCAGGAAATTGGAAGTTCACGGCAACACATATGCAACAGGTTTGAGCTCCATATCTAATCTTAGCACTCTTACTTCCCTCCGCATTGGTGCTAATAATGAAGCGACTACACTCCCAGAAGAGATGTTCAAAAGCCTTAAATATCTCGAATACTTGAGTATCTTTGAGTTCAACAATCTTAAAGAGCTGCCTACCAGCCTGGCTAGTCTCAATGCTTTGAAGCGTCTCCAAATTGAAAGTTGTGAAGCACTAGAGAGTCTCCCCCAACAAGGGCTGGAAGGTTTAACTTCAGTCACCCAGTTACTTGTTAAATACTGTAGGATGCTAAAATCTGTACTCAAGGGATTGCAGCACCTAACAGCCCTCACAAGATTAGAACTTATTGGCTGTCCAGAACTGGAAAGGCGTTGTGAGAAGGAAATTGGTGAAGACTGGCACAAAATTGCTCACATTCCTAATGTGGATATTCGTTAAGTCTTATTTGTAATTGTTTCTACGGTTCTTTGTTTGTGAGTCCCTCCCACACAGCTCACGCTGCTACACCTAGCCATTTAGGGGAAGATCTTCAGCACATCTAACAGTTGTTTAGCTGGTGTTATTACCTTTCAAGTTGCTAGCGCTTTAAAATTGTTGAGATTCACTTCATTTTGTAACAAAACTTGCTTTAATTACTTCAATATTTTTCAGAAAGCCCTTTCTTTAACCATGTTTTGATGCTAGAGAACATAACTTGTTGAGAATTGTTCTGGTCATCATACATTGTTACCATTCCGTGCACCATTTTTACATTTTCCCGACCTGTTCAGGGCAAGAGGAAGTTTATTTCTCAATGTTTATTTGTCTAGAGAACCCATCAAAATAATCAACGTTGCAAGATACTTTGCTGAATAGTACAACAAAAACCACTTACCCAACACTCACGAAGAAAAGTTGCCTTAGTACCAAAACGCAGTCACCTAACCATACTTGAGACGTGGGGAGAGACAACGAAAGAATGCCCAGGATGATGAATGTTTGAACACACTTAAAACTTTAAAGAGCACAAATAGCCAGCCTACTGGGTATTCCTCTTGTTGGTTTCCGAGATCAAACACACTTTAGATTCAAAAGTATCCCACTTAAATCAGCTTTCAAGACATCCATTTCATGCACACAAGATATACACAAAGGAAATCCCAGTAACAGGGCAAGCGGGAAAAAAGAAATTAGCTTCCATATAAAGAGTTTCTGGTTCTAACACAGTAAGGGCTTCAGCTGTTATGTCTTTAAAGAATGCCTTCATAGCTGTTGTTTGTTGCAGCAATAGCTCTAATAAAGCCAATGCTATAAAAGGTCTGTGAGTGGTCACAGTCAAAATGCTGTATTCTCTACTAAGTTACATACACTCTAGTTGGTGTTAGGGTCATAGACTACGCGGACTGTAACTACATTTGGTTTAGAGAGGATATACTGTCACCATGTTGAGCATAAATTGGTAAGACAAGCTGATTAGAGCCCTTCTCATGGGTTTTGAAAACATTAATCAGAAAAGAAATTTGGATTGACAAGAAGTTATTGAAAGTCAGTCGTTATGCCTCACTGGTCCATCAGAAAACAAGGAAAAGAAGAGCTAAGCCAGAACAAGGTTTTCAGAGTTAGACGTCCCTTCTGAGGTTGCCTTAAACAAAAAGAACCGGGAGGCTGAAAGCTTGCGAAAGAACATGGAAAAAGGAAGTATACTCATCCAAAAAAATGGAGAAAAAAGGAAGCATAGCTACTCCGAATTTTCTAGTCACTATAATATTAAGAGAAATTGATATATAGGAATTGAGAAAAAATAAGAGATATTGTAACCTTCTGTTGGCCTTGGTCTCTCCCAAAGTTGTTGAAAGTAGCCTTCCCCTTTCAGTTGCTATTCTACCAACTTCTTTAATCCAAGTGAGAACTTACATATAGTCCTATCACAGAGAAACAACTCCTCATGACAAAACTAAGTTCAGCTAAGGGTCAAGGATACTCAAATACCTCAACAACATTAGCGCAAACTAGAATTTCTAGGTTCAAGTACTTATTACTGATAAAGTCAACAGTTACCCTCAATCGTTTGTTAAAGCTGCTAAGGTTATAGTAGCTTGCCTTCAGTCATCAAGGCAAACTGAACTTCTTTACCACCAGGAGCTGTTTGTTACTTTTGACCGTGCAGTTCCCTATTCCCATATAATCCACAATATCAGAAGTAACAAACTTTAACAAAATACACTGCTAAAATCTACAATGCTTATACAACAAGCAAGTGCAGCATCAGTTAAATCTGAATCAAGATATCCAGACAGAAAATCAGCCAATAATCTGAAGACATTACCCGAATCCATATACACACGCATTCTGGAATCCAAATAACTAGGACACATGACCGGTCAACAATGCCACAAGATCGTGCATTAAACCATCCAGCCATTCAACAGACAAATGGAACCACAATCTCTAATTTACAATCACATATTGTATTCAAATGTGCTAAGCTAACAAAAGCATTCGAGTCAAAAGAAGGTTAGTCCTTTATGGAAATCAACTCTTTGAAGAAAGATTAACCTAAATAGCCGTCCACCCAACCCTTAGATTAAAAGTAGTCAGCAAATGTGTAATATATACATCATTCATGCATAATCAATGGATAATCTATGTATATAAGCTAGGCAAAGTAAACAGTGAATTTGGCCAACTATTTATGTAAAGATCCCTTCTTTCAAATACATAACCGATGACTATCAGTTAAAGAACATCAATAATACACGGCAGTGAATTCATCACACTTGATATTCAATGATACAAAAAAAAAAAAAAAAAAAACCCTAGGGCTTCCTACAAAAATCCAATAGTATTACTGGCTCACACAATTATTCTATTGTTTTAATCATCAAAAGGGATTAAAAATAACAAAAGTTCAACAGTATTACTGGTTTAATTCCACAACGCCCTTGACCTTCATCCAAAATAGATGCTTTCAAATAAATATCTAGGACTATCAACAACAAAAACAACAGCAATACACGGCAGCTACATTCATCACATATGATATTTGATGCTTCAAAAATACAAAAACCTAGGGCTTTTTGCCCTACCAACCAGTCACATTCACAAGGCAAATGGAAACCACAATCTTTAATCTATTTATCAAATTGTGCTAAGCTAACAAAAGCATTCAAGTCAAAACCCCGAAGAGGACTATGACATCAATAATACACGGCAGTAACATTGATATCTGATGATACAAAAGAAACCAAAACCCTGGGGCTTTCTACAAAACACCATTCATAATCCAATAGCTCACAGAATTATTGTATTGTTTTAACAATCAAAAAAAGGGGGATTAAAAATGACAAAAAATTCCAGTACATATTACTGCTTCAATTCCATAACGCTCTTCACTTTAGGCGCGTAGAGAGAGTAAACTACAGCCTGTCTCTTTGCAATCTCGAGCTGTGTCCTACCATCGGAAAAAGCAGCAGTAACCTTAGAAGGATCCGTTAGGTCTTTGTTGTGGCGAAACCCATCGATTGTTCTGCGCTTAGTGTATTCCCTTATGTTGTAATCGGGGAACTGACGCGCCGTTCGTAGGAATGACCGGAATAGAGTAAGCACTTCCCCACGCGCCGGCGATGCCATTTTTTATCCAAGGTTTTACTATTGTGTGTTTGTCGAAGCGGCGTAGAGGTCGTTTTATCTACAAACTTCTCGGGTTTTAAGTTCTAACACCGAAAAGGCAAAAGGGAATTTTACTATTCCATGTTTGGTCCTTATATTGGTATATATAATAAGAATCAATCTAATTTTTTTTATAGTCCCTAGTTAAATTTTTTGATACTCTATATAATATGGGTTAATCTAACTTTTTTGTAGTTCTTAGTTAAATTTTTTAGTTACATTACAACTAAGAGTTACCAACTAAAGGTTGCTTCTTCCAAATTTACTCTTATATTTGTCTTTTATTGTTTCATCTACTATAGGGTGTTTTAAAATATCAAGACATCTTTTTTTGATAATACAAAACCCCTAAAACTAATTTTTTTTTAAGGTAATGTGACATGTACTATAACTTTTTCATATGCCTTATTTTTACTCCTACTTTAGTTCTTTATTATTTAAGGTGCCGCACCCAATTTTGTTAAATTTAAAAAAATTTAAGATCCTCTTAAAATGCTTAAGAAATTGTGAATTGTGATGATGTCAACTAAAAGAAACATGTCACTATGCATAATTTGAATGAGAAAATACACTGCATTTGTAGTTACCTTAATTAAAATATGTATTGCTCACAAAAATTGAAGTTTCTCTAATTAACAACTCTTTGATTATTCAATGTGAAACTTTGAAAATTTAACAGATATAATTGGTCTTCGTTTGGATTAGATATTGTCACCCAAACTTTTATTTTATCTAATCATTTATTAACTATATTGAAAATTAAATCTTTTCATTGGCATGTTTTGTTGGTTTGCATGTTGATTAGCTATATCCTTCTTGCTTAACAAAATTAACCTTTTTTTTCCAGATATTATGTGGTGTATTATAATATTTTTTTAAAATTCAATGCACGCGTACTTAATAATAGTTTTTATACCTAACAGACAATGTAAATTTTAGCTTATACTCCATTCATCTAAAAAAAATACCCAGTTAGTCAGTTCATTTTTTTGTATGAATTCATAGATATGTTTCTCAATATATATTTACACTTAAAAATTACATAAAAAGAAACTGTAATTTGAACTTGATGGAGTAATTTAAATGTTGAGAACATCTTTGAAAATATGTAGTTAATGAAACAAACTTCAGTATTCCAAGCAGTACTAACGTCAAACAACTTGTGACAAAAGGGAGTAAACTTTTTATGTTTCTTGAGTATCTTTTTCCGTTGGCGGTTTGAGAAAATGTTAGGCAGTGTTTGTTAACACAGGAAAACGTGGTTAAATGAATCATGAAGCATTGAATATTCATTTGTGTTTGAGAAAGTAATTAAGATATACATTTTGTACAATAATGTTCCACTTAAACTAACAAAAGAAAAAAATTTCATTTTCTCACCACATAAATTTTTAGAAAGTAAAAGGAAAGTCCAATTTTATCGAGAAAAGTAATAAATTTTCTTCATCTTTTCGATACACTTTGTATAATTTAATTGAAATTAACATCTACAAATAGTAGTAAAGTATAAAATTTTATTTATATTTATTTGATTATTATCTTTGTTTATAAGTAACCTCATTAAAATCTCAACAAAGAATAAATATAGCATATAATTGATGTCTCTAGAACCAAACAATTTTTCGTCTTTTTGAAAGAAGACGTTATAGTTCATATTGGATGTTGTTAAAAAATGAAGACACTTTATTTCATGAATTTGTTTGAAGTTAAAAAAAAAAAAAAAAGTCTAAAGTAAAGACAAAAAAAGAATCTTTGTTCAAGTTTTAAATATTTTTGTGCAATTTAAATATATGGGAAGTCTTTAGTTTTAAAGAGTTTGTAGAAAATATCGGAGTAATCTTTCAATAACTTAATGTCACAAAGAGCGTGAAAATAAGAAAAAATTACAATTTAACGTTTAATCTTAATTCTAAGCCCGGGCCAAATGCCACTAGTATTGAACAGAATTACAAAAGTGATTCATAGATTGTTTAGTAAGTTTCTAAAATCAGCTTATTTTGAAAAAGGTTTTTGTACAAGTGCTTTTTAAAATAGTATTTTTGATGAAAAGCAGTTTGTGTTTAAATAATTAAAGTTAAAAAGCACTTTTGAACAGCAATTAGTGTTTTGCCAAGCTTTTAAAAGTGTTTGTAATTGTATTTTTCTCAAAAGTGCTTTTGGCCAAAAACTAATCTTGTTAGCTTCTAATTGACTGTTTCTGCTACTCCCAGAAGCACTTATTTTCTTTCAAAATTTTGACCAAACACCTCACTTTTTTGAAATAAGCACTTATTGAAAAAAAAAAAAAGCACTTTTGATAAAAAATAAACTTGAATAGTTTTGATCTTTGCAATATATGTCTAAAACGTACTTTTTGTTGGGATATATACTATTAACCATGTGTTTGGATATAGTATTTATTATAGAACAATTATTTATTCATTATTTAATAAAGAATTAAATAGATCATGTACTAGTATGTGTGTCCTTTACTTATATAGTAGATGATTTAGTGTTTAGAGTTTAGCTTATATACGGAAGATTAAATCGTCGGTTCTTATAAGTATAAAATTTATGTTCACAATCTAAGATGGAAATTGGACAAAGCCATCGGTATGACTGTAGCCCAAGATTAATATAAGGGAAAAGGGTCAAAAATATCCCTCTGCTTTGGAAAAATGGCTAAAAATATCCTCCGAACTTATTTTGGGTCAAAAATACCCCTCTCATCCTTAAAGTTTTCAAATATACCTGTCTTGACGGAAATTATCCCCAAAATAACCGAAATCATTATTTAAACCCGTTCCATTATTTAAACCCGACCCAACTAAATAATAACCCATAAGATCCCTTTATTCCCCCAATTCCCTCAAACTTCAAACCTACGTATTGGGGGAATAAGGAATTTTATAGGTTATTATTTAGTTGGGTCGGGTTTAAATGATGGAGCGGGTTTCAAAAATGATTTCGGGTTATTTTGGGGGATAATTTCCGTCAAGACAGGGGTATATTTGAAAACTTTAAGGATGGGAGGGGTATTTTTGACCCCAAATAAATTTGGAGGATATTTTTAGCCCTTTTTCCAAAGTAGAGGGGTATTTTTGACCCTTTTCCCTTAATATAATGTATTTTCATTATGGGAACAGTATAGTTCCGTCTTCTTGTACTAGTACATTTTGTATGTATTGAACGGACCAAGTAGAGATAAGTGTTTTTGTACTAAATATATAAAACAAATTCTCTAGTTCATTAAATGTACTTATACTCTTAATCTTGATATAATTATTATGATCAATGTGATTTGTTCATTATTTTGATTTATTAAAAGGTACGACTCAATTGCGGGTCTATGTATTCCTGGTGAATTGGATAATGGCAAATTCCATTTGTGAAATAATAATTAGTTGATAGAATCCATGTCTCGACTTTGAGATTGATGATACCCCTTTATGGATGCTTATAAGCCTCGTATGAAAACCCCCGTGGTGGATTTTGTATCCGTTACATGATGTAAGTTAAGCAGAAATATAAAGGATTCAATTAGTCAACGAATTAAATTGGCAGTAATTTAATTTAATTTAATGATTGGTATCTGTAATCTTAACATGGAGAGTTAAATAAGTTTTAATGTATGATTTCGAAATTGAACTGAGGAGTGCAGTTATGATTTTTTAGTAGAATAATTCGTAATTTATTATGGTAGGATTAATTCAGATTTTTTGAATTAATTCCATAATAGGAAGCCTCGTTAATTAAATTCTGTGGTCCCTACTGTGCCCGAATAATAAAAAATTAAATGGAATATTATTTATTGGTGGAAAGTAAAGACCTAGCAGGTTTTGGAAAAGGGTATAAAAAAAAAAACCCTAAAACCTGTAGTTATAAAATAGGGGTCTTATTCCATAAGGAGGTGAAGGGTTTTAGAAGTTTTTTCAATTTTTTCCATAGAAATTCGCCCACACGAATTTCACAAATTCTGGTATTATTCGGGTTACACAGCAGAAGACTGTGGAACTGAAAGATGACGATCTCGTGGATAGTATGTGTTCGTGGTTGAAGATTCGATTCTTGGTCGCGGTCACGCTTCAAGAGATGAGTATTAATTTTATGTTTGATTAATATCTTGATTATGTGTTGTATATATTACATGCAAGTTCGATCCTGGCTATTTGCTTCCGCTGCGTATGCCTGTATTCCATCACTTTTATCCTTCAATTAATAGAGATTTATTCCATCAACTAGTACTCCCTCTGTCCCAAAAAGATTGTCCTCCTTTCCTTTTTAATCTGTCCCAAAAAGATTATCACCTTTCTATATTTAGAAACAATTTAATTTTATGAGATGATTTACAGCCACACAAATATCTAAGGCTTGTTTTGGACCACACATTTCAAAAGTCTTTCTTTATTTCTTAAATTTTGTGTTAAATCAAAGGAGGATAATCTTTTTGGGCCGGAGGGAGTAATATATTTCTGTAGATCATTTTTTTGGCTGTGACCCCACGTTTATATTTGTTTTTATGCTATAATATGGCATTTCCACTCGTTATTTTAAGTTAAAAATTCGTTAAATGTGTGAAATTTGGTTAGAAGAGCAACTAAGAAAATACAAATCTAGTCGAGTATTATGAAACTCAATTAGAAATTTATCAATAATTGAGGCGACAATCTTCCCTTATTATTCCAATTAATCTTGATATCCTGAACGTATATCTAATTGAAAAATTCTAAAGCAAAGGAAGAAGAAATAAATGGAAAATTATTCTCTTTTTTCCGTTTACTTGCTCATATTCCAAAGATTTATTTCTTTTCAAGAAAAATATATAAGTTACCGGCTAAACTTATTTGAAAAATCTATTTACACATCTCAACTTTACGGACGACCTACTATCCTATCCTTTTGTTGTCATAAGATAAATCCCAAGTCTTTTGAGAAGTGTAGCCGTACCTCCTTTAATGTGTGCAGGTATGCACAAAGGAAAACGGAAAATAAGAGAATATTGTGGTATTTGTAATTGGAAGTTACATCCAAAGCTTCATTCTGCTAACTTACCGGTTTATAACCCACATACACAAAGGCAAGAGCATATATTAAATAAGGATAAAAAGAAATGTAACAGAGGTAGATGGAGATGAAGAAAAAAAATTGATACTTTAATGAGTTATTCCACGTGAAATTATAATCGACTACAAGGGGCTGGTATAGTGTATTCAAATTATAGTGCATGAATGATGAATCTATGTTATGCTGATTATAATGCGAGCTCTCACCTCTCAGTAATACTCCACTTATCTACAACTGGGAGAATTAAAATTGGGGAATACAATGAACTTGATGGACAATGGTGCAATAGATATTGGAGATTTTAAACTTCTAAGCACTGGAGACAAACTTGGAATGTCTCCTGTTTCTGTAAGTTGCAATAATTTCCCATTGAGGAGCATTCTTCTGCTTTTAATGCTGCCACCTTCTGGACTTAGATGATACTCTTCTCGCAACAATGTAACATCTGATGATCTGCTTCCTACCCACGAAACACTTTCCTTAAGACCGTGCACGAATGACTTTTTCGTTTGATTTTTTTTCTCACCAACTTGGAAGCTGGTATCTGCACTAGATTGGATGTTGACCCCATAGTGGATCTGGTTGCTTAAATTGATCAGAAGTAAAGTCACACCTGCCTGCACAAAGGCAACACCAGTAAGTTAATACACGGTTTTGGTCTTTCAGAGTAGCATGGAGATGCAAATAATCAAGTAGAGATTTGAAGACAGTGGCACATGCACATAATGAAAACGAGAAATGAGAGGGAAGTGAATGCACAGGAGGAATATAGTATAATCCTTCATTTTGGCTTCATTTTGGATGATCCATTTTCAGAACAAAGCACAATATAAGCAGCGTAGTGCATAAGTTAGGAACATTGGCTGCAATTCTGATGTGCAAGAATGCGAAGGTTGGTTTACGAACTAAGGGAAATGCCAGAGTCAGTGTGGTTTGATACAAACACCGGATGCGGATAAGTTTTACTGAGTCAGTGTTTTCTCAGGAGAAGAAAACTCACTAAGGCTTATCACATAGCCTACAAAAGGAAGCAGCAGTGAAACACGTAACATCTAGCTAAATCTAGTGATAACTTCCCCTGCAGGGTTCACAAACCTAAATAGCATATGGTCCTTATGTGTCAGAACTTTGAGTAATTGCACCTTTGTTGGTCTAACTAAGAGCATATATGATGTTTGAGCCTACTCAACATGTTAGATTGACATAATAGCTTGTGCAGCAGACAGTTTTTTAAAGTTAAACGCAAGAATTCCTCTTGGAGAAGCTTCAAAGCAATTACTATTAAGATAATGTTCCAATGTATTAATGCATATCAGGTAACATAAATGAATCAGAATACACACAGATCTCTTACTCTATCTTTTGTACAATGGGCATAAGAGCGCAAATGTGGTGATCCTTTGCTGCTAACATCAAGAACTTCTTTTCCCATCAGTTTATTCCAAAGAAGTGCACTGTATTAAATTGAAATGGAAAGACCAAATCATTTTGATTAGATTGTCAAGGACCTAATACAGAAATATAAAAATTTCACAACCTGCTCCTTTTAGTAATCGAAGTCAAACTTGAATAAAGTAGTCAAGCACCCCACCTATAATAATCAGGATTTGGAACAAACGTTTTGGTATCAAGGAGCCCATAATTTCCACCAATAAGAGTCTGCCTGCAGTATACTTTAGTATGGTGCTTGGCTGCCATCCCGAGCTGATCTAAGTACCTATAATCCATATTAAAGGCCAGGCATGAATGAAAAATCATACCCCCTGCCTGAATTATGGTCTCCAGAAATGTTTCACTTGACTGCTAGCTAATACTATAAATCAAATTAAATCAAGAAAATTTACCAAAAACTATCTACGAAGGCATTAGACACATTAGGACCTCCACTGTTGTAGGCTCCACCAGATTCTCCAACCCAAGCTGAAGCCCAAGGACCATTCCTTTCAATGGTTTGAGTAAGACTGCGGTATGTATCTGATATTTTATTCAGGTATTCAGGATTTAAAATTTTATCCACAAGCTTGTGATCGGACCCTGAAACAGAACACTTCTGCTTTAATTAATATTAATAATTTTCAGCTCCGAGATCTCGATAATGCAAGCAGTTATATCACGCTATGTACACAATAAAAAATCTACAGTCCGGAGTTCCCACATAAAAACTGTTTGGCAACGAAACATAATGGATGATTTAAAATTGTACTGTTGACTCAAGATTCTTACAGTTTTCATGAATTCTCTAAAATTGAGAATTGTTTGAGGATGATCATTAACATTGTCCATAAGCACGTGAAACTGTCCAGTGAGACTAAGATAGGAGAATTTTAAGAACCAAGAGAATAATAGGGACTTTATCCTTTTATTCTTCATTTCAGATAGTATTAAGATATTAAGTTCGACCGGATATAGTGACTTACATAAAGTTGATAAATGTAGAAGTAACTAAAAAAGAGGCCTCAACTGAAAGATGAAAGAAACTACATAAGAATAAACCAGAATGATAAATCTCTTTTCTAGAGTCTTTCGAACAATTACACATGAAGATATAGATCGGAGCAGTCAATTTTTCAAGAATGTAATTAACCTGTTAAGCTTCAAAACTAACATATTGCGAAAACATGATTAATTTAATTGACCAGCAAAAAGCATTTTTATGCAGCTTTCTATCATCTCAAATGCTCTTACCAACAAAATAATTCAAATAACAGAAATATGGAGACCAAGTGTCATAAACAAAAACATTTAAGATTTCATTAATGGTTTTATGAGTTTAAAGTAAAAACAGATCTGCATTAGCTCACCCGGACCAAGATTATAAATATGATGCGTTAAGGCATTGACAGTGCCAGGTCCTGAAACCTTCAGGAGCTTGCTGAACCACTCAGCACCATAGAATCCTCCTGGTGCTAATAGTAGAGGACGTCCGTGGAAATTCTTATATACTTGGCTTATGAGATTGTGCAGATGGATAACATCTTTTCCGTACTGTACAGCATTAACACTCGCACCAATCCCATTACCACTCAATTCATTTCCTGCAAAACCAGAAAGCATGATTGAGGAAAGGAACCTCTCTGGTAAAGGAGAAATTTACATAAATTTGGAAGAAGAAAGAATTATGCCAGAAATTATACCAAGTTCCCATGAGTGTATCTGGTAGCCCTTGGCAACAGTGTATCTTATGAAGTCAAGGGCGTTACTGGAATCCCAATTTCCTACCCACACATGCCTATTGGTCCGTCGTCTCCCATACAGTGCATTCAAGCCAAAAGTCACAAGTGCTCTGCAGCAAAAGCAGTGGAACTCAAATGAAAATCACGGTAAGTTTTTGAGATTCCTAGAGTTATTACTTTATCTTTTTGTGATAAGTCATAGTCCCGCGGTATAAAAAGAAATAGATATTTCAAAGCACAGTATTCTACAATTTTAGGTTTCTTGGAGTTTGGATGCAATTCAGGATTTAAAAGTAGTGACATTAAAGAGTCATGGATGCTATTCAGGATGTTTCGGCAGAGGGACGTATCAAAAACTATCTATTTAAATTCACCTTGTATTCACTCATCAATTTTTCAAGCGCAAATTTCAAAGAACTGCAGATTATGATAGATTTTAGTATTTTACTAGCGTCAGATTTCTGGTTGGATGTGAAACACTCCAATTGCCATCAATTTAGACCTTCAAAGAGTCATTTGAAGAGATGAAAGTGGTCAAATTTGGACATCAACCAAACTTGGACTCTAGTGTATTATTAGCCAAGACGTGGTTACATGCTTATATTGCTGAATGCAATAGAGAAGGACAGATTTTACATATCTTACCCTGTCTTCTTGAAAAGGCCGTTTAGCTCATCCCATCTATGCATATGTAAACATCCCTTAGAAAATCCAAACAACCCATCCTTCTGCTTGGTGAATGGATGGCAAGGAGATTTTAAGTTGCCTACACCATATATTACTTGGTCTTGTAAAGAACCTCCGAGCCGTAATCTCAAACCCTTGAAAGCTGTATCACCAATAAATGTAAATCACAATAAGAGTAAAAATTAAAGAGACATAGAGAAAGAAGTCTAGTTTGATAATTATGGTAATAACTAATAACATAAACAACTTGGAATTAAGTTAAAATTATGGTTAATGGTACGTGCAAACCTCGTATAGCATTTTCCAGAAATGGATGAGATAAATCCTGACAAAGCAAAACACATTTATGAACACTCACCAGTCATTCCTTAATCATTTATACTTTTAATATTGAAGAACAACATATCCCTTCAATAACAAGCTAGTAGGATCTTACCAGATGTGTAATAGATGCCAAGCCCCAAGGACACTGCTTGTAATTACACTTCTCTTTTGGCCACCAATCAATGGTAGCACAAATGTAATTAGCATCTGTTTGTGCAATTTTCACAGATGCATCAATCATTAGTTCTGTATCTTTAATTGTTTGCGCTGAAAATGCAGGGCATAATGCAAGAAAGATTAACAAGGTTCTGAAGTCCATTAGATGATTAACCTTCACAACTTCACTGCTGTTTGAACCGAGTCATATACTGCCAAGAGGAAGCAAACAAATAAGTGTTAAGAGACCTTAAAGAGTAAGTTATTCTTTCTAAAAAGTATACAAATACAGTAACATTTCATTGCACAATATCATACAAAAATTTAGCAACTCTATACTTGAGCAGCTTAACAAAGTGATTTACTTTCCCAATTCAAAACTTCATGGTCTTTTCAGAAAGCTTAGATAAAAAGGTATACATTAATTTAGATATTCAAGTACCTCTCTGGAAATTATAAATGAATTTCTTATTTCTTGTATATAAAATAAACCAAGACCTATATTTTGACAACCAAATGTTTATCTAAGAAAATATGAATGGGAAATGAGGAAGCTAACCAAACTGCTTTTCTTTTCTCAGATGTAAAAGAAGTAAAGAACCTTGAACTCTATAGTCAAGTCAAGTGTAGCAAGATCATAACTTTTTTTACAAGGACAAAAGTCATGAAGATAGAGAAGAAATTTCTAAATTTGGAAGTTAATTAGACACTGCTTAAATCCAGAACCTATTAAAGACTTTTCACTTTTTAGTCTTGGAAAGCTTTTTCTTCACGTCTACGACAAGTACCAGCAGTATAAATGAAGTCACTGTGTCATCCACATCAACACAATACACATATAACATATTAACCAAATACACTTAGCTAACAAGATCCAAATACTACAAAGAGAAAAGTCCATTAAAACTATCTACTGCAATGTTAAGAATTAAGAAGCTTTTATAAAGAACCGATGAAATTCACCTCACAACCCAAATAAGAAACAATGTCGAACACTAGTAATACAGCATAATAGCACTCAACAGAGCACAAAAAGAGAAAAACACAGCGATAATCTGCGTGTATGAAAAGAATAACAAGTGAAGTGAAATGGTTTGGCCTTAGATTTCACAGAGATAGCTAAATATTGAAGCTTCTTTTTTTTTTTTTTTTTTTGTTGAAGTGTCAGAATCAACTAACAGTCATCATTCATTCATTCATTTTGGTAGATATGTAGCGTACAGTGGCTCGTGTAAAGTGCCGACAAACAATGGGAGGCAATAGGAAAGATGAAATATGATGAGGTGGAGAGACCATTGTCCAATTATTTTTGTTTGATTCGAAGTTGTCTTCAGCTTAAAGTCATGCCTTTACACCTTGAGTTAGCTAAATGTTGTGCCAAAGAAGAGAAAAATAAAATGATTCCGTTACTATTACTATTCCAGTATATTATATTAAATATTTGTTGGTTTGAAAAGAAGTATATTACGTACTATTTGTATGTAGCAGTACTATTTTTTTCACACTAGGCTAAGATTTGGTTCGGTCAACAGCCGCCGTCAGATTTGAAAAAAAAAAAAAAGGAAAAAAACACTAGCCGTCCACTTTCGTCTAAAACAAGTTTAACCAATCATGATTTGTTGCACTAGTTGAGAGAATTTCCTTTATCAAACTTATACACACGACTATTAATTGTCGAGAGATGTTGTGAGACAAAAATGAGATCCTTTCATTATTAATTAAAAATTTAGGTTTGAATCTTTAGAATGAAGAAATCTCTAACAAGGAGCAATTTCTGATTTAATGGCCCTAAGTGGCGCGCTTCGCTGTAGCCAAGCTTACTGCTAGCCTATCGGCTAGAGCCAAGCTTCGACCGCGACTACTCGTCGCTTCTGGCCGCCTTATTCCGTCACCCGAGATCCAAGTCAGTATCCGCAAAGAACTCTTGATTCCTCGCGGCCACGTCAGCTTGGAAGTTTGGATAGTCACTCAACTTTGGCTAATTGGCCATCATAGTCACTCAACTTTGAGTTAGAAGCTTAAATGGTAACTCAACTTTGGATAATTGGCCGCCATAATCACTCTATTTTTGTTTATCTTCCAAAAGTTGAGGGACCATCCAAGCTTCTAACTCAAAGTTGAGTGACTTTTGGAAGACAAAATAAAGTTGAGTGATTATGGTGGCAAATTACCCAAAGTTGAGTGACCATCCAAGCTTCTAACTCAAAGTTGAGCGACTTTTGAAAGACAAACCAAAGTTAAAGTGACTATGGTGGCCAATTATTCAAAGTTGAGTGACCATACAGGCTTCTAACTCAAAGTTGAGTGACTTTTGAAAGACAAACTAAAGTTATGATTATGGTGACCAATTACTCAAAGTTGAGGACCATTCAAGTTTCTAACTCGAGTCCGGAGCCAAAATGGCATATTTTTACAGCAATTAGACCAAAATAGGCTGTCTTTTTTTTTTTATACCCAAATGGGTATTTCGTTGATCATTCAACGAAATACCCCGCCATCGTTCATAGTTCGTTAACTCTTTTTTTTTTTTTTTTTTGCTATTTCGTGGATTGTTCCACGAAATAGCTTTTTTTTTTTTTTTTTGCATTTCGTGGAATAATCCACGAAATAGCTTCTTTTTTTTTTTTTTTTTTAATTTCGTGAAAAAAATGATTTTTTTTTTTTTTACATATCATGACACAATCCACGAAATAGATATTTTTTTAATTTTATTTCGTGAATAAAAAAAGAAATAGGAAATTATAATTTTTTTTTATGTTTGCATTTTGTGTATTAAAAAACGAAATAGGCTAAATTTTTTTCTAATTTCGTTCGTATAAAAAGGAAATTGGAATATATATATATATATTATTTCGGTTTTTAATGAAGGAAATTGATTTGTTTTTTTATTTTTTTTGCATTTCGTAATCTAATGAACGAAATAGGTTTTTTTTTTTTTTTTTGTATTTAGTGAATAAAAAAACGAAATAGGAACTTATATATATATATTTTGCATTTCGTGTATTAAAAAACGAAATAGGAAAATAATTTTATTTTCATTTCGTTTATATAAAAATGAAATAGGAATACATACATACATATATATATATATATATATATATATATATATATATTTCATTCATGTACCAATGAAATATTTCGTGGATTGTTCCACGAAATGCAAAAAAAAAAAAAAAAAAAACATATTTCGTGGATTGTTCCACGAAATGAAAAAAAAAAAACAGTTTTATTTATATTAACGAAACTGTTTTATTTTTTAATTTAAAACTGTTTTTTTTTTTTTTTTTTTTTTGCATTTCGTGGAACAATCCACGAAATATGTTTTTTTATTTTTTTTATTTTGCATTTCGTGGAACAATCCACGAAATATAAAAAAAAATAGTTTTTTTATATATTTTTGAAATTGATTTTTTTTTATATATATATATATATATATATATATATATATATATATATATATATATTCCAAATTGATTAAAAGCCAATTTTTAATTTTTTTAAAATATATTTTTCAAAAAACTTAGTGTTTAACCGTAAGGTTATTTTAGTCAACTTTATATATCGAGAAAATTAATCGGCTTTATTTTCAAAAATTGAAACCGCATGAAGTGAAATTGACATTCACGATACATTACCCCCGGATTTTTACGTTGAAATCTATTGCGTATCATCATCTTATAAGTAAATAAACCGAAAATTTCACGCCAATTTGGGAAAAAATTGAAATTGAATGTGATAAAAGACGTTTTTTTTAAAATTGGCTCGGCCAAACCGCCTTATGGCGGTTTGTGTGCCTATATCTCGGAAAAATACCCAAAGTCAAAAAAAAAATCGCGTAAATCGGACGTCCGAGCGCAAAGTTATGACCATCTAAAGTTTGACGACTTTACAACTAGTTTTTCTCCCTATATTTTTTAGAATTATATTTATATTTAAAATAAAGTTATGTCTTGACTTTACAACTAGTTTTTTTTTCGTCTATTAAAAAACGAAATAAGATTTTTTTTTATTTCGTGAATATATAAATGTTTTTATAAATGAAACACAAAAATATATATATATATTCATCCTATTTCATTGGTACATGAATGAAATATATATATATATTGCATTTCGTGTATATATATATTATTTTCCTATTTATTTTTAATACACGAAATGCAATATATATATATATATATATATATATATATATATATTGCATTTCGTGTATTAAAAAACGAAATAGGAAAATAATATATATTCCTATTTCATTTTTATATAAACGAAATGAAAATAAAATTATTTTCCTATTTCGTTTTTTAATACACGAAATGCAATATATATATATATATATAATTTCCTATTTCATTTTTTTATTCACTAAATACAAAAAAAAAAAAAAAAAAACCTATTTCGTTCATTAGATTACGAAATGCAAAAAAAACAAATCAATTTCCTTCATTAATACACGAAATAATATATATATATATATATTTCCTTTTTATACGAACGAAATTAGAAAAAAATTTATCCTATTTCGTTTTTTAATACACGAAATGCAAAAACAAAAAAAATTATAATTTCCTATTTCTTTTTTTATTCACGAAATAAAATAAAAAAAACATCTATTTCGTGGATTGTGTCATGATATGTAAAAAAAAAAATCATTTTTTTCACGAAATTAAAAAAAAAAAAAAAAGAAGCTATTTCGTGGATTGTTCCACGAAATGCAAAAAAAAAAAAAAAAAAAAGCTATTTCGTGGAACAATCCACGAAATAGCAAAAAAAAAAAAAAAAAAAAAAAAGAGTTCTTTGCTATGAACAAGATGGGGTATTTCGTTGAATGATCAACGAAATACCCATTTGGGTATAAAAAAAAAAGACAGCCTATTTTGGTCTAATTGCTGTAAAAATATGCCATTTTGGCTCCGAACTCTGTTCTAACTCCTCCACCCTTATTCAAAAGGTACCACTTTGGCACCTCTTTGTTAGAAAATTATGTAGACAGGTAAAAAAAAATAAAAAATTATATGTATATAATATATGTCGAATCGTTTTTTATTTTTGCATAAGTTGATTTCTTTATATTTTAGCTTCCTTTAATGAAAATATTTTCTCCACCACTTAACGCGACACGAATGTACAATAATCGGACAGGGAGTTTCGGGTACATCAGGTTACTTAAATAGATTGTAATCTGTTAATATTCTGATTGTGTACACATTGTGATAACATTTATTTTGTAGTAGTTTATAAAGTATGGTCAAATACTGATATGGATTTGGTAAAACCTGGTGCAAACAAAACCACTTATAGTCAAGTATTGATTGGTATTGAAATAGGAAGAAATGAAGAACTCAGTGAGATAAAATAGACAGCCTGTCAAGAAAAAAATTACAAAGAAGAAAATATATTGCAAAAGATACATTAGCTGTTGATCACTAATGAGGCAGTACACAGTGAATAATCAAGAGTGAATCGACTATTAAAGGTGTGTGAAACGTATAAACATAAAATTCAATGAGTGTAATAAGTAGGAAGATTTCAAGCATTGTCTAATTAGATGAATTGTAATTAATTTGATCATACTTCTTCAATGGCCACCGACATGGCTAATAGAACCACAATCAAGATTTTACTGGAAATCTGAATTTTACTACATATATAAAAAAAAAATCCCTCGAAAGTTTACTTAATTATAAAATTTCTCATATTGCAGAATGGACGAAAAAAAAAAATCCTCTCTTAATATTAATGTTATTTTGGATACCTTGTTTCGATTAAGATACATTTGAATTAAAGTGTTAGAACGAGTCTTGGGAAGCAATACCATAAATTTATTTTCCTATTAATAAGCCTATCTCTTGCAGTCTTAACTCAAGTGCATAAATGCACGTTGTTATTTTTCACCTCTTTCATTTTCTCTCCATCAGGCATCACCTGCCCTAGACTAGGGAAAGAATTTTTTTCAATTCTACAGGGGCCCCATCTAGGAACTAGGGGCAACAAGTGTGATTGGTTTATTTTCTCGACAAGTGTGATTGGTTTAAACTTTAAAGTTCAACAATTACAACTTCCCTCTGTCTGGATTTAAGTAGCTTAATTTTATTTGGAGTCTATTTAAAGAAAAATTCTTACTTGTCAATTTTCATAAATTAAAGAGTTTTTTTTTTTGAGAAAAGACATCATTTAACCCCTGAACTTGGCACGAAAATTCAGTTTGGAAACTAAACTTAACTTCTATTTATTTACCCCCCTTAACAACTTACGTTTTAATTATTTTCCCTTTTAGTGGCCTAGACCTGGGCGCGTGTTTGACAGCGCCTGACCCGCGCGTTAATTAATTTTTGTTAACGTTTTTTTTTTAATAGAAATCGACGGGGTAACGGTTATAATACTGTTCCCCCTTTCTAATCCCAACCCAACCCACCACCCTTTAGAACGCTAAGTTGTTCTTCAACTTCATCTTCATCACACCTTCAATCAGCCCCATTTTTTTTTCCTCCATTCATGAAATTCCTCTTGCTCACACCATTGCTCCTTCATATATGTATTCTTCCTCCACGAAATTTCTCCATCAAATTTCTCCTCCAAATTTCTGTCCATAATCACTCTCTGTTCTAATTCGAAAATTTTGTGGGTTCATAAATGTCTCAAGGTAGCTGTTCATCTCACGTAAAATGTAATTGTGGCACCATTGCAAAGCACCTCACTTCATCGACTCCTAGTAATCCCGAACGGAAATTGTACAAATGTCCGAGGCCTAAGGGCAATTCTTGTGGATTTTGGGAATGGGAAGATGAATTGTTCCCTGAGATTCAGTGGAATAATGTTCAAAATTTGACGTCGTCATTAGATGCGGTCAAGATCGAAAGGGACAAATTGCAAGAAGAATTAATTGCCATCGAGGCTAGACATCTAATGAAGTTAACAAAATGAAGGAGGAATTAATTGGCTTGAAGAGTAAACAAGAATTTGACTTGAAAAAAGTTCTAAACTTGGAGGAGAAACTTGCAAATACAAAGATGTTGCTTTTGATTTCGTGGGGAATATTTATTGGCTTTTTGGCAGCTTCCTTAATCAACTGAATTTATGTTGTTGTATGTTGTAATCGCGTAGTAGGTAATGTAAGAACTTTATGCTCTTGTTGAAGAATTTTGTTGTTATGGAAAATATTACCTTGAAAATGATAGCAAAAGTCGAGAAATTTTATAAATTATTTTAAATAGAGAATCTGGAGACCTAATCTATCATTACTATCTCCGGATCCTCCTTTACATGAACAAAAAACACTATGCGGTTCTCATCTAAACATGCCTTAAAACACAACACATCTCCTATCCCTAATCCGACAGTATCAATGAAGGCTTTCCAGCCTTGAGCGAGGCGCGTGTATACGCCAACCTTGTATTTCATATTATACTAATGATCGTCGTAATGAACAACAGCGTCCTTGTCGGTGTTTGGAAGAAATTCCAGTATGTCAGTTGGAAGGATCTGCAAAAAAAACATGTTATTACCAAAAGAGGTAAAAGAACAATTGAAAATATATAATACGACAACACTTACGAAATCGTCTTTTTCGACGTACGATTTCGTCAATTCTTTGTCAAAACATGCGCCATTTCCATGTCATCCATCTTAGATGAAGGTTGCCTCTTTAATGTCACTATATGTGTTAAGAGTTATTTGAGTTGAGTGAAAGTGAGACGGAAAGAAGGCCTATTTATAGTCGAGTCGAGTTGAGTTATAGTGTTAGTGTGATCAAGTAGTTAATGATGTCTCTGATTCATTGGTTTTGACCATCACTCCCAAGTACCAACTACCATCATTTACTAACTCGGATTCAATGTGTTTGATCGTCTAAATCGCATAATGCATTTACTTGCATCCATTCAATGCGTTTGACTGCTCAAATCTGTACACTGCTCAACGTACACTGCTCAATTGTGTAAACACTACTCAAATATGTTTACTGCATTTAGTGTTATACACAAAATTGCGTGATAGGCCGGCGCCTTCTTCTATGCATTTAATGTCATACACAACATTGCAAGACTGAACTGTCACAAAACCAGGAAATATACAAAGAAATTGATCATAGTCATTAATATTGCCTCAATAGAATGTCAATACAGACAAAAATTGCGATACAACATGCTTAATATTGCAACAATAGAATGTCACTAGGTGGCAAAATTGCAACATAAATGACTTCAAAATTGATAAAGTCTAAGTGCATATTTGTTTGACAAATGTACATCATCTACCATAATTGTTTCACAAAAACAACATTAAAATCTGCAGTCACTGCTGCATAACAGTCAGTACCAAAGACATACACATACAAGACTAAACTAATTCAACTTCATTTTTCCATTTCATTTCTGGGCAGCTGATGAACTCGTTTGACTTAAAGAGTTCAACTCAGCAGCTTTGGCCCTTGTTCTATTCTCTTTTGTCCACTCATTTGTTGAAGACCTTGTTGTGTTATAGCTAGACTACTTTTCCATTTTAGTCCTCCTGGTCTTGGTTTGTGTTGTCCAAGACTACCAGTGACTGATCATCGTCGAATTCATAGGCATGGTTGAAGACTGATTTGCCATTCCAGGCTGCATTAACAAAATAGATCTCCATTAGGCTAAATAGATCTCCATTAGGCTAGATTGTTTACAAGAATGATTAATGAGGTTACAAACTTACATTGACAATTTTGAAACCACTTTGGGTCTGAAGCACTCCCATTCGCACAACTCTTGGCCTCTTAAAGGGTGCCCTTTCAAAGAATCGACGCACTTGCATCGAAGCCTAAGTCACATTTAAGGTGTCAAACACTTAGAATTGTAAAATTGATTAAGTGGTAATTTAACAAGCTAAGTAATACCTGTGATGTAGACGACTGTCCTGTACCCCTTCCAGATTGAAATGCTGCAGTAGCCATGGCCTAATTCCGACCCTTCTCATCATTTTGACTCTAATTTCCTCAAGCATTGTGATAATGGTCTTGTGCCTTGGACCCAAAATCCAGGAATTAAAACTCTCGGCCATGTTATTGTCAACAACATCGTCACAACAAATACCGAGGTATTCTGATGAGACCTTGGACCACCTATCTATGTTGTAATACAACAAATCTCCATTTATTCCATCACCTAACTTCTCCATATGATCCAAATTTTTTTGCAACTCCTCGCTCATACGTGGACTTAGCACATCTCCATAAGCTTTCTAATCTTTATGCCTTTCCATTTTTTGGAAAAATTGGCAAGCACATGTCTTGCATACGCCTTTGTTCTACATTTGGCAACGGATCCTTAATGGCTATATCCAGACCTACAATAACATGTAAAAAAATATTAGGTGACAAGATGTAAAAGATAAGTTAAAGAGAATGAAAAAAATTTAGAAATCAATAATCAAGAATACATTACTTTTTGCATATCTGAAAGAGTTGTCAAATCAGTCCCATCTCCAAGCTCAAGATCATGCCTTAGAATGTCGACAAACCCTCTCCAAGTAAAAGTATTCTCAACTTCAACCACTGCCCAAGCTGGTAGCATCTCGGGTTGTTCCCATCCTTACAAACAGCCACAAGCAATTGCCCTTACTAACACCTTTTAAAAAATACCCATTCAACCCAATTGCTTCCTACAACCAGCCTTCGAATGCCTTCTTTATGGCATCAAAACATATATAAAAGGACCGAAACCTTTTGATTCCACCTTCAAAAGTTTCTTCACTCATTTAACCACGCATGTGCTACATGGATTAGTCCTTAAAAGCTCATCCCTATAATCCAAAATTCTTTTGAACTCCTCTACATTGTCACCCATGATTTGTTGCAAAACAATGCTTCGGCTTTCCTTGCCACCCCTCTACCAATATACACCTCCAATTTCTTTCTTACCAAATTTTGAAGCTCAAAAATTCTAATGCCAGGTTCAGAAATAATTCTATCCTTGTACCTTTTTGAAATATACAAAGAATTTACCAACTTGTTCTTTGTTGTGCCATTGCACTTGTGAACAGGATTATAATTCTTCACAACAAAATCATTTGTTCTAGAATCGAATCGGCAAACAATAACCATGGACAACAAACAAAGACACTTTACCCTCACCCTAGTTGGTTCATTGACATATTTATCCAACTCTACATGTTCTTGAACTGCATACCTAGTAAGTGCTTTCCTAAACTGTTTAGCACTTTCAAATGCAAGACCAATCTCCCAAACTATTTCTTTACACTTATGATAAAAAATAACCTTATTTCTAATTCTTTTTGGTCTCCTTGACTTTTTGGTAGGCTTTTCAACCACACCTTCGTCATCAGCTTCATCATTAGTCTCTATTTCAAAGCTAACTGGTTCATCTGAGTCATAAAATGGCTCATCCCCACCCAATTTTCCTTCAAATGTACTCTTACTCCTAGATAAATATTCATCATGTCTCATATCTACATCCTTTGGCCCTAAATCTATCCCTTCAGATCTCTTAGCCTTTTCTTTCTTCTTTTTTGATTTTAGAGCCACCCTATCTTTCCTTAGATTCTTATCCTCCTCATGGACATCACTATCAAATTCTTCTTCTTCACCTTCCTCTACCACTACATTGTCGACCTCGCATTCACTCTCACTTTCTAAGTCGGAATCATCATCATCATTAGTCATGGAGAAGTAGTGGCAGAAGATTGTACCGAAGGCCCACCCAAGGGTTCATCAAGACTAGCAGCCTCTTTAAACCCTAAGCCTTCACTAACCCCAAATGTTTGACTACCCTTACCTGTCCCTACCTTTTCATTTATATCTTGACATGTGGGGTTATCAAAAGCAAGATGTATTCCCCCCGCAGTGGTAATAGGTGGAAGAGCAAGGGACCACAATAGGTTCCTTAACAAGATGAGTCACAAAAATTACAACAATATCTCCGTTTTTTAATTGAGGTGCAATACCAAGAATGTCCATATCACTTTTAACTTCTACTACAAATCGACATTTAGGTGGTCTAATATATACACAACAAGATGAAACATTATAACCAATTTCTTTAACATAGTAAACAAGCTCAAAATAAGAGAATTTATCAAGATCAAGATCAACATCAAAATAATCTGTCACACTACCTCCAACATAATTAATACGAGGGGTTTTTTCTAAATTACCTCCGTGGTTAAACCTCAAAGTCACAAACACATCGTCTATTTTCTTCACAAAACCTAAAATTGAAAACAAATGAAAAATTACAAGATTCAGTTACCATTTACACCAAAAAAAAAAAAAAAAACGAAGTTAAAGATTACGGTGTCGTTTTTACTTGCTCCTTGTTGACTTAACAACCCCTTTAGAACAACATTTATTAGGAGTTCATTTTACTAAATTACTCTTATATGCTTTGAAACGTTAAGTTTTACTATTAGTACTTCATATAGTTACTTAATGATAAGGTTAATACTTTATTAAGATTAAAAAATCTTATTTTTCTAAAATAGCCTCCCTATCTTCACAAGGTACCCTCTACCCTTTCGAACCCCACCTAGTGAAATTATACTGGATATGTTGTTGTTATAGACAAATAAAAAAAAATTGGGAAAAGAACATCGCTGCCCCCTGAAAACAGAAATTATCCGTCCATACCCTCTTACTTTCATGCCCCTAAAACTATTTACCCGAATACCCCTAAAATTATGATTCAACATGGTATATAAATATACGGAGATGGTATCACGTTCATTTGTTTAAAAGACACACTTTTCTCAAACCTCTACGATAACATCATCTTATATACATATACTCTGATAGTATTGCTTCAGTCATTCAATGAGACAATATTATGGAGGACTGCTTCAGTCTTTCTCTTAGTCCTTTATGATATTATCATGATATATAAATATACTGCGATGGTATCATGGAAGAAGAATTTCAGGCGGTGGGGTATTCACGTAAATATTTCTCGGACGATTGGATAAGAAATGAAATTAGTTTAGAAGGAGGCATGAACTGATAAATATTTTACATTTTAGGGACATTTTGTGTTGTTTAATCTATTAACGAAATGAATACTTTCTTTAAAGGAGCATTAAATCAATAGATAATTTAGTAAAAGAGAACGTGGAAAAACAAAATATTAGTGGATATGAAGACTTGGTTAATTGTAGTGCAATTAGTGTATGTTTTTGTACATCGACTGTAGTTACTGTCTTTTACCTTATTTGATTGTGATAGCCACTGCTGTTTTTTTCCAGGCTACTTTATCATAGCTTTGTCGCGCTTGTTATTTTCATTTTGATACCGCTTTGCTCTCTTTATCCGTATCTAACTTTTTTTGTCACACTTTCTCTTGAGCCGAAGGTCTTTCGAAAACAACTTCTTTACCTTTCAAGATAGAGATAATGTCGCGTGCACTTTACCCTCCGACCTCACGTTGTGGGATTTCACGGGTTATGTTGTTGTTGACTTGGTTAATGAAAAAGAAAAAAAAGAAAAAAAAAACGAGAGGACGTTAATGTCAATAGGGATAAAACTTGAGGACATATTAGTGATAAAAAAAAAGGTCATGAAGACACCATCTTCTTCCTCACAGAAACAAAGCTCCTTAATAATAAAAAATTGGTTTCACACATTCTCTTATGCAGTTTGGTTCTTTAATGGAGGTCCTCACTATTCACGCTCCCAAAACCCTAGAAATTGGTAAAACAAAAAGGAAAAAAAATATTTAACCATTAAAAGTTTAGTTCTTTGGAAAAATCATTATCTCTAATTGTTTCTTAATATCAAAACTCATCGTTAATTAGTCAAATTTCATCCACATTTGTTGAATTCCGATAGCTATTTCCCACAAACAATGCTTTGATCATACCATGTATTCTGTTTTTATTATTTATTTAAATCTATTTAAGAAAGGTGTCAGCTTTATTGAGAAGGACCACATTATTTAGTTGTTGTGGGAAAAATTGTATCTTTTTAGTTTCTTTTTCTTATTAGTGTAGCCAAAATTAGTGTGATTATAGTGAAGGTAATTTTGGGGGTTGATGGAGAGCAATGAAGGAGGTGATGATCAAGAAGGTTCTGGATGGATGCAAGTGAAAAAGGTCTGAACTTTTTGCACATTCACCCATGAATTAATTCAGTTTTGTAGATTGAATCGTTATAGTTTTATCTTTAAACTGATAGATGATGAAGAAAAATAGTGTTACTATTAGAATATGAATCATCAACAACCATGTTTAAGTTGTGTCATAGGCCTAAATCAAGAAAGTATTGCCTGATAATCTAGTGTTTTAGGTGTTCTTTTGGATTGTAATGCTTCTTTCTGTCTCGGAATTAATTCAGTTTCTGTAAATTGAAACATTTTAGTTTTATCTTTAAACTGAAAGATGATGAAGAAAAATGGTGTTACTATAAGAATATGAATCATCATCAACCATGTTTAAGTTGTGTCATGGGACTAAATCAAGAAAGTACCTGATAATCTGCTGTTTTAGGTATTCTTGTGGGTTGTAATGTAACAAAGGATTGAACTTTTCTTGGATTCATGTGGATAGATTAGTTACATTTTAGTTATTTGAGAAAGAGCTAATCATTTTAAATATGTTTCTGAAATTGGATTAGCAGGTTGCCTTAGATTGGGCATTTTATTGGACCACTTTGTGAAGAAAATGGTGAATTAGTCAGGCTAGTTCCATATTCTTGGACCATTTAGTCTATTTGTTAATCAATGTGTGAACTTCTTGTGCAGAAGCACAGAAGCAGTTCAAAGTTATCGCTGCATGGTTGGGTTGGAGGATCATCTCGAGGAACTGCTTCTGGCAATCCAGACAGTCAGCCATCATTGGGTGTAAAAAGTGAGGATCTTAAATCTGCTGTTCAGCATTCAAAAGGAAGTCGCCCTTGTATTATAGATGATGCCGTTACTTCAGTTCCAAAGGAAGATGCAGTAATTGTGCACGATAAATGTGTAGTCAGTCATGGTAGTACTTCTGTTAGTTTAGGTTTTTCAACAGATTCCAATCAAGGAATCAGTCGGGAACATCCTCAAAGAAATAACCATGAAATCCTACCAAAAATCAAGTGGGGTGACTTGGATGATAGAGCTTTAACATCTCATTTTGGAAGTACTGTCCAAGCAGAAATTAAATTTGGTGACATTCAAAATCATGATCTGCTTAGTAGAAAAACTGATCAAACAAATGATTCTTTTGTACACACTACTCCAACTGATCTTGAGCAAAATAGATTGGTTGCAACCACGGAGGATGGAAACCATCAAATTCTCGACTCTCGTCCTCTGTCTCCCAAGATTGAATCTGTTGAAGAGAACTATGCAAATCTGAAGGAGTTATCTTCAGAAAATGTTAATACTACTGCTGTTTCTCCTCTTAGTAGAGGACAATGTGAACATACCCAGCTTGAAAATGGCGACACTTGCAACAGCCCTGGCAAAAGGGTTAAATCTGCTGCCAGAGAAGGGCCTAGCCGGGTAAGGATTCCCAATGTCAAATCTGAAGAGGCTTGCATGGAAATCCCTGAAGTGGATAGTCTTAATCAGAATATACAAACAGTGGTAGTTTCCCAGGATCCTGAATTACTGTCACCTACTAAAGGAAGATCAGGAAACATTGGCCAGTCGGTTGTGGAGTCCTCTAATGAAGAAATTAGGAACAAACGCGTTGATTCCATCATTGAGGATTTATCAAAAACTAATTCGAGCAGTATTGATGCTGAAGACACTGGTGAAAGTAAAGAAAGGTTCAGGCAACGGCTCTGGTCCTTTCTTTTTGAGAATCTTAATCGGGCAATAGATGAACTCTACCTTCTCTGTGAACTGGAATGTGATCTGGAGCAAACAAAAGAGTCTATTCTTGTTCTTGAAGAAGCCACATCTGATTTTAAAGAACTGAGTTCAAGAGTGGAGGAATTTGATAGACTGAAAAAATCCAGTTCTCATGCGACTGACGGAACACCTCTTACCATGAAGTCTAACCATCGCAGACCACATGCTCTGTCATGGGAGGTCAGTACTCTTGCTAGTTCATCTTTCAATGTTTCAAATTGCTAACCCTAAAACAATTACACAAACAAATCGATCTCTGCCATTTACTAGTTGAAAATTGCAGTATGAATACATGCAAGCATATCTGAAACCTGCTGACCAGTCATTATTATTCCAACTTCCCAGGCTTAATGTTATATATCTATTGATGTAAAGAACCGGTTTTGCAACTGATTTACCTTGTTTTGGTTACTGCAGCACACACTGTTTGGTTGTGGGAAATGCTTCAATCTCTTTTTGATCAAGTTTTTTTCTTAAAAAGTGGCGGTTTAATTAGACAGCCCATCAGGTTTTTGTTGGACTTGGAGAGCTCCGGCCCTTCATCCTTCCACTGCGCAAACCGGGAGCTATTCGTTGCTCTGTGAAACCAGCCTCACGCAGTCCGCTCCACTCTAAGAGCCAAGCGGCCCACACTTTCGTTTGGACCACATGGCCCAACTGCGTGCTTGGATAGAGCAGGCCAGACATTAGCCACCCAAAGCCCAGCCATCAGGGACAGCCCAACCAGTGGCGGATCCAGGATTTTCACTCAGGTGTTTGAATGAAAAAAATAAATAATAATAAAAAAAAAAAACTAAACATAAAAAGAAAAATGTTGTCCCTGGTATCGAACCTTGGACACTGGAGAGAACTTTGAACACCCTGAACTGCTTGAGCTAACCTATTGGATTGTTTAGGGTATTCAAACTTTATATATGTACACAGCACAAAAATCTACCCTAAATCCCCCCCTGCAGCCCAACATTCCACCACATTGTTGCCCCCACTTGGGTAACAAGCCTATGTTACAAGGGCTCGACATGGAGAAAGTTGTCATGTCTTTCAATAACTTCTAAAATTTCCCTTTAATTTACTTTTACTTTTTATATAACTATTGGATGAACAATCATGAAAGCGCCACCCGCTTTGGGACGGACCCTTAGGAGGAAAAATGTTTTTGTTCAAAGATTTCCTTTGTTTGTTGTGGGAAGTGGGACTATTCTTGCATGATTGTTGTTGTTAGCTGAAGCAGTATCTGGACATCCCTGGCTCAGTTATGACTAACTTTTCTTAGTGACACTATTTACCATGAGGGACAACATAAAGTTACAAATGGAAACTTGTCAACATAAGTACGGCTAAAGATGACTTTGGAGGTTCTTACAGATGGAAACTTGTCAACATAAGTACTGAATTCCTAACTCTCAGTATTAGGAATTCACAACTCTCAGTACTATAAGAAAGCTTTTGGATTATAATCTACTTGCAAAGAGTTAGTTAAGAGGAGGGAAAGAAGTTACCTTGAAGTGCATCAGGGGAGATGCACTACCTGAAAGTAGAGGAAGTTCGAGCTTTTCTAGGAAGGCTGAAATCAGCTAAAAGTAAAGAGTACATAATGCTAGCATAGACGTCAGTCATCTATTCAACATATAAATATGCAAATGTGCTTAACCTCTATCCTGAAGTTCTGCTATGCTTATCAGTAATTGGTGAAGCAGAACACAGACCAAACTTGACCTGTTTGGAACTGTGTGTGGTGTTTTCATGTAAGGAAACTACAGAAACTCCTGCTGATGGAGTGCAGGTGGTTCTGGATGTTAATAGTTTGCTGCTTTTATATCTTTAGTAAACAGTACAGTGCTCAATGGGAAAAGGACACATAAGGAAATATGAGCTATTTTTGGGAAATGAAAGCTAAAAGCTAAAACAGGAACTTACACAAAAAGATTCTCATTTTAAAGGAAGTGAGAAACCTCTTGTTGAGACCAATTTCCTAATTTCCTGTATTCTAAATAAACAACCTTTTCCAACCCTTTTCTTTTCTTTGTGGTAAGGTTTTTGAAGCAATATATGTGGTAATTAGCTTCATTTGTTGGCCTGGATAATTGCAGCATCTTTTAGTAGTATCAATGTATATCATACACACAGAGACACAACAACAGCTACGCCTTAGTCTCAAACAAGTTGGGGTCGGGTATATGAATCCCCACTTCTTCATTTAAGCTCATTTGATATCATCATCATACACACTGAGACACGTGGATGAATTGATTATCTACTCCCTTTTCCTTTTGACAATCTATCTTTCGTCTTAATGCAGGTCCGCCGGATGACAACTTCACCTCACAGGGCAGAAATACTGGCTTCATCTCTCGAAGCTTTTCGAAAAATTCAACATGAAAGAGCTAGTTTGTCAGCTACAGGTGTGGAGAAAATGGGATCTAGTTGTTATGACCATCATTGTGGAAGTACTAGTGTTTCGGAGACGTATAATGAGAAAGCTGACAAAAAAAGCTGTTCCAGTGAATCATTCGAGAAGAGTAGGAAGCAGAGTAATCCTTCTCAGGGAAGTTTCAGTAGAGAGAAGAGGCCTGTTGATTCAGGCAAGTCTGCTTCTCATGCATCTAGATTACCTCCTAAGGAGGGAGTTTCCACACCTGTCAGTGGAAAGAACAAGAAAGACAATGAGAAAAATCTAAAGCCTATAGATCATTTGAAAAGACATTATGAAAGAGACAAGGAAAAGCGAAATGGAAGCTCCTGGAGATCAATGGATGCTTGGAAGGAGAAGAGGAACTGGGAAGATGTACTCTCCACTCCACACCGAGTTTCATCTCGCTTCTCACATTCACCTGGCATGAGTAGAAAAAGTGCAGAGCGTGCACGAACTTTGCACGACAAACTAATGTCTCCTGAGAAAAAGAAGAAGTCAGCAATTGACTTAAAAAAAGAAGCCGCAGAAAAGCATGCTCGTGCGATGAGAATTAGAACTGAACTTGAGAATGAGAGAGTTCAAAAGCTTCAGCGAACATCCGAGAAGCTGAACCGTGTAAGTGAATGGCAAACCGTGCGTAGTATGAAATTGCGAGAGGTAATGTATGCTCGGCACCAGCGTAGTGAATCTCGGCATGAAGCTTACCTAGCTGAAGTTGTAAGAAGGGCAGGTGATGAAAGCATAAAAGTAAATGAAGTTCGATTCATTACTTCACTCAATGAAGAGAACAAAAAGCTCATCTTGCGCCAGAAACTCCATGATTCTCAGTTGAGGAGGGCTGAGAAGCTTCAAGTGCTGAAAACTAAACAGAAAGAAGACATGGCAAGGGAAGAAGCTGTCTTGGAACGCAAGAAACTAATTGAAGCAGAAAAGTTGCAGCGCCTTGCAGAGATACAGAGGAAAAAGGAAGAGGCACAAGTAAGAAGGGAAGAGGAGCGTAAAGCATCAAGTGCCGCACGCGAAGCAAAGGCGGTGGAACAGATGCGGAGAAAGGAGGTTCGAGCCAAAGCTCAACAGGAGGAAGCTGAACTCCTGGCCCAGAAATTAGCTGAAAGACTCAGAGAAAGTGAACAGCGCCGCAAAATTTATCTGGAGCAAATACGGGAAAGAGCTTCAATGGATTTCAGAGATCAGTCTTCACCATTTCGTCGTTCTGTGACTAAGGAGGGCCAAGGTAGATCTACGCCAATGAGTAACTGTGAAGATAATAACGATAACAATGGCTTTGCTCCTGAAGGCTCTATGCTTGCTACAACCCAGCATTCTTTAAAACGAAGGATCAAAAAAATCCGCCAACGACTTATGGCGTTGAAGTATGATTGTCCTGAGCCTTCAATCAGTATGGAAAATGCAGGTTTTGTTTATAGAACTGCAGTGGCAAATGCAAGGGCAAAAATTGCGAAATGGCTTCAAGAACTTCAAAGACTTCGCCAAGCAAGAAAAGAAGGGGCTGCGAGCTTTGGACTAATAACAGCTGAAATAATTAAGGTGATATATTACACTTGTGAAGTTTGTTTCACTTGCATTCCAGTTCACAATGACAAATATAGTGGTATTAAGATAAATAGTTAATGTATCCCGATGTGAAGAACACAACTTAAACAGCATTTTGACTAGAATAAGTTCTTGAAAATAATGTGGCTTTAATAGTTCAAATTTGTTTCTTGAGTTGTTTGTTACTAACTGCTTTTGGCATTGTGTCGTAACTAGTTTTTGGAGGGAAGGGATGCTGAGCTGCATGCTTCTCGTCAAGCTGGTCTGGTTGATTTTATTGCTTCTGCACTTCCCGCATCTCACACGTCAAAACCAGAAAGCTGCCAGGTTACAGTCTACCTTTTAAGGCTTCTGAAAGTTGTGCTTTCAGCGGCTGCAAACAAGTCTTATTTTCTTGCTCAAAATCTACTGCCCCCCATTATCCCGATGTTGGCGGCAGCTCTTGAAACCTACATCAAAAATGCAGCCTCATCAAATGGCACTGCTTCTGCCAACCTGGTCACATGTAAAGCATCGACTGAAAGGTTGGAGTTAATGTCTGAAGTTCTGGACGGTTTCCTTTGGACAGCAGCTGCAATTATTGGTCATGCAAGTACGGATGAACGTGCCCTTCAGCTGCAAGATGGTTTAATCGAGGTTGTAATTGCATACCAAGTTATTCACCGGTTACGGGATCTTTTTGCACTTTATGATAGACCACCTGTAGAAGGTTCTCCTTTCCCTTCATCAATTCTTCTTGGTGTAAATCTGTTGGCAGTCCTTACATCCAGATTCAGAAATATGTCTTTAGTAACATGTAAAAACTTTCCTACTGTATCAAATCGTAGAAATGAAAAGAACGACATCCAACTTGCTGAAGCTTCGGACTTGAAGTCTTCTCCTTTGTGCAATTCCCAAAATGATGGTAAATTGGTATTTACTGGAATAAATGGTGTAGCCTTGTGTTTGCCGGATGTTCCGGAGGATAGCCCCCTGGATGAATTTCCTAAAATAAAAGAACATCAGGCTGCAGTTAATGATCTGAGCTCTGACAAAGTTGACTCAATCGCTGCTAGCATGGAAACTGTAGATGTACTGCAGGAATCCGCAAGCAACGTGACGTACAATAACCTTCAGACAGACGAGAAAAAATCTCAAGATCACAGTAAAGGTCATACTGGTGGAAATGAATCAGTGATGAAGCCGGCTGTCAAGTTTCTTCTTTCTGCCATATCTGAGACTGGCTTAGTTTGTCTTCCATCCATGTTGACAGCTGTACTATTACAGGCTAATAATAGATGTTCTGAACAGCAGGTAAACTTTGTGGATCCCATTAAATTCGTTTGTAAATTTTTTTTTTTGGTTTTCTGTTGGATGCAAATTAGCTTCTTTTGTTCTTTTCTTTCGAGCCGAGGGTCTATCGGAAACAGCCTCTCTACCAAGGTAGGGATAAGGTCTCCGTACACCCTACCCTTCCCAGACCCCACTTGTGGGACTACACTGGGTGTGTTGTTGTTGTATGAATCGTACCGGGCTTTGTCTATAATTAGGATGTCGTCAACGTCATATTTGTTTGCTACTTGTGGTCTTCTTTATTAATTCTCTATCGTAAGCATGTAACATCGAGTCATTCTAGTACCAGGAAGTAAATGTTTGAAACTCTTCTTATTTAACAATAAAGTTGGTTGCTTCTAGCTTTATAAAAAGTAAGCTGGAACCTAACCTTGAGTTTACTTGTGAATTGTGATCATAGTATACGTAGCTCTGTGTTTACCGCATATCTGATTGCCTTTCTTTGCAGGCCTCCTATGTCCTTCCATCCAATTTTGAAGATGTGGCAACTGGTGTATTGAAGGTGTTGAACAATTTAGCATTAATTGACATATCCTTTATCCAGAAGATGCTAGTAAGTTAATTTGCAACTATTTGTATCAACTTTCTCTTCTAAAAGTTTTAGATGCTAAAGGAACTCTTTATCTCTTGCTGGATCACAGGCCCGACCAGATCTGAAGATGGAATTTTTTCACTTGATGAGTTTTCTTCTCTCTTATTGCACAAGCAAGTGGGGCATAGCAACTGACCAGGTGACTTTCTGGTGCTTTTGCTTCCATATTTGGCCTTCAGATTGAACATCTCACATGCTTCAATGAACACAGAGAAGTGCTGTTTAAGTGTTTATGCTAGTCTCGGAAAGCTATGATCTTACTTTAACGGTGGCCTAGTCTTGGAAATGCACTGTCTTTTGGTTGGAGGGAAGAAAAGTACAGGAAAAAGATCCTCACGAATTCCCATATTTTAAGCTGAAAAATTGTCCATTTTCATTTGGAAAGAGATCCTCACATTTTCCCATCTTTTAAACTGATGCATATAGGAAAAATTGTCAGTATATCGCTCCATGGTTGTCCTAGGTTTTGTAGGAACACCAACTTTTCTTATATAGATTATATTTCTCTGGTAACATAGTATAGTTTAATATTAGAAAATTCCGTGTTCGTAGAAACATACTGCGACCATTGAGTAAAGACAAGACAAGGTTTGAAGCTTTTACTATGTGAAGGCCTGAATTGATACTCAGCACTATTAACAAACTTCTCGTTTATATCATCAAATATGTTCTTAGAAAGTTGCAACGGGTTGAATTGGATAGACCTTATTTTGTTTGGAACCTTCTGTAACTTGTCTGCGTGACTAAAGTCTGAGTGATCAAAACAGCAATTCTGCAATCAAATAGCCCTCTGAACTTCTCTGATTAAGATAGATCTTGAAATCTTATGGACAACAGCTTGGAAAGAGATGTACACTCGAAGTATTAAAGATCTTAGACATACAGGGTTCTACAGCAAAAATAGATCATGGTGATTGGCTGTCTCACTAGTGTAGCACTGTACCTAATTACCACCAGGAATAGAATGAGAATGTCCCTCGAAAACAAGCATTTTATTAGGGAAAATTTGCATTTTCCTATTAGAGAGCAACATTAGCGGTTAATGGCTTTTGTATTTTTGTTAAGCTGTTTTCACATGCTTTCTAATTTATTTGCTTGTTGACTGATTATATAGTTTCTTTTATTTGGGTGTTTTGTGCCTCAGATCGGTTTGCTGCTGCTAGAATCATTGTCGCTTCTTGGTTATTTTTCATTGTTCCATCCTGAAAACCAAGCTGTTCTTCGATGGGGAAAGAGCCCTACTATTCTTCACAAGGTGCGTATATCTTTCGTTCAACTTAAGACTTCGCCTAATTAATAGAAATTTAATTGTGGATTGTGCGAAACAGGTATGCGACCTTCCCTTTGTGTTCTTTAGTGATCCTGAGCTAATGCCAATCTTGGCGGGCACCACGGTTGCTGCCTGCTTTGGGTGTGATCAGAACAAGGATGTCATTCAGCAAGAACTCAGCACCGATATGCTCCTTGCTTTGCTGAAAGCTTGTAGAAGTAGTCCTCCATCTGCTAATTCTTTTACAGTAGCTAATAATCCATCACTAGATGAGGCTGGTGTATCTGCTCAGCTGGGTTCTGAATCTAAAAACCTTCAAGTTGATGTTCCACTGAAGTCAAACCGCAACAATCAACGCAATGCTCGGTTCCTTTCCCAGAGAGGCGGTGCATTGCCGACTACTAGAACTGCCAGGATCCGAAGCTTAAAAGAGAACAAAGTGGTGAAGCCTTCTGAAGGCAAAGGTCTGAAGAGCAATTCATCTGTGCCTGAAAGCACTGTTGCATGGATGTTGCATTCTAGACTATCTACTGACGTACTTGATAAAGCAGAGCAGTTTTTTGCTGCAGTCATCTGCAATGAGAATGCAGAATTATGAATTTACTTCTGTATAGTGTATCCATTCTTTTGAGTGCTTAATGCCAAATAAGGGCAGTATATGACACCGTAATCTTCTTTACAGTGAGATATTATGGTTATTCGTCCAGAACTGCTCAAAAAGAACCTGCCCATCAAAGCTTATAATACTTCTGTGGCTGTTCAAAAGCATAGAACTAAAATTGGTGATGTAGGTTCCTTTAGGTTCTATATTAAGATAATTGCAGCAGCTGTTGCTTGATTTTAGTGATCTGAGAGTGATATATTACTGCGCTACTGAATTCCTAAAGCCACTTCCCTCTTTTTTCCGAAGAAAGCTCTCAAAGAGCTTTATTTTCAACCAGAACTTCCTAACAGAAAAATTATGGAAATAATGGCAAGTGGCGTGTCTATTATAATCATCATCTGCCAACTGAAGAAGTTCCTGAGGCTTTGATGATGGTGCAATTCATTAGCTTGAATTTGCCGTTCCCTATCCAGTGTACATATTACATTGGTGCTTAAGTGATGGAATTAGCCAAACTTTGCAATGTGGTGCCTCGATCACCATATCAATGGTTTATGTAGTTGATACACAAGGTCTTCTATACCTCAACCCTTTCCTAGAATAAATTGGATATATATAAAAAGTTGAAACAAAGTAGCCTGATAATAATATACAGCAAAATCACTTAGAAAATTTCCCAAAATGCGCCCCAAAGCACGATTGGTTAACCAATTCTGATCGGATAATAAAATAGATCACAAGTATCCAGAAAGCCACTCACATTTCCGCATTTCTTCTAGAAAATAATGTATTTAGTATCCAGAAAGCCACTCACATTTCCGCAATTCTTCTAGAAAATAATGTATTTACATCCCAAAAATTTTACAGTTAGTTCTCGTCATGACTGAGGTAAGCTCTATGTAGTGGGCAGCACGTCATTATGACACGCCTCACCCAAGACATCATTGGCGCTAGTTTTTAATTCTGAATCTCCTCGTTCTAGACTTGCAGTGCTAATAGAATATGCACTTCCTGGAACATTCACCAGAAGTTCATCCTCATCCTTGTTCTCTTCAATGTCAGAATGCCGTGAACCCTGAAATAAATAGCAAAATAGAAAGAAGAACTTAATCTGACAGTAACAGCATACAATGCCACAAGAGAATTCTGACGACGGAGCATAAGTTAATAAAGCTACAAGTTAATTAACCAGCAAAATCTAGAAAAGCACACCTCTGGTTCATTCACTTTCTGCTTGGGGTTTTTTATACTTTTGAGGTTACTTATGACCGCTTTGAGTTTCTTCTTTGCCACAAGTCTAGTCAAACGCCGTTCTGAATGTTGTGCAGCAGTGACATCAGCATGACACGCAACACATAGTGTCCTCATGTTCTCTATCCTACATTCACCTGCAAGAATTTCAAAAGATAAGACAATAGGGGTGTGGATTTTCAAGAGAAAAAGTAGATAAGTAATGCATAAAAAGGTCTGGAAACTGAAGGGCTGCAGTGGAAAGAGGAAGCTAGAGGGCGAGGGGAAAGAGGAAAATTTGCTCGCACAAAGAACAGAAATGAGAAGAGTAGAGAGAACCTGAGATTATCTGAGTAAATCTATCAAAAACTCCAAAGAGGATAACCCTTGAACTAAAAATTTGCAAGAAGAAAAAGGAACTCTGTCTCATCCTTTACCTCCCCCTTTATATACAGGTACAATGTGATCCGCATGCCATGCATTGCCATCAATAGGGTCCTGAACAAGCTTTCGAAATCTGCCAAATGCAAACAATTAATTGGTATTCGAGCACATAGAGCACTGAGGAACAGCAAAATAAAGTTGATACTTGATAGTTCTTTTGTGTTATTTGACCTACCCCTCCCACCCTTCCAAATTTTCTAGTTTGTCCAACACTAACGTGATGTAGGGGGGCTGTTTAAGCAAATGAGAACTGTTCAAGTAGTTAAACTCCCCAAAAGCTCCCTTAGTTTAACATATAAGATTCACGTTAATTATACGTGTGGTTGGTGGGGGTGGGGTCAGCATACGAGAACTGATAGGTAATTAAACTTCTGAGAAGCTCCCTTAGTTTAATCTGTAGTATTGAAGTGAAGTTTAAACCATCGAGGTATGTAGTTTCTAAATCAGTAGACTAGAATTCTTTTACGTTCTTGAAGAGTAGTTGTAATGCCACTTAAACGCCTCACTACTGCCACCTCCATGCATCTTAGATAATATCATTTGAAGACAAGATAGCTAAATAAAAGTACAAGAGGGCAGACAGTCAGGATGTTCTAGGATAGAGTGTGCTCTTTCAAGATACCACATCTGTGGTGTTCTCGGATAGACATGTACGTTCTTAATAGCTGAACATGTCCATCATAATTTTACAGTAAAAACTCTACACAAAATATCAGAAAGGGAAAAAAGGAAACAAAATGGTTGAATAAGGACATAAACCGACAAGGAAGAAAACGAAACTAGCACTAGGAGAAAAACAAAGAATTAACTTGTTGGGGCTACGTAAGAAATGTGCCAAAAACAGAAATGTTCCTTGTTGGACACGAGCTACACATTGTGCTGAAACATAAAACTGATATAGGCTCGTCAATTTCTCTTTCTTGAGATGGTCAGTACATATTTAATTCAGGCCAAAAATAACAAGTCTCAAAACATATGCATTGATTTAACATACTTGTATACACAGAAGAGGAAAACTATTTGAGGAAAAACCTAAGACCTTGGCATGAATGGCATGTAATTCTGATCTCTAGACTTACAGTTTCTTACGCTTTGCCAAATTTGGGGCTACTTTGATGATATACTCTTCACGACTCTCAAATGACAACGGTCTGATGCGCTCCACAAGTTTGTGGCAGTCTAGTTGGCAGTTTGTGCAAATGCCACGCTCATTTTCGAAAAGCGCCTAGAAGTATCAGGGTTCAACAATTAAATGATTTCTTGCATGGGTGAAACTCATTTTTAGTAAAAATACAAGTGAAAACATACATTACGAATTGATCTATTATTAGTTCTAAGGTGATACTCCTCGCTGCAGTTCAAGCTACAGAAGAGATCCTCAAAGTAGTCAGGAGTTTTAGCATTTCTATTCCTGGACATAAAAAGTCAACAAGGCATTAGTAACCCAAACATTTGTCCTCATTTTTTCCTGAAAATAATTATTTGAACTCACCTGCAAGGAGTTTGACAGAGCTTGCAGAGTGGTTCATCCTTGTCGGACCAACCCTGCATGTATATTTTCTCTTGTTTCCCTTTCCCATTACAAAGATGGATCTTCCTCCAGACAGCATTTGGTGGTAACGGATAGCTAATTTCGTGCAACGGTGTAGTCCTCCTCCTACTTCTACCTCTCAGCAGTCCCTGAAAGAAAAGCCCCAATACATATTAATAAGTTAAAACCACCTTCCCATGCTGAGAGTCAAAAACAGATATAGTCAGAGGTAGGTCTTTAATGAAAGGCTAATGATTTGGGAACAAACGCTAATGATTCGGGAATAAAACCAAAGGAAAAAAGAAGAAGATACATACCCCATTATCGTGGTTAAGGTTTTCATTTAAATAGGACAACTCAACACTTAACGGAAGTTGCAAGGCCTTTCCAATTAGTTTCCTTCGTTCAATAGCAGTCAACTTCAACCATTCTTTGAGGAATTCTACTAGAGCGTACTGACAACGCATATCATCATTGATATTATTATAAGCTGTTTTCTCAACTTCCTCAAGAGGGAGCAGTTTTACATCAATTTCCTCTGGCCGGAAATTCTTAAAAAGTGGTTTTGGCCTGGAATCAATTCCAGGAATACAAGAGTACAGGTGAATCCTTCCTGTATATTGGCTGACCTGAAACCATAGAAGTCCAAGCACATAACCAAATCAAAACTAACTCATTTTCAACGTAACAAGCTGCAGATGTATACCCCCCTCCTCTCCCCGCGCGCGGGGAGGGGGGTGTGGTGTGTGTTGGATACTGGCCAAGAAACCACTAGTCTGACCATAGTGTCATGAGCTTGAAGCCGAGTGGGCGTTCATTACTTCTTTCTTTAATAATGCTAACCATTCAATGGAAGGTGACCTGAACAAATCTGTATTATTAACTGGATATGACGTCTTCTAAAGCAATATCCTAAAGAAGTCTCAAGACCCAAACAAAACTTAGGTGTCCAAAATATAACCCTTCATTTATGCCTATGCTAATTTGTTATGCCGTTGTTACCATTTTTAAGAACAGAAATAATCTTAAAATAATGCAAAGCAACAAATAAAGTTTAGGAGTCCAAGATTGTAACCACATGCTAAACAAGGAAAAGTGCATTAGTTCCATTCATATCAAGCAGTAAGCAATTTATGATGACAAGGATGAGCTTTATGTTGATACGTATATTCATCAACTTGGAACATTATGACTTTCATAACATCCAAACCCTCATCCCTGCACCCCTTCCCAACATTTCAGCTGGTTTGGAGGGAAAAACAAGTGAGATAGCCAATTAAGACAAAAGCTATATAATTTTACCTCAAAACGGAGCGACTCTACTTGGATAGAACAGCTTGTTACAAGTATGTCACCATTTACTTCTAGTTCAGGGGACGCACCTTTACACTACATTCCCAAATTCATGAGTAACAGGGTAAGTGTGGGTCCATACAAACCACCAAAAAACAAGAAGAAAGAGGGTAGGGTTGTGGGCATAGATATAAAAGATTAGAAGTATGATTAATTTTTCAATGATATAAAAACTGCAATCCAGGTATTACCTCATCGCATAAGTCCTGATTTTTGGCTTCATTAACATCTATACAATGCAAAGAACTAAAATCATCATCCAAAACCTCAGCTCTGCAAGACGATTCTTCATGCCCTATGGTGGAGGTAGTGGGCTTCCCATTATCAAGTCCAACCAAAGAAGACCAGATCAGGCAAAATAAGAAACAAGAGGCATGTCGAATAAACCTAAACCCTAGATTCATGTAAAAATGTACTTGAAGCTCTGCACAGCATGCAATTTTTTGGATTAATTCTTTAATATCACTTAAATCATAAGCTAAATCTAAGTGGAGTAACTTTTAAAAATCTTTTCAAACCAAAAAGAAAGAAGAAAAAATTAGAAGCTAGTGAGATCATGAGTTAAAGATGAGTAGAGTACAAAGGTAGCTGTTCTAGGGTATTGGGGCCTTTAATGTAGTGTAGACATAAATCAGCAACCCTCCGACGCAATACAAACCGTATAATGGAGGTCTGATTTCGATAAGAATGAGCTAGTTCCCTCCTGCTTATCATCAATCCTGTAGGTATCATGATGAGCTTCAGAAGGATATAAATCTAGTTGAATGTGTTGGACTTCAGTTACAGTTGGTTTTGCTCCAGCAACTTCACCAGCATTCTCAGTTGTTAAATGCTCACTCTTCTTTTCTCCGACATCCAATTCCTCAAGGTACGAAACATCAGCAACCTATTTGCAGACCAAGCTTACTGTCAATAGAAAATCAAGACCTTTAAGGACTAAAGTTATGCTAATAAAGTCAAACAGGAGGTAACAGACCTTACTAACAGTTTTTAAGAAAAATGCAGCAAACAATAATATCAAGAGTTACACAAGATAGGTGTCAGTTGCGTATACCTTATAAGGTTAAACAAACAGTACCAAAGAACACATCATTAAAGGCACTTATAAGGGGGACTAGACTAGGAACTAACACCTTCAGAGGATAAAATAATCTCCACAGATCATGCATGACTATCAACATAAACATTACCCAGGAACCAGAAAAACAGTAAGGAAGAACCACAATGCTAACATTCAGGAATGGGTTGACCTTTTAATTTAATTGGTTCACAAAAGACCAACAAAGAAAAAAAGCAACAACAACAACATAAGCGGTGAAATCCCACAGCGTGGGGTCTGGGGAGGGTAGAGTGTATGCAGAGTCGCAGACCTTACCCCTACCTTTGGAGGTAGAGAGGCTGTTTCCGAAAGACCCTTGGCTCAAGAGAAAGCATGACAAAAAAAGTCACATAAGGACAAGCAACTCAAAGCAGTAGGAAAATGAAAATAACAAAAGCGAATAAGCCATGATAAAGCAGTCTAAAAGGAGGAGAAATAGCTACCACAGATAAATAAGATAATTAAGTCTATGTTGCTTGGACTCTTCAAAATTGTCGATGGGTGCGTGTGGGATACTCCAAAAGTAGTGTAATTTTGGAGAATTCGACACGGGTGTGGCATCATTTTTGGAGAGTCCGAGCAACATAGAATTAAGTACAAGAAACAACATATAGTAGCAGAAATCAAAGGACAAGAAACTATAGAGCAATACTGCGACTGCTAGCATGAAAGCATAAGCGGGACTACCTACTAGCCTTCTACCCTAATTTGAGTCCTCCATAACCTCCATAACAAAGGAAAACAGCATCAGTTGAAAAAACTACACTTCTGTTGAGGGTGAGACTAGTAAAAGCCATTCTAGACAGCCTATGGAGAGCTCATGCACAATAGATTCAGAAATGCACCACTCACTACAAAAATTGGAAGATTTGAGTAGCTTTAATTTTTCAAAGCATTTTAATTTATTGTTTGATCAAAGTTTGTATAATTGTTCCACGATGACAACTTTAACTTTTGAGTTGCAAATTACGTAGTTTATAAATATGTTATTTGTTCTTTAATTTATTTAAAGAAGCGCAAACCATAGAATTCATTTGATATTCTTAAGGAGACCTGAGTCTTCATGGTAATTTTTCTTTAGTGAGATGCTATATCAGAGTAAATTCTCATTTTTAGGACTTCAAATTTTACTTCAGACTTCTAATGTGATATACAGTAAAACCATCAGTTGACTTATGTAATATTCTAGATCAATATTTTCTTCAGTTAAAATTGAAGTAAAGAAAAAGCATGGGTTTTAGCATTTGCAAGGCTCGACTTAAATAGAGAAAATTTATTCTTGTTAAGAAGAACCATGCTATGCGCAAAAATGAACGAGCACTCCAATACCTCTATTGCCTGTAAAGCATCATACTTCCCATCCATTGTAGATGAAACTTTACGCAAACTCTTATTAAGAGCTTGCCATCGAGACTCATCTGAAGTATCCTGGAAAGAAGACATTAAGTAAGATTAGCAGAAAAAAAAAAATCCCAACTGAATCTCTAATGTAATATATATTAAATACTTCCTCTGTCCCAATTTATGTGATGTAGTTTGACTGGGCACGGAGTTTTGAGAAATAAAGGATGACTTTTTGAATCTTGCGGTCTAAAACAAGCTAAAGATATTTGCCCGGTCATAGATCATCTCGTTAAGCGTAAAAGGTAAAGTTTAAAGTTAAAGCTTGCCAAATAAGGAAATGTGTCATTCTTTTTAGGACAGACTAAAAAGGAAAGTGTCATATAAATTGGGACAGACGGAGTAGAAAATTACCTTTCCAATAAAAATATATACATTTACTCCCTTTGTTTGCCCTTGTCTATGAGCTCTACTTTCGGCCTACAAATGTTTAGACTGCATATAAGCATCAAACAATCAGATAAGAACAAAAGAACTTCAATATTGAAGATCTTGCAAAAAAAGGATAGGCCAGTGAATGGGACACTGAATGTTGACATTGATAATGGAGAATAATCTAGGACCCAAAGCATGTGACCAACAGCAAGGAAAAATTGAAAGCAAGCAAGAAGTTTTATTGTTAGGAACATTCACCATTGATAAAAGTGTCTAATATTGGTACACTCAGCTTCCAATCTACGTGGAAAATATTAAGGTCTACCTTTCCTAGGATTACCATGTTTACCCCTCTCTGTATAAAAGCATATGCTCTGGCTTCATTAATATGCAGGAGCCTTGTGTGGCATGCCATTCATGCTTGAGAACATACTCAGGGAGGTGATATAAGGATATGATTGGAAACAAATGAAAAACAGGGCTTCAATGAAAGATTTTTACCAACTTACACCTCTGCCAATAGTCTGGAGATGCCTCTGAGCCCAATGTGACCCAAAATCAACAGGTAAATCATACATGGAGAGCCAAATCCAAGCGTTAAACAACTTAGGCTCTTTACATAAACGCTACATGTATATCCAAATGCAACCACTGAATAGAACTAGAGTAAGATCTAAGTAAATCATTTTCTCCACTGATACAACATGTTGATATTGGGGTATAACAGATTCACCTGTTGCATATGAGCTGGTTTCGTTGGCAACTCCAAGAACACAACATCTTGCGCTGATGTCAAGTTAAGTCCAGAGCCCCCTGAGAGTATTCCAACAAGCGCAATCTTAACCTGGTTATCAAAATCAAAACAAGTCAGCAAAATTGTCCATTTTTTTGCGCGTAGTGCCCTTCTTTTGGGGTGGTCTTTAAATTTTGCCCCTCATATTTGTGGTCTTTAAATTATGCCCTCATATTGCTGGTCTTTAATTTTTGCCCTTCGCATTGCAACTTTGAGCTTTCGCGCCGAAATAATGAGGTTCTGAGTTCGAACCCCGCTCAAGCATAAATTAAAAAAAAAAAATCGCAAGACAAGGTTTGGGTCGCGTGTATGCCGGACCCGGCATACTTTTGTTAAGGAATTACACATTTTATGCCAGACCCGGCATACTCATGCCTTAGGGGCAGACTTGGCATAAGTATGCCGGGTCCGGCATAACTTTGATAATTCCTTCACAAAGTTATGCCGGTGGGGGCATACTTTTAATGGGCAAACTTTTATGCCGGACCCGGCATAACTTTGTGAAGGAATTATCAAAGTTTATGCCAAGTCTGCCCATAAGGCATAAGTATGCCGGGTCCGGCATAACTTTGGTAATTCCTTCACAAAGTTATGCCGGTGGGGGCATACTTTTAATGGGCAAACTTTTATGCCGGATCCGGCATAAACTTTTGAATGAATTATCAAAGTTATGCCGGACCCGGCATACTTATGCCAAGTCTGCCCATAAGGCATAAGTATGCCGGGTCCGGCATAACTTTGGTAATTCCTTCACAAGTGTATGCCGTTGGGGGCATAGCGAAATTTAAACTTGCCTTGCGAATTTTTTTTAAAATTTTGACTGCGCGTGGGTTCGAACCTGGAACCTATGGGTTTTAGCCGAAGGGCAAAATTTAAAGATTTCAAATATGAGGGGCAAAATTTAAAGACCACCCCAAACGAAGGGCAATTCTGCGAATTGCCCAAAATTGTCTTCCTTTCAACTACACAACTACATCCAAATTAATGGAAGAAACAGAGAGCCATCAACACCAATATACAAAAGAAAGAAACCCATCTATATCCAATGAAATTATAAGTGCTGCTTTAGCCTTTACTTTGGTATCACACGGGCAGGCAAAGGAATTTGTTTGGACTGCCTTAGTGACGAGTAATTATGAATGCCAAATTATCTAGAGCAGAATCAACAAACCTCATTTGCTGATTGGAATGATTGGATAGCTAACTGCCTATCACCGGGTGATGCATTTGCATCAATGCGGATATAATCAATAGCTTTCTGACAAAGAAACTCCTACACAAGATGGGAGTGAGTCAAACCAATAGAAATTTAATAACTTTGTTGATACAGCAAAAAGAAGTGTGCAATTTGTCTATGCATATAGACATGTGGTGTCTACTTTAACATGCATCACAAGGGATTCCACCTGTACACCATCAAGAACTATATGGTGATGAGCAAATATTATCATTTTATGACAACTGCAGCTTGCTTCCATCGTTTCTTCACCATCCAATTCTTTAATGATTGGATGTATTTTGAGCCACTCATAGAATCCTGGCAACTTTGCCAGGCCAAGCGCTTCGTCATAGAGCTCTCTTAAACGTCCGCAACAGCCAGTATCATCTGACAAAAAGACAAAAAAAAAGATGCTAGTATGTTAAAACCCTTTCCAGAAATACAAACCTACTGGTAATTCTTTTGTAAGGTAAATAACTTTATTGTTATTGGGGAAACCCCCGTATACAAGCAATATGAGCCTCCATTAAACATGGTTCTTTACAGAGTTCAAACAATCATCTATACAAGCCAGGACTCAAGGATGCACCAATAGGAAACTCGAAACAAGAGGCTATTCCTCACATGCACAAAAATATTCCTCCTCAGATGCCCTTCTATCTCTCTCCTTCTAAACTACCCACATAAGAGTTAGGGGTAAAACATAACATGCTGAGGGTCTTATTCGTGTAGCTCTAATCCATGAATCACACTCAAAAGCTTGTCAAAATAACCCGACCTTTGCATTGCAAAAAGTGCTGCAATCCCTTGAGAAATTAAGTTTTGATAGTTACTTTATAGTCAAAGGTCCATATAGTACAGTGCATGATGTCTCATCTTCTATCCGTTATAACATTCTTCCAGGTGAATTCCTCCCACTTTGAAAATCCACATCAGTTTCAATTAGCTTAACACTGCCATTATTTTCCCTTAAATTCACCGAAGGACCTAATTACATTTCTTTTCCTTTTCTTTATTTGTTTATTATTCTTTTTGGATATAGTTCAAAAGTGGCCAATGTATCCATATTTTAGCTTTTGTGACAAATTGTATTCCCTTCAGTCTTCCTCTTTTAAAGAAGGAAACAGATCCATGTATAAGATAACAATTAGCAAAATAAAAAGTAAGGCTAGTAGCAGTTTTAGTCCCTGAATTATTGGTAAAATTCTAATTTTAGCCCTTGTGATATTTGACTAAACACATTAAACCTTCAATTACTTGAAATGTGCCTTTTTTTTCATTTTCTTGTGAATATTCACAAATTTCTAGAATTATTAACTGTCCAACTATTTAATTAGCCATGTGTCATGTTAAGTTTGTATTATGACTCCATATTCGTGGGTAATATACTTCTACAAATTAGTCCAACTATAATATATTTTCTACGTTAAAGGGGAAAAATAACACATTTAATAAATTCAAGGTTATATATGTCAAGTCATATATCACAACTCACAAGGACCAAAACCAAAATTTACCAACAATTGAGAGACCAAATATACTAGTATCCCTAAAAAGTAATATAGACTATTGCTAGTTGCTTTTCATACAAAACATAACTATTGGGAAAATGGATGAAAGCGAACAAGGAATAGCACCAACAACAGAATCTAGTTGGAAAAATCTAGGACATTTAAAACATACCATCAACTCCTTCGGGACTCTCCACTTGCACATCTTCAGCAACAAACTTTAGATTCTCAAAAGCTTTCTCTATATCTTTAGCACATAAGTCACCATTGGTTACACCTCCAGCCTCTTTAGCACCACTGTTCCCAGATGTTCTGCCTTTCAACAAGTTATAGGTAGCCACAGCTTGAGAAATATCTGATTTATTTAAAGTCAAACTTATAATTTGGCGACGCAAGGGCGGTAACTGCAAAAGCACATGCTCCTTCAAACGGCGTATCTGGATGATATAAAACAAAGGAAGAATAAGATCTAAGTCTTCAACATCTGGAGGGAAAAAAGAAACAGAAAACAAAAGAAATAATAGTAAAGAATTTCTCTTCTTTTTTTTTTTTTTTTAACCAAGTAAATGTATTCATATCGTATACAAGTGGTATACCAAAGGTTAGAATCTACAAAAGCAACTGATTCTCTACAAACTCCACCCAATTGTCTATACAATAGGGGACTTTCTGAGTGCGCCAAAAGAAAATAAGGGAACGAAGGCTATTCCATAACTGGGGGAAGCTCGACTCTACACCTTCAATAGCTCTTCTATTCCTCTCTCCAGACAATCCACATTAATGCAAGTGGCACCACATTCCATGCCCTTCGTCTTCTCCTTCTCCTTCCGCTCTTCCAACTAGACATCAACTCTTTCACCGTTTTGGGCATCACCCATGGAATGCCAAACCACCTAAACATATCCCATCATAATCTCATTGCCAATCCGCAATGCAAAAGAAGATGATCCACATCCTCGCCCGTCTGCTTGCACATGTAACACCAACTGCGCATACCACCTTCCGCTTTCTCAGATTCTCTGCTGTCAAGAGCGCCCCTCTTGCGGCTAACCAAGTGAAAAAGCACACCTTCCTCGGCACCTTTAGGATCCATATTGCATTACATGGAAACACATGCTCCTCCCTGACCAAAAGATTTTCATAGAAAGTTTTCACAGAGAACACACCATTATTCCCCAATCTCCACCACCACGCATCAGGCTTATCAACTGGGTTGACTTGATGCTCATTATCACAGCGGAAAGCATTCTGTAATAAGATAGCAAGCTTGTGTACATGAATGGATATTACACCTCTCCATGAAAAACATGAGGAACTGTCTCACTATCTCGAGAGTCAAAACGCTAGTCCTCGACTGCAACTTTCTCAATTACTCTTTTTTTTTAAAGGTCTAATATATATGTCAGAACGTAGATCACGTATAGTATGTTACAGAAAATAAATGTATCTATGTAAGTTGAGACAAAAGATTAATCAATAGGCTATTTGTTGGGAGGAAGGGAATATATATTATGAGAATTCTAAGGTAGAATTAAATCCGGTAATCATTATTGGTTGTCATTAGCAAAATTGATCCTGATATATTGGACAATATAATGACAAAATATGGGCTTTACCAATTAAAAGTGCAATCTAGCGAATTTGGTTTCAAAACAAAAGATATATAAGCTTATCTGGCTCATCATTAAACATCAAACTCCACTGTACAGCAATCTTCGGTCTGTCAAAAAGAAATAGTGGATAATAAACCAACCAACAGCAACATGACATCAGCTGTTTGACACCATGTACTTACAAGTCGCTGAGAGTTGGAAAATGAGGACAAAACAAAGTACATCATGAAATATACTATGAGTTGAAGCAACACAGGAGCTACAAGGTCATACCATTACACTTTGCTTCAGTAACACATTTAACTCCTCCAAGCGAACCCCCTTTGAGAAATCCTGTGAAGACCAAACCATGAACATTTTCCAGTGGGATGGTCTCTTATTCAATATTTGAAGGAACAAGAATCACCTGGAAAACCTTCCCTTGGCAACCATGAACAAGTCTAACGTTGCAGTAAGTCTTTGCAAAGTCATACTTAGTCTTTCCAAGTAAACCACGCCTAGGTGAAAGAAGGATGAGAAGAGAACTAATGACCATCTAAACTCAACAGAGTAAAAGGTACACAGAGAACATGGACAAACAAGGAACTCACCATAAGATATTTATCTGATGAAAAATGTCATAAGGTCTGCGAGCATTTAGGAAAACAGGAAACAAGCATCAGAATGCAATTGACACATGCAGAAAATTGACATAACCAAAAATCAAATGAACTCTACTAGCATGTTAAGACTGCCTTTAAAGGAAACTTCAAAAATCACGCATCAGTAAAAGTGCCAATACATGCTACAACCTTGACAAAGATGGAGTCCCCGATAATAGAATCAAATGCTTGGCCTTTGCCGCAACATCGAGAACGGTTGTTATCTGTCAAACAACAGAAGAGAGCTTATGCAATAAGACAATAATTATTGTGTATGTTGTATGCATATGTACAGTAATTACTTTTAATGACCAAGAAATCCCCAAGTACAAGTAGAGCACAGTTCAAGACTCGATGGATAATGCTGCTCCCCCCCCCCCCCCGCGCGTTGTCTGCTTAAATACCAATCTAACCTTTGTTTGCGAGGTTCAAATGCATGACGTCCACACATCACGCGTTGCGCTTTTACCACTAGACCAAAGCCCTAGAGGCTTGTGCGTACAGTAACTTTTTCAATTGTCTGTGTACAGTAACTAATCATGAAAAATGAGGCTCCCATTTGGATATGCACAGTATTTCAAATATTTGAATTAATTTTGATTCACAATTTGGTTCATTATTTCAATTCAATTTGAAATAGAGAATTTGAAGTTTGAGAAACCGGGTGGAGCCTTTGACGAGTATTTCAAGTGAAATAATAGTTTTTACTCACTAAACCCTAACTCCTTTTCCTAGTGAAATTTATGTCCAAGCACTACTAGGAAACTCTTTTTTTTATTATTTATTTAATTTCAACCCAAAGTTCCAATGTCATGCATGATGCATCATGCCTCATAAACTTCAGGTTCAATTATTGAAGAGAAAGCACCACCCCTTCTTTAATCGAAATTTTACTGCCTCTCAAAAGTTCGCTCTACCTATAGGCTATATTCTTCTCTAACCTACCAAGAAAATTTATTTCGTGGCAAATGTAGTATCTGACTATCTGACAGAGAACCAAGATGGTAAGTCTGACACTTCCACCCAAACTTGATATGGAGACTCTATCTACTTCTTTATCAGCAACTATACAAAAGTTGTAGACTTGTAGTGGGTTCATCATTCATTGTTTCTGGGTCCATCAAGTGAGTCTTGAGGTTTGAGGTGTAAATGTCCAGCAATAGATTGATCTATGACAACCTCAAAAGTTTGGAGTTGAGAGTTAGCAGCCAATCAAGCTTTGACTAAAAGAGCTTCAATGGTCTTCATACACCATTATTGAAAAGTATATAGTTGGCAATTTGTGTCTCTTTAATCTTTCCACAGGTTGACTCTGCATCACCAATATCTATCATCACTAGAAAATAGAGCAACTCCAACAAAAATGATGCTGTATTTAACCCTGATAAACTGCAAAGTGGATTTTCAACTCAGTTTTATCTTTTTCTAGAAGAGCCTAAACTAGAAATTAGGAATATAAGCACATCTGCACCTACAGTATAAAGGAAGACTATATGGGTAATAAAAGGAGAGAAGGGAGGGAGGCATTAAAGTCAGGAAAGTAAGGTCATGAAGGGAACATGGGCCAGTGGCAAAATTTTGTTGCTTCTTTATCAAACAAAAGGGGGAAGTTATTGACAGAAAGGGGGCCTCTAGCCTACAATACAGGCAGTGGAATATGTAGCACGAAAAAGCAAAGAACGTATCAAACACATACATATTGTGCCACCTTTGTGTGTTGCGCCAAAATAGTAGCTCATCCTTTCACCAACCAAGTGACTCATGAAACATTAGTATTTAGTCGGAAGGTTCTTAATGCCACTAATCAAATGTTTAGGGATCAATACCCCAATATTTTATACCTAAATCATCAATTGGTATCATCATCCCAATCAGTAGACAAAAAGTTAAAAATCAAATATTGAAGTAAACACTGATTTGACTATTACTTAGAAGAAAATAACTTGATCATAGTCATCTAAATATTCTCTATTTTTTTTCCTCAGAAAGGACTTTGTACCTCTTCAGTTTCACTTGCTTTCTTTGTGCAACGCAAATTATGTGATTCATCCACAACCAAGGTGGCCCATTCTTGTTCCAACATACTTTTCCTCAAACGACGAAGCATCGTATATGATGTCACCACAACTCTTGGACATTTAGGTAAACGTGCAGGATTGTCTTGGTGACCAAAAACTAGATGAAAGGATGAAAACAAAAAAATGAATGTCAGACTTAAAACCACAAAATGACAATGAATCTATAAGGACAGCCAAGTTAGTCATGCTAGCTCTAGATGAATGAATCTCATACCTTTGGGTAAATTCCAAAACGGGAAAATCGGCAGTATATTTGTTGTTTATATTGAACTCAAATATAGTTAATAAACCGCAGCTGTTATCCAGCAGAACTTTATATAAAAGAAACCCCATAGAATCAAGGGGGAGAAAGATTATACAAGCATAATAAAGAAACAGTTTTCTTTAATGAATCATGTTCTATGCTTTCTTTAGGTTGATATCAACAAGTGATTTATTTGTTTTACAAATTATAATGGGGAGAGGTCTGTGACTTTATAGCTTGCAATGAATCTCGCATAATCAGTTATTCATGCAACATAGAGTCTGATCAAGGGTTCAGTGTTTCAGTTATAGTCCCAAGAAGCTTGCCCTTCATTAAGACCATTCAAAGAGAAAACTTATCCTTATCTTCTTATGAAAGTAAAGTAGGTAAACTAATAGGGTGAGACAATCAGTCTCATTTTTGCCTAACTAAACCTGACTTCCAGGCCATAGAAAAGGTGTTATCTGAAACCGTTCACTGCCACTCAAAATCAGCATTCTTTAAGGAACCAATTCATCCAACTCGTCTAGAAGTTATTCAAGAAATTGATACTATAAGAGCTATATAACAGTTAGGTAACTGAAAAGAACTCTATCTATAGGCAAAACTGAAACAAACTTCCATCAGTTCACTCCTAGATATAAGGGACAGTGGTAAACAAACTAAGAAAAGTTACACCAAGATCTTCTTCATTAGTACGCCCCGCTCAAATTATCATACACCACTTGAAGTTCTGTCTGTTTCACAAACAACTGTCAATCAGACTCCAATACCACGCTTCACCTTGAATGAGAGAGAAACGAAAAGAAGAGGAAGAAAGCAAGGGGAAAATACAAGAACATGAAAGATCCACTCTTCAGATTTTTAAGGAGACAAAGACGCAATAAAAACAAGATAAATCAACTACATTAATGATTAACAGTTAACGAACCCCAACAACAATATGCTGAACCACCGACACTGAAAGTACCTATGTCAGGATCTCTAAATCAACATATACATGACAACAGCTTTTATAACGAAAAGACCATATGACAATGACTTCTCCATGCATCATCTCTAGTCATTACTTTCCAGAAAGAAAAAGGGAAATAAAGGAAGAGCAATGGTTATTGGTGGTGGACAAGCTTGAAAACAGTACCCAGATGAATATCAGAAGGTAAACAAGGAAGCCAGCGCTCCAGTTCTTCAGCCCATGAATATCTCAAAATAGCGGGGCAAACAATGAGCAAAGGACCTTCATCCATGAAAGAACTAGCAATGGTGATAGCCTGAATACAAAATTTCAGTTAATATTAGAGGAGAATTTTTTTGATAAAGAATATTAGAGGAGAAATTATTTGCAAAAAATGTAAGCTCCGAAGAATATATAGACTTTAAAATAATAATAGATTCAAAACAGACAGTTTGAGGCAAAAACCCGCAGGGAGACGCACACACATTAAGACACATACAAAAAAGAATTATAAAATTAACACCAATAAAGACAGTTGAATTCATTGACATCCACAAAAAGACCTGACTACTATTGCAACCCAACCCCAATCTATAGGACCAAGAGCTCCAAGGAGGAGTTTACTGCAGCCCAGAAGTTGTCATCTTTAGTATCAGCCTAGAGCCATGCTTAAGCGTTCCTGTAAATTTCCAATTTAAGACCATTTAATTTTTTTCCTTAGTCTTTGCGATATTCAGTTCTAGCATAACTTACAACAACAACAAACCTAGTGTGATCCCACAAGTGGAGTCTAGGGAGGGTGCGACAAAGATCAGCCATCTTTCTAAACAGCTATTTACCTTAGGCATACATCAACATGAAGAAGATCCATATAAACTACTGACCCCTTCTAACAAGGGCAGGAATGCCTACATGGATGCAAGATGAAGGGTCTGGCGGCCTTACTTGACTTTAACAAAGGGAAGATCAATCAAAGATGAATTAGCAGGATTGGGTGTCTTTTGGAGAGAACCATATTTTGTAAGTTTCTCCTCTTTTGGTATTTCACTTGTATACGACCAAGTTAGCCTTGTTGTTATCAATGACACCTTTTACTTGATCAAAAAATAATCTATATCAGCAGCATTACCTGGAGAGTTTTCCCTAGTCCCATTTCATCTGCAATGAGACATCGACCACCCCTTCTCAATCCAAATCGAACACCCTCAAGCTGAAAAGGATGAAGTCTATCCAACAATCTCTTAGGAAGTTTTCTGATCAACTCATCAACCTTCTCATCAGGAAGATGCTCCGGCCTACAAGGTATCCATCGACCTGCGGAGGAGTAATTAGAAAGCCTCTCGACTACATTGAATGTTCCCCAAGGAATCTCTTCACATTCAATGCTTCTAGAGTTCTTTAGAGACCTCAGAACTGCTTCATAGTCTCTAAGTTGATAGACACAAGCCTTTCCCCCAGCAGTTGTTTGAGTGCAATGCGACAGCGGCACCTGATCAGACAAACCAACATGGTTGAGTTCTATAATTAATATCTTGGCAACCAAGTAACTGAAAGTCTAAAACAACCTCACAGTTTTGTGACAATAGAAACAGATTACCAGTAAAATTACTTGATCTATGACATGGAAGCTTTGGATTCAATTGAAGAGAATGTGCCTTTACAAAGAGAACACGGATGTTTAAAGACACACCAACTCCCTCCTATCAACCGAAATTTGACAATACTTTTAAAGGCCAAAAATTTCATCCTCTTGGCCAATTAACTGAAGGAGTAAATGAACATATAAGCCCGCAAAAGATTAAATGTTGACTTACACTAGATGTCAACTAAACAGAAACAAATTAACCAACTTGGCGAACATTCAATCTAACCCAATCCATTCTATCAGTTGAAATTATAGCAACCCAACATATGATTTCACATTACTATAACCCCATTGAATGAAGTCAGTCATTGGAGTATGTCAAAGGTACACCACATGCTACTCTGGATTGTTTCTTGAAAATTTTCATTCCAAGTCTAGTGTTGCTTCAACATGATATCAGATATAGTAACAGCTACTCCCTCCGTTTCAATTTATGTGTGACACGGCAGGGAATTTAAGAAATTAAAACTTGTGGTCTTAAACTAAACTAAGGATGTGTGTAACTTCACATTCACATTAACTAAAACCCCAGTTAAGAGATACATGTATAGGCTAGCATGATACAATATTGAGAAAAGATCTTACAGATGAGAGGCAATCTCTGAGTATCTCCAAACAATTACTTTCACCGGGATAAGTAAACCCTTCCAAGGGCGCGGGAGTAACACAGAATGAGTCGGACGAGCAAATTTCAAGGCTGGCCCTAAACCTTTGGGGTGGAGGACTAGGGTTAACGGGAGGCTTACGGAAAGGAACATTATCGGAGAGCTTTCTGCATTTGAAAAGCTTCCAAGAATTCTGATTGGTTTCGGTGAGTCGGGTTTTGCGCTTTGCCAAGGCGGCAAGACGATTGGCTTCGGCCCGATTTCTCTGCTCTTCAGTGATTTCTTCTAGTTCTTTTTCTCCCTTTTCCATTTTCTGAGAGGAACTAGTGATAGTAGTGAAGACTTCCTTGATTTTATTATGGAAAGCCGCGCGCCATTCTTGTTTCTTCATTTCTTGAATTCTTTATTTCTTTATTTCTCGTCTCTTTTCAATTTGTAACTTCAACCGCGTTACTTTGCTCCTTCGAGACTTTTTATTTTATTTTGTAATAAAGTAATAGTACTTCGGGTCTGCCTCCATTATTATTACGGGACGGGGGTTAAATTTACCCTCCAAAGGTGATTTATAGTTTAAATTTATTCTCCATCAAAGTTTGAGATTAAATTTATACTTTTCATTTGGATATTTGTTATATTTGCCTTTTAATGAATGAAAATCCACGTCACAACAAAAAAAATTGCCACATCATAAAAATTTCCACATCAAATTGCCATGTAATATTAACTTGTTTCATGGATCCAGTAATTTTTTTAGCATCTGTGAACTAGCTTGTGCTTACTTCGTTAAGCTGGATGTTCTCGTGTTAAAAAGCAAACTGATGAAACATGACTTTGGGGTGAATATGGCATTTGGTCAGAGCATTTTTGGCTCTTATTGTTCGTCTCTTCTTCCTTCAAAAAAGAAGATCTGAAACCACTGTCCTGTTCAAAATTCGTAGAAATGCATATGCACACACAGCCATAATTTTGCATATTTGTTTCAATGAAACCCCACAAACTTATATAGTGTTTTCCTGATAATTATTTGGAACAAGAAAATTCAAGTAGTGTGGTGGTGCCACTATCACTAAATGCTGTTTCTGAAATAAGGTTGGTGAAGAACTCGATTGCCGCCTTTTTTTATCTCAAGAACCCTAATCGCTCCCTTTCTGAAATAAAAAAGGGCAAAGGGTTGAAATAATATTAATGGACTTAATATACGGGTCGGGTTATGATGTGACAATCTGATGGGCTCAATATTACGTTAAATCGATGTCGAATTTTTATGATGTGTTAATCTAACGCGCATTAATTTTTTTTGATGATGTAACTTCCATCCATTAAAAGAAAATATAACAGTGATCCAAACTAAAGGCAAATTTAACCCAAAACTTTGATGGAGGACAAATTTAAACTATAAATCATACTTAAAGGGTAAATTTGACCCTTTGCCCTTATTATTATGAGTAAAAATGGCACGGGTTGGCCTTCTTTGATCCGCTTTTAGTTCAGCCACCATTTAATTAGCAGTTAAAAATATTTTTCTAAGTAAAACTCGCACAAAATTCAGCACATTATATGCTGGAGATTTACTTATAAAATTTTGACATAGTTACGGATAAAATAACATGCACTGAATTGTATTACAAGGAAAAAAATGTTATCTATCTTGCTCGTAAGACACCTGCTTATTTTAAGATACAAAAACTAGGACAAGCATTAAATAGAAGACCCAAGGAATTCCTAGATTGGATTGATTTTCGCAAATGTCCCTTTTTAGACTACTATTTAGATTTTGTTCTTATTTTTAAAAGTTACGTATATAATCCTCAATAAATTGTCCTACTAGACAATGTTAGATTCGGATATAATGTTTGCTCATAAGTTGTTCAATCCTATAGACAAAATATAAGACCGTCGTCTAACATATACTATTAATAACTTACAAATTTTTAGACTGTTGTCTAGCTTTTTCTCATATAATTTTCTATTTTCTCAAAAGGGATCTTTCATCTTTAGATCATAATCTAAAAGTTCATAAATTGCCAAAAAAAAAAAATTACTAGACAATTATCCCAAAAGTACTTTCTTGATTTATTTTGGGGTGGTCTTTAATTTTTATCCTTCGCCTAATACCATCAGGTTTGGGGTTCGAACCTCGGCTTAGAAAAAAAAAATCTCAAGGGAGAGTTTTATAGCAAACTTAGGCCTATTCGGGCCAAAGTTAGGCTTGCAGGCAGAAGTTTGCCTGCTTCTAGCAAAGTTAAGGCAGAGTTTTGCGAATCCAAGTTCTACCTGGTGAATTTTTTTAAAAAAAATTTTGACTAAGCAGGGGTTCGAACTCAGAACCTAGGAGTTTTAGGCGAAGTGTAAAAATTAAAGACCAACAATTTGAGGGCCAAAAATTAAATACCAGTGCCAAAAAACAAAAAAAAAGATTTGGAGCTGTGCTGAAAAGCCCAACTTTAGATGGGCTGAAAAAGGTGTAGCCCAAGGCCACTCAAATGACGGGATGGGTCGGGTCGGGTCTTGTCGGGTCGGTTTCAACTTTAATTTAGCCTTGTGAAAATATGCTCATGATAGTTTCCTGAAAATAATAGCATCTTGAGCAGGCTTCTCTTTCAAGAGAAACAAACCGGAAGTAGACGCACTAGTCCTATCTGGTTTTTCACTTTCAAATTCTTAAAGCACTTCAGTATCAGGAAAATCATTGCCATATTAGCCATTTTTGTCTGATAATAAAGCCTAAATTGCTTAAGCTGTTTTATTTGAAGAGTGTGTGCGATGAGTCGTAAAACTTCAGCTGCAATAGAAGCCCCTGCCAATGATCAATTAGCAAACGAGAACTTCAAGATAAAGCAGAAAGTATAATGAATTTCACTACGTCAAATACATGTAATCTAAGCAGATTCTAAGGCTGTGTCATGTTGAAGACTTGGAGTGACAAACAGTGCTATTATTAGGCTTCATCTGACACTCTAATAATTCTAGGGTCCTCATCTCCAGTTGACATTCGTTAACTTCGATTGATAAACAGATAGTCATTCTCCTTTGACAATGCAGAGTCCACATCTGTCCCATTTTTGTCTATTGACAACCACCGTAACATGTGACACACCAGGTAAGTCAAACAAACTGTCACTACTATCATTATAACAGTAGTATGGATTTGCTTCCAGAGAAGTCAGCATGGCAGAGACAGGAAGTCCAGTGTTGGTGAACGATACCATCATTACTTTTTCGAGTAGTGCTATATCTTTGATAGTTACTTATAAGTTGGATCATAATTCAACGCAATACAAGAGCAAGCCGAGGTATTTGATTCTTGTCTTACCACCACGCTTCAACGCGCTTAACTGATTAACCCAAATCTGCGGACCTATCTCTAATAAGTAACTTATGATATCTTTCCTTAAACAGTGACCATTACTAGACTTGCAACAAGTTCGAGGCAGAGTCAGGATTTGAAGCTTATGGTTCGGGATTCTAATCCTTTTAAGTTATTGGGTTCTAAATTAATAATTTGTACTTATTCAATGTGATTTGAACCAAAGCTATTGGATTCAGCCGGACCTATAATCCGTATTCTAGCTCCGCCCCTCTTACTTCGATCTCTAAATATCAAGAGGCAAAAACAAGCACTAGTAAATAACTTTGGATCATATGGAGAACAGAGATAAGAATCTTTCTCATACCAGTCCAATAAACATGATTGGATAGACGACAAAATGTGAAAACAAAGAAAAAATCCACTTCTGGAATTAATTATGAGGTGCCCACCATGACATACCCTTCACAAGACGAAATCTAATCACACGCACAAAATTATGGAAATGTTTGGTCTTGTAGCCAAAAGTATTACAAAATTTATCCATTCAGAAGCGGCTGTAACATGTTGCAAAATTGACAATTATAGGAGGGACTAGGGACCAGCCTAAATAGGAAGGATCCATAGATATGAAATTATGAACCAACCTTGCACTTGATGACAAAATGTTGCCAATCTACTTGACAAGTTTGAGCCACAAGGATGGATGCTAGTTTTTACAGAGTGTCTCTGTTTCTTCCTGGTGTCTAGGCTGGCAAGTGATCTGATGAGTACACGTGTGCCATTGTTTCCCAAGATGAGAAATGCTAATACATGTAAAACATCGGGGTGGACGTTCGGTTTTTCGGTTCGGTTTTTCAAACTTCGGTTCGGTTTTTTCGGTTTCGATTTTTTGAAAGTGATTTGATTAACACCGAACCGAATTAGTTTTCGGTTAGGTTTTTTAAAGTTCGGTTCGGTTCGGTTCCGATTTTTTAATTCGTTTTTTTTTTTTTGGCATGGGCCTGAAATGGGATATTTTCTATAGATGTTACTTTTCAACTTCACTAATAACATCTATAGATGTTACTTTTATTATTATTATTTTTTCGGACTGTCGTACTTTGCCTTTCTTTGAGCCGATGGTCTATCGGAAACATCCTCTCTATCTCCACAGTAGGAGTAAGGTCTGCATACACTCTACCTCCCCAAACCCCACTTTGTGGGATTACATTGGGTATGTTGTTGTAGTGCTTTAATAATATAGTAAAAATTGGCTACCAAGTAAAATTAGCAATCCTTTAGGTGATCATTGATTCAATCTCCCATACATAATTCAAGCCTTGTATTGTAAAAATTTCCAATGGACTTTATTTATTGCTAAACAATAAAAGATTATCGCTAATTTTATTTAACGATGAAAATCAATAATGAATTATCGAAAAATCATGTTAGCTAAAGATATTTAGCAACATATTAGCATCAAAATCCATAGTTATCTTTTTTTATTTTTGTTATTATGGGAATATTCTCCTGAGCTCCCGGATCCGTGGCATTCTTTTTTCAACTCATCCACAATGGTATTTGATGCGTTAGCTAACCAAAGCAAATTGCTATAGTTTATTCTTTAGCAAATTAGTGAAGAAAATTTAGCAACCAAGATAAGCCACTGACCAGAAAATGCTTTATAACGAGTACCGTAGCAAAGAAAAGTAGTTACATCGTTCGGTTAAAACCGAAAATCGAAGAACGGTGAACCTAACCGAACACCGAATTTGTTATATAAAAAAAAATCGAAACCGTACCGAAACACAGAAAAACCGAAACCGAAAAACCGAATTAATTCGGTTCGATTGGGTTTTTTGGTTTTCGGTGTTTATGCCCAACCCTAGTAAAACAACCTTTGGATGCTTTATCTGTTATTAAGGAAATAATTTCGTTTACTTCTATAGGTCCTTCTCTGCCTAAGTTTTGGTGATTAGAGTTTTCTGATACTTGATGTCTACATTGATGGGTAGTAGCAAAAGGGGTGGAGATAGTATTTGAAGATTGTGGGTTCAGGATAAGCCTGTCAACCGGTTGGACCCGGCCAAAACCGAAAACCGGTTAGAAAACCGGCCGGATTCCGTTCAAAAACCAGGAATCGGCCACCGGTCACCGGTGTGGAAATGTGAAAAGTGGACCGAAATTACTGGTTAAAACGTAATTTTTTTTTGTTTTGTTTTTTCTTAAGTATATGTATATTATAGTATTTCTGTTTATATATGTTATACTCCCTCCGTTTTAATTTATGTGAACCTATTTGACTGGGCACGACATTTAAGAAAGAATGTAGACTTTTGAAACTTATGGTTCAAAATAAGTCTTGAATATTTGTGTAGCTGTAAATCATTTCATAAAGTAATTTGTTTTCAAATTAGGAAAGAGGTCATTCATTTTGGCACAGACTAAAAAGGAAATAGGTTCACATAAATTGAAACAGAGGGAGTATAAGTTTATAACTAAAGTTTATATATTTACTAACTAACAATAGATAAATTAAGTTTATATATTTACTAACTAAAAACTTATGAATATTATAAAATTCTAGATTGTTTTTTTTTTTCTAAGGTTATAACTTTCTATTTTATAACTCAAGGTCGAGTATATGTATATTATACAAATATACTTATATATACATTATGTTTAAGTTATTTCTAAGTTTATAAGTTAAGTTGCTATATAACTTAAGTTTTTTTCCTAAGTTTATAAATTTCTATTTTATAACTCAAGTATGTGTATATTATAAGTAGCTAAGCATTATAAGTTAAGTTTTTTCTAAGTTTATAACTTTCTATTTATAACTTAAGTATATTTTAGGTATACTTAAGTTATAAATAGAAAGTTATAAACTTAGAAAAAACTTAATTTATATGCTTAGCTACTTGTAATATATATATATATGTGTGTGTGTGTGTGTGTGTGTGTGTGTGTGTATGTATGTATATATTATAATAAGTTATATGTATTATAATTTAAGTTATTTTTCTGAGTATATAACTTTCTATTTTTTAATTTAAGTAGATGTATATTATAAGTATATTCTTAGTATATTTTAGGTATATTCCTAACTTAATATAAGTAAGAATATGAACACAAGTAAATAGAAGAAAGCTCAATGAGCTATATATTTTATTCATTAATAGATAATATTTATTTGCAAGTTGTAATTTTTTTTTTTAACTTGCAACTAATACATGAGTTGCAAAAAAGTAGTACAAGAATAAAATCAAAAAGTTTGAATCATTTCACTAATCTCCGCAATATTAAATTCGGTCATTCAGATATCTTTAAAGTCTTCCATTTGGTCTACTCCAGTTGCTATCAAATTTTCAATCTCTTCCTCTTCGCCTTCTACTGCTGCTAAGTTTTGGTTGTGTGGCTCTAATCTAATCCAATCGCGAATGCAAACTAGTATTTGCAAGCTAAATCCGGATAATGAGTGTCTATGGTTTCCAATTTGTTGTCTTTCTTGGCTAAATGCACCTTCTGAAGCCACGGTTGATATTTGAATCGTAAGGATATCTCGAACCATTCTTGAAAGTATCGAATGACTCGCATTATGTTTCTTCCACCATGCTAAGACGTCCAAATCATCCAGTTGGTTGATATCCATATTTGGCTGCATCAAATAAAGGTGATATTCATCAAAGATTGCATTATGAGAAGGAGTTGGATGTAAATGTAAAACTTTTAGCATCGACAAACCCGACAAGCCCTTTTTGCTACTTTGAGAAGTAGTAGAGCGTGGAGCAACGGGTAGATTACTTTCTTCCAAAGTAGAATAATGAGTAAAAAAATTTCTAAATTCGGCATCAACCGCGAGCTCGGCGTCAATTAAAGATGGTTTAACTCCCTCGGAAATTTCTAAATATTTATAAATTTGACCAACCAATCCTCTAGTATAATACATTTTAAAACAAGGATTTAAAAGAGAACCCAATATAAATAAAGTTGGGATGGAAAAAAAATACTTCTTAAATTTTGTTGTCGTAAAAAAAATAGCCGCTTGATAACCGGATTTATCTTTATACTCATATAAAACTCTAGCTATTTCCGTTAAGTAGGCTAAAATTCCGGTTACCGTGAAATAGAATTGTCTAGAAAAAGCAAGAGTTGCATTATAATTTTTTTGTAAAAGTTCAATACATTCCTTAGCATCTTCTCAATCGTTATTATCAATCCACTCATCACTTTCCGTATTGTGATGGTTGTGAACTTGTTGTATGGGAATCCTATAATCATATGCTTGTTGTAACGTAATATAAGTGTAGTTCCACCTAATGTCAACTTTTCCTTGAATTTTCCTTGGTCTAAGGTTATTTTGCAAATAAGAATTCTTAAAATCTCTCATTTTTTTGCTTATTAGCATTACAAAAAAGAAAAGCAACCGCATTTCTAACCCTTTGAATAGAATCTTCAAAATAGTCAAGACCATCTCTAACAATCAAGTTTAAAATGTGACAACTACATCTCACATGAAAAATATTTTCTAGCGGAGGGTTTAATTTTCTTTTTAAAAGACCAACCGCCTTTGTATTATTAGAAGCATTATTTAAAACAATACAAAGTGTTTTTCTATAAATGTTAAAAAATTTCATAATAGTTGACATTGAATCCGCAATTTTTTTCGTCATGACGACCTTTCCCTTCATCATATAAAAAAGCTATGATTCTTTTTTGCATTACCCAATTATCATCAACCCAATGACATGTAATAGCAAAAAAAATCTAACTTGTTAAGACTAAAACCAATATCTGCAGTAAGAGAAACACTACGATTTGAAGAATTAAATACATACCGCAAATAAAATCTATATATTTTTTTTATATAAATCAATAATATCCGATCTACAAGTACTTCTAGGAATACCCTCAAATAACGGATTATAACAACGTTGAATATAAGTAACAAAACCCAAACCCGAAGGAAAGGAAAATGGTAGTGCATCAAAAGCAACCATTTTAGCTATTTCTATACGGTCTTTTTTTCTTGTCATAGCTAAAAATTTTACCGGTTCATGGGTCTATTGTTTATTGAATACCCCCACATTTGAACCCGTTTGCTCTCCTCAAAAATCCTTATGTTTAGTTCTCATATGACCCGTTAGTGAACCCGTTCTACCATCCTTACTAGTTTGTTGCTTGAAAGCAAATTCTTTTTCACATATATTACATATAGCTAATTGTCTTTCCTTTTCTTTAGTCATAAATTTTCAAATTCTAGCGATTGACTTACGAGCTTTTGGCGGTTTGTCTTGTGTATGTGATTGTGCGGGATGTGTATCTCCTCTGGGATTTTCGGGGGCTTGTGTTTCATCATCATTATCAATTTGGAAAAAAAGTACCGGTATGGTGTTCCATTACTTCATGATCTAAAAGTAGATTATTTTCACCAATATTAATACCTAAATTAGGTATTTTGTTCACAAATGTTTCCTCCATAAACCCATCCCTACCACTACCAGTACTACCGCCACCACGTCTCACTCTCTTCGACATTATTAAATAGCAATAATTTAAATCACACGCAAATAAATCACAAGAAAATAAATTGCAACAAATTAAATTGCTAGAATTAAATAGCGGAAAATAAAGATAGAGTTTGAACGAAGGTACCAAATTGCCGGACTAATTTCCACTAAAGTGAAGGCGGCTAGAATTGCAACTACACCAAAGCTTTGGAGCTACTTCGGATTATTGCAAAATCACCAACTCCACCAACAATTTTGTTTTTATAATTGCAAAATATAAAATTGAAACTAGAATAAAACTTTATAGTAGTTAATTTAGAGAAATTTAAAGTGGCTAATTGTTGCAAAATAGCTATATTTGAGAGAAATTGAGAGAAAAAGAAGAGTGAATTGGTGTGGATGAAAATAAAATGGAGAGGGATTTATATAAGGGTGGGGATGGGTTAAAGTGTACAGGGGTTGGGGAACAAAGGGAGGCCAAAATGGCCGTTTTTAGCCGTTGTCAACGACCATTTTTGCAAAATGGACCGTTGGCCAACTGTCCAGTGGGTGCAGCAATTTTTTTTTTTTTAAATTTATTTATCGATTAACCGATTTTAACCGGCCGGGTCCGGTTAACCAGTTAATCAGTCACAATTTTTGAAAATCAGCCCGGTATAGAACCCCGGTAGACCGGCGACCGGTAAACCGGTCCACCGGGTCTGGTTAAACCGGGTCCGGTTACCGATTTTGACCCATTCAACCGGACCAGTTGACAAATTTAGTTCAGGATTCTAGCTCTTTTAAGTGAATGCATTTTAACTTAATAATTTGTACTGAATCCTTAAGACAATTACGAAATCTAGACCAGAGTTAATGGGTTCGGGTGAACTCGTACTTTGAAATGGGTTCGGGTGAACTCGTACTTTGATCTCTAACTCTGTCCTGATAGAGAGTACTTGGAAGTATAGTTGTGCGTAAGCTAGCTCGGACCTGCACCACTATTGTGAAAATAAACTAATAAATAAATAATATTCCTCATTCCTTTAGTACGCAGTGATGTCTGATAATCCTTTGAATAACCCAGTTAATTACCTCAGAATTGATTCATGGTCATGCTACCTGATTATTTTCTTCTTCTTGTACCCTCTTGGTCTCAGACCTGCGCCTGGATGGATTATTTTCATATGATATACTACTACTAAATAAACAAGGTCAGCTCAGTCTTCCATTAAGGGGTCGTTTGGTTCAAAACAAGGTTATTCTAAAACTATAATCCTGAGGTTAAAACCCACCTCCTATATGGGATAGATAATACCAGATTTTGATATAAAATTTATATCGATATTAGCTAATACCAATAACCAAACGGTGGATAAAGGCAGTCCCAAGTTTAATACCGATTAGTATCCTAATCCTGGTAACCAAACGATCCCTAAAAAGTTAGTGAGTTTGCTTTGTGATAAAAAGCTTCTTGGTTCTCTAAAAGCATATATCCTTTCTCATATTATATTAGCAACTAATAATCACTACTTTATCAATGATGAGCTAGCTTGAGTAAACCCAACAGGCCAAAACAAATTATTATTAAGTTCTTGAACTCATGTTAAATTAGAGTATTAAATGCATAACTTAAATTAATTCTTGCACACGATGAGATTATCATATGATTTAAGAGGAATATTGACAAAGAATTCTCAATTTTAAATGCTGAGATCTTTACGTCGTTTACAAGAAATTAGTGGGCAGAGCGACAAGCAGTGGCGGACCTTGTAAGAGCCAGGGGTCCCAAGCCCTTCAAATAAAAAATCAGACCGTATATCTGGTGAAAATTATTTTTTATGTATATATAGTAGATATTGAACCCCCTTAGCTTCTTCATTTATAGCTTCTTTATATTTTTGAACCCTCTTGGCATAAATCCTGGCTCCACCACTAGCGACAAGACATAATCATATAAGTACATCACCATAGAGGAGATACATATCAAAGTGGTGCATGACAGGAACCACGTGTTTCGCGGCTGATGCAGGAATTTAATACAGTAATTCCTAAAGGATTTTCCAGGCTAGAATATTGAAGCTAAATATGGGGTGGACATGACATCTAAATGATTGAAGCTTCAGAAAAATATAATACAGTCAACTTATTTGGATATATACATTAGTTGTTGGTCACAAGTCATAGCAGCCAAAATCCACAGCTTCTTAGCCGCCACTATCAGTGGCGGAAATGGTGATTTCCGTAGTGGGTTCAAAATATAAAAATAAGATACGAAGAAGCCCAAGAGGATTCAACATCTACTATATATACATAAAAAATAATTTTAACCTCAGTAAAAATAGTGTTTTTTTAAGTCAGGGGTTCGAACGAACACCCTCGGCATAGTGCGGCTCCGCCACTGACCACTACTGCTATATATCATTAAAGTAGAGAGATAAAACTTCGGTCCCCCAACTCTTCAACAAAATAGTTTTCATATGTTTCTGTCATGAAACTTTAAGGCCAATTAACTGAATAAGTCAAATTACTTGCTGTAGGAAGATCAAGAAACGCAATAGCACTCTTGAAATCTGTTTTTGTGGGTGCATAGCGCAATCAGATCATTGGCATTCATAGTAGGGGGCCAGTTTGCATTGAAACTCCTTATGCACCAGTTAATATGATAGGAATGAAATTCAGGCTTAAGAGAAGAGATATTGTAACTCGCCTTGATTCAAGGGATCTCTCAAATTTTAAGGCCATCCTAGCAGGTGATTGTTCTGACATTAAATTTCAATGGATCCCCCCAATAGCTTGTGGTGGAGGAATGTTAGTACTATTTATGTAGGTCCAAAAACAAGACACTAGAATCTAAATGCATTGAATGCTTGTTACCCCACCTAACTTCAAGAAATCTTATTGGAATGAAGGTAAGAAGAGCAAAAATATTACGCGTACTGCAGCTGTATATAGAATGTGGTCTGTACATTATGTCCTTTTTCACGGTCCCAACAAGGAGAAACAGCTAAAGAACACAACCAGAATTACAACACAACCAGAATTACATACATACATATATATATATATTTATATTGTTACCTAGATCATATATGGAGAGAGAAGCCAAAACATATCCATTTGAAATCCAGGCTTTCTTGCTAAGTCACATGTTGTGTACTGTTCAGTAATTAGTCAGCTGAATGTGACAATCTAAAAGGGGACTAGAAAGCAAGAAGAATAATTATTTTTATTTTTAGTATATAAAAAAGAGAGAAACCAAACTTAAACTGAAGCAAAATTCATATTCTGACAAAAGGAATATTAGACGATAATCAAAGGCATCATCATGAGTCATTGTACGGTACCAACTTGGAATCCAAGGCACCAAAGACAACAAGAAGTCGTAGAAGCAGAAGAGGCTAACAGGTACCCTCACGTGCATAACCAGCAGAATCAAATTAATCATTTTGTGCCAATGTATGACTTAGCAAAAACAGTTCTTGAGCTCCTTGTTTAATTTTCTGACTTCTTTCTTCCCATTGATTTCTCTTTGATCAGAGTAGACGATTTTCCAGTTCAGTGAATTCGGAAAAAACTAACAGCACCATAACTTGAATCAAGTTTGTTCTGCTTTCTTATCGATATCCATATAAGAAGAGCTTCTTTTACTGGTTCAATAGTCCATTTCAAGTTTTCAATGTCTTATCTTTTCTTGATTTTTATATTGTAAGCTTGGGAAAATCATCAATGAAATATTCATAACAATATTACTAGATCTTCCTGGTGGTGATTACATATGTTTAATTTATCAAAAATTTCAGGTCGAGTAAGTGTGAAGAAGTTGCAGAGTTGACATGGGAAAACGGGCAACTAGGAATGCATGGACTCGGGGGCATCCTCTCCAATGTTTCCCAAACAAAACAGACAATGGGAAGAGCAGGCGATACATTAGAGTCCATCGTGCATCAAGCCACATGCCACGGGAAAAATCAGGATTTAATTCAAAATTACGACCAAAATTATCAGGATCTGAAAATTGCTGGGATGTGTAGCGGAGGAAAATGGGGCGAGAGTTCACAACAAATGGCGCCTCCTCGAGCAACGGTGTTGGCAAAAAAGAGGACGAGATCAGAATCTGAGCCCCAATATGGTGGAGCCGAAGATCATGAGTATGCAGAACTTAGCGCGTGTGCAAGTGCCAGCGCTACCTTCTGTAGGGAGAATGACAACACCTTGGTGACCTGGCCTTCCTTTTATGAATCTTCTCATAGCATCAAGTCGAAAACCACTTGTGACGAAGACTCTGCTTGTCACGGGGGTGGCTCGGTAATTTAATTACAGCTAACATCTTTTCTTAGAAACAAATTTCAACTAGCTCCTCGTATTATGTATAATAAGTGTACACCCCATATACGTACGTAAGAATACATGGTACGAGTATGAGTTTGATAATTTCCTCTTTATTTTATCTATATCTTTCTCTAGAGAATATGTCATGTAGAATTGATTGCATAGCGAATCGATTGTAGCAGGAAAACAAGGAGGAAGAGCATCAAACAAAAGGGTACAACTCATCAAGACGCAGCCGAGCAGCAGCTGTTCATAACCAATCAGAGCGGGTACAATTTGCATTTACTCCGCCAAGAATATCATTTTCACTCATTTACAGTACTAATAACAGATAAGACGATATTAGTGTAAATTGCTTAAAACCGGATACAGGTCTGACTAGAACATAGCTAGTGGAGTACTAATTAATAGCATGTGTTGTTCTGTTTTATTGTTTGGTCCAGAGACGCCGAGACAGAATCAACCAAAAGATGAAAGCTCTGCAGCGGCTGGTACCAAATGCAAGTAAGGTGTGTTTTTATCAACATAGACATACCAAAAAATTCAGCTTTTTCCCTAAATGGTGAAAATTCACATCATGCACAAAATTAAATAAGGGTACTAAACATTAAATTCACGAGCCTACCCAATTCATACAATTAATGTTGAATTTTGCAGACAGATAAAGCATCAATGCTAGATGAAGTGATAAACTACTTAAAACAGCTACAAGCACAAGTTCAGTTGATGAGCAGTACAAGAAACATGGCGCCACATATGATGATGCCTAGTCTTGGAATGCATCAACATATTCAGATGTCACTACTAGCAAGAATGGGCATGGGCCTTGGTCTTGGCATGGGCATGGGAATGTTTGACATGACTGCTTTAGCTCGAGCTGCCGCTGCTGCTGCAACAACCCCTCATCAGTCCCATACAAGTCATCCGCTCATTCATCCAAATCCAATCGCCGGTCCCACTAATCCATTCATCCCACCAGCAGCCTTCGCCATGCCTGCAGGGCAAGCTAATATTCCTTCCACATCACAAGCTAATATTGTTGCCAGGGCGACAACTGTCACCCCAGCGGCCACCAGTACTAGCACCAATGCCGCACCTTTTACTGACCCCTATAGCGCTTTTCTATCCCAAGTAAGCAATTTGCTAATTGTTCCAAATTAGAGTTTAACTTCTATACACTATCAAGTCATATGAAAGTTAATTTCCCATAACAAATGGAATAAATCTACTTACCTAGAAAATAAGGTAGATAATCTGCTACAACAGGTAAAATGACGTGGCTAGTATAAAAGTTCTTTACATGTTAATTAGTAGTACTATGTACGTTAGATTCTTGATATTACATGTTAATTAGTTAATTTTCTGATCGTTTTGGGAAGTTTGATGGCTTATTACTAATTTTGTTTTATTTAATTACTTAATTGTTATTTGATACCACGATAGTCAATGGACATGGAGTTCTTCAACAACATGGCAGCTTTGTACCGGCAGCAAGCTAATCAATCTACGCAGACAACAGGCAGCAAGTTGAACCAGGGAAACCAAGTCCACGGCCAAAGAGAATAGAAACTGAATGTTTTTGTATATTACTACTTTGTAATTTGTACTTACTCGAATATGTTTCCAGCGTAGTTACATGAAATCTACGGTTGTATAAACTTTGGAAAAGTATAATTGGTGCAATACAAAACCGTAGCTTAAATGCTTAATGCATGTATGTGGAAGTTGGAACTATTTCGCTATTCTACCATTTCAGATAAATTCGATCGTTTGCTTTGTTGCCGGTCATTCGGGGTTAACCGAAATGAACAGAAGTTCTAATTAAAGATACTCTCATATTGTTTTAGAAAGAAATGATGACTTTTGTCACATATCAAAAGTATCCTTAGAACTTAGTGATTTAATTAGACACGCTATGATATTTCTATAGCTACAAGAACGTGTCGGGTAAGATATGGAAAATATAAAGTTTAGAACTTTTCAAATATGAAAAGGTTGCTTACATCCTACCCTCCCTAAATCCACCTATGAAACTACACTGAGTATGTTGTTGTCGTATGTAAACTCATCAGGCATGAAAAAGAAAAGAAAAATAAAAAATAAAGCATTATTTTTTAGTATGTACTTCTTTTGATTATCAGCAAATTACCAGCCTTGCTTTATCATATTCAACTTCTAGTATAAGCTATAATACCCTCAAATACCAAAAATTATGTAAAAAGTAGTTTCTCAAGGTAGAATATTTTCCACGAAATTGATGAGACATTACAAACCATACCAAACATTAATCCTTTAATGACAAAACTATTTAATTTGATTATGTACGTCCTACTAGTTTACTGCACAAATTGTGAGGTGTAAATTTTCCAAGTTTACAATGTTACGTTAAATCTCTTACCCGTAACAAGGATCAATAAATACTTCCAGAATACTACTATTTCCTTAGTGTTTCTTACTACTATCCTCAGCTAAAGTAAAAATAGAAAAAGAAATAAGTGTTTCATGAATACTGCCGACAAAGTTTAGATAAAGGTAATTGTTAAGTGAGAACAAGCTAAACTATTCTTAAATGAGTTTGGTGAAGGTCATTCTCAACCAAAACATCAAACACATTCCTCTCTTCCTTATGCATTAATTAAATCACCTGTATGAAATGGGTCTGCACAATTTTGAATTCCAAGAAGTGCTTCTCCCCGAGTCCTCGACCTTTTATTTCTTTCTTTTTCCAATCACAAGAAATATATCGAATTTAATCAATGAAAAAATTACTCTTAATTGACTTTATTGACAATGTCTCATTCACTCAAAACGAGACATATATCCTTTTTTAGATGTTTACAGTACATACTTTTCCCATCCTATCTACTAGCATATACACGTGTTTCACTCTCTATTTTGGGATATATGTTCTATGTGAGAATTATGCTAGTAATTTCTGTTGGGATATATACTATTAATCATATGTTGGATATAATATTTATTTTTATTTATTTAATTTTTAATAAAGAGTTAAATAGATCATGTACTAGTATGTGTGTCCTTTACTTATATAGTAGATGATTAAGTGTAGAGAGTTTAGCTTATACATGAAAGATTAAATCATCGGTTCTTATAAGTATAAAGTTTATGTTCACAATCTAAGATGGAAATTGGACAAAGTCATCGGTATGATTGTAGCACAAGATTAAATATAATGTATCTTCATTATGGGAACGGTATAGTTCCGTCTTCTTGTACTAGTACATTTTATATGTATTGAACGGACCAAGTAGAGATAAATATTTTTGTACTGAATATATGAAACAAATTCTCTAGTTCATTAAATGTATTTATACTCTTAATCTTGATATAATTATTACGATCAATGTGATTTGTTCATTATTTTGATTTATTAAAAGGCACGAATTAATCATGGCCCATACATGTATTTCAGTAAATTGGATAATGGCAAAATACATTTGTGAAATAATAATTAGTTGATAGAATTCATGTCTCGACTTTGAGATTGATGATGCCCCTTTATGAATGCTTATAAGTCTCATGTGAAAACCCTGCGAGTCGATTTTGTATCCATCACATGATATAAGTTAAGCGGAAATATAAAAGATTTGATTAGTCAATGAATTAAATTGTCAATAATTTAATTTAATTGATTGGTATCTGTAATTTTAACATCGGGAGTTAAATAAGATTTAATGCAAGATTTCGAAATTAAATTGAGGAGTGCAATTACAGTTTTTTGGTGGAATAAATTGTAATTTATTGTGGTAGGATTAATTGATTCATATTCCGAATTAATACCACAATTGGAAGCCTCGTTATTAAATCTGTGGTCCCTCTTATGCCTAATTATTCTTGGACTTCGAAAATAATATTCTTTGGGGAAAAGCAAGCTCACATGTTTTGGACTAGGGTTTGCACCCTAAAACGTGGTTATATATAATATTCTTTTCATCCCTAAGAGGGACACTTTTTCCTGAGCCGTAATACTTGCCCACACAAGTATTCACTGTCCAAAGACTAGTTAGGTTACATAGCAGAAGATGCAGACCGTGGAACTAAAGGATGATGTCGTAGATGGTTTCTGCTCGTGATTGAAGGTTCGATTCGCGGTCGCGGTCACGCTTCAAGAGATAAGTATCAATTTTATGTTTGATTAATATCTTGATTATGTGTTGTCTATATTACATACAAGTTCGATCCTGGTTATTTGATTCCGCTATTTATGCCTGTATTCCATCAATTTCTTTATTAATAATGCAAAGCCAAAATTTCCTTCTTTCTCCGCTCACTTATCTTTTGTCTGTCATGAATGCAAAATGTCCCTCATAGGTGGTGAAAAGTTTTTCTTTCCACTTTATAATGAAAAATTCTTTATTGGGTTGGTGAATGGGTCAGAATAAGAGAGTGGTCTCGCGCACATGAGAATTGGGCTTCTTAGCCAAAACGGGTCGATTTGCCCCAGCGCGCGAGATATATGTGAGGCCCAATTTAATTACAAACGTAGTATTTTTGGGTTGATTTGTCTCGGCACGCGAAATATATGTGAGGCCCAATTTAATTAGAAACGTAGTATTTTTGAGAACGAGATCTACGACTTTTAGATTATGTCAGCGTAAGATGGGTCGAAATCAACCATATGAAGATCTTCTTTTCCATTTTCCCACCAAATGTGATATCCACCACAACCCTTGATTTTATACGAAGATTCACCACCATGTGAAGTTATTCCTCTCTCCCTTGAAGAAAATGAAAAACAAAACCAAGAAAATAAGAAGAAAAAGAGGACCAGTGATTGATCATAATTAATTACAAAGATTTTTGTGGGGTTCGACAGGAAGCAACCTTGTTATGACTTGATACGGTCTAGAATCACAAATGGGATACATTAAATTCAAGAAATGAATGATGAATTCATTTTTGCAGCTAAATATGCCCATTTATTTAATAATGACCATGAAGTTGAAGTTGAAGTTGAGGCCATTGTTAATTTTGGACCATTTGCATCTTTGTCAACAGGCTGGACTTAATTAACAGAAATGATTGAATTGTTTTGAAAGAAAAATTAACTCCTTATTGAGAGCGACTATCTCTATAATCTTTAACATTAGATGCATGGGAATAATTGGACGAGAGATCTCTTTCAAAAATTTAGACTTTGCTAAAAGGCTTGATATCATGATTAGTGTCTTTAAGTCCTCATTCTGCTATATGATTTAAACTTAGGGCAAAGGTGCAAATATATCCCTCAACTTTGCGATTTAAAGTAGATATACCCTCATTATAAAAGTGGTGTATACATACCTCTGCCGTTACAAAGTGGTGCAAATATACCCTTGTTGTTACAAAATTGTCTGAAATATACTCTTTTTGCTGACGAGATTTTAAAAAAAAAAATCATTTAGTTATTTTTTAATTAAAAAAATGCCACGTGACTTAAAAAAAAGTCTACCCATTTTTCTGAGTAGACATACTTTTCTAAAGCCACGTAGTAATTTTTTTTTCTGGTGGGTAGGGTCTGGTTCATTTAAAAAAATAGGTAGACTTATTTTTAAGTCACGGAGATATTTTTTTAAACGAGCCATACCCGACACACTAGAAAAAAAATTACAATGTGGCTATAGAAAAATATGTCTACTCAAAGAAAATAGTAAACTTTTTTTAAAGTCATGTGACATTTTTCTTTAATTAAAAAATAATCTAAATGATTTTTAAAAAAAATTCTGTTAGCGAAAAGGGTATATTTACACCATTTTGTAACGGCGAAAATATATATGCCTCATTTTATAACGGCAGGGGTATATATACACCACTTTTGTAACGAAGGGTATATCTGCTCTAAATCGCAAAGTTGAGGAGTATATTTGCACCTTTGCCCTTAAACTTATGATGTTGGATTTTTAGAATTTTCCCTTTCTGTGGGTTAAAAAAATCTGACTAAAACCATCTTTTCCTATGACCATTTAGATTTTAAATTAATTAAAAGAACTAGTCTTACGCCTTCAGCATATAAAAATGAAGTAAATTCTTCAAATGCTCACTGTGTACCCCTAAAATCGGTACAATTAAATTTGTATACGTGGTCAAGGACACGTGGATAAATATGACCGAAATAATGAGATAATTACAATAGAACTTAATATGAACAAAATGTAATTGAAAATAAGGAGTTAGAATAGCCTAAGCCTTGGAGAAGCTTTTGAGCTAGAGTCTCCGGGCAAGCGAACAATCAGAACTCTGCTTAATTAAACAAGAGCAATTAAGAACTAAAAGCAAAATAAGAGGTATTTCTTGTATATATTTTCAGATGTCCCTTCCAATGAAATGAGAAGCTTTATTTATACTTGAGCCATGGGGTACAAGTTCCATGAACTCTGTCCCCTTTACTTCCAATATCAATGCTATTATGGTGAATGACAATAAAGAGTATTAATGAACATTTAAGACTGGAGGAAGACTTGGGATTTCTTGTAACAGCTATGCATTGGACGACGTTTGACCAGTGAGTTGACATGCTTCTCCAGGCCCTTTATAATTTCTGTCTCCAGTAGCGGTTACCAAATTACTTCTCTGGATGTCGTATGTTTTCACGGGGCCCCTCGCTTGCTGATTCGAATCTGACTTGTCACCATCGACACATATCATATTTTGATATGTCCACTTGATGTCTACGGATTTTGTCCTATCTGAGTCACTCATGTTGACCAAATTACCTAGTAAAATTATTTTTTTATCACAATAAATCGCTCAATTATCGAAAAAGCTTTCAAAAAATGAAAGACACCAATTAAATTTCTTTCCGACTACGAAACACATGAGTTAAAATTTCTATTAAATTTAAATAGTTTATTTCATAGGCCATGTCGGACGAAAATCATATTTCAAAGGCTATTTCCACAACACCCAAGTACCCGACCTAATCATATTAAGTTATATATACGACTGTTAAAAGAAATTTACACAATCATATAATTAGTTGTTATAATAACAAATAATCTACCTTATTTTTAAGATTATAAATTCATATATTTCTGATTGACTTGATAATGTACAGAAATTTTACACTATTGACCTAGATAACTTAAATTTAAGTAAAACACAAGCGTGATTTTTTTAAGGGAATCTGGATTGGTGTGTCTCAACGTGAATATTGGACGCAGACAATTGATCCTTCTTTGCAGACGCGGGAATCCTCTCGTCATGACTGGTAAGACTCTTTGTCTTCTTTAGAAATCACATAAGTTTGGGAGTGGTACATAACGTGGTTACTGAAACTGACCAAGTCGTGGAAGAGTCACATCTTATATTTCAAAACTTCCATAAATCTCGCTCTGTCCCAAATTAAGTGTCTTAGTTTGACTAGCCATATAAGTGACTTAGTTTGACTAGCCATAGAGTTTTAGAAAATAAAGAGACTTGTGGTTCTGAATTAAAGATATGTAATGTAGTAAAATATTTTTTTGAATATTGTGGTTATAAACTTACCATTAAATTATCAACTTAGAGCCTATTTGGATTGGCTTATTTTATGTGCTTTGAAGCACTTTACAGTGTTTGGGTAAAATGAAAAAGTGATTTCAAGCACTTATTTTCAAGCCAAAATTGCAAAAATAAGTCAAAAGCAATAAGGCAACCCAATCATGCTGTTGCTAAAGTAACATTGATGGTAAAATGCTGTTTTTTGTTTTTGTTTGATCAAGTAACATTGATAGTAAAACTAAGCTGGTGTTGCTGAAATTGGAGACTTTGATCTCAACAACGCGGGCAATGATGTGATCTCCTGTATACATAGTTCTAGTTTCCCTACACAACGAACACTCTAATGTGCGAGGAATATAATCTCCGGTTATATATATATATATATATATTTTTTTTTGTAGGTTCTAAGCAACAGATTAATTAAGCTAAAGAGGAACGAAAAAGCTGAGGATTGAAGGTGCTTCTTCCCAGTGTAGAGTATATTTCAAGTTGATTTGCATCTGCTAATGTTTTACTAGTACTGAATTTTCTGCAAATATTCTGTAGCTAATTAGCTAAGCTTTTTTCTCCTCCTATTTGCTCTAGTTTCTTGCCTGCTGAAATATTCGATCTGTTTAAAAGCTATGCATTATATTTTCACACTAACAGGTTAGAACTGTGACTGAAGACGAAATGTTTAAATCTAGTTTAGGGAAGATTAAAGTACTTTCCCAGTTTGTCCAGTTGACAATTTGTTTTTGACAGTTTTGTATTACCTTATGATAATTTGAGGCCTGACCGTGCTCTGACCTGTATTCTCCATCTTAAAACTTTTATTGTAGAATTTTGAGATATGTAAATGCTAGGGTATTTATGAGTACCTTGCAAGACTGAAACTTGGTTAGTCTTTCTCGTACAATGTAGGAATGCACATGGAAAGGAAGCTAACACTTAATTTTGCAAGAAATCGCTCCTTTAATTTGTGTTCCGTTTGGAGCAATTTTTCATGGTATTGCTTCTAGTGCTTATTGCTTTTGTATATTTAGGAACTTTTCTTAGTTTGATGGCGAGAAATAATGTAAAGAATTTCTAGTTTCCCCAGTTTATGACATGTTTCCTACTTTCTGCCATCAACTTTCTTTTTTTTTGTTCGTTTTAAATTGAATGTAAAACAAGCTCTTTTAGCTTTTTGTTGTCGTGCTCGGATGCATGAAATATTGAAATGAACATATGGTATATTTAGGTAATCTGTATTTGGGAGAAGTAGCAGTGTTAAAAGTAAACCCTTTTGCTTTGGTTGAATATGAAATTTTTGCACCCTATCAATCAGAATAATTTAAGTTCAGCAATTTCTTCTTATTTTTCTCTGATCATCAAGCAATCAGGGAATGAAAAATCTAGTTCACGCTCCTTGGTTGTTCAACTCAAGGAGAATGTTTAAAGAGTAAGGAAACATTACTGATTCTATCTACGACGATATAAGTATTCATTGGTATCTAATAATATTCTGTTTTTAGATGACTGTTATCTTTTAAATTACAATAGAGGACAAGCTTTAAAGTTGTAATTATCATCAATTGTCTTAGAGAAAGAATACACAAGTATGATTAATGTGCAGCAATGTAAAATATAATGTCGCGTTACAAAAATAACTTACAACTACACCACTACACCCCTCCAATGACATTTACGAAGTATATAGAATCAGTTTGGAAGTATATATATCCAGACAGAGTAGTGCTTGAAATCCTGCACCTACTGCTTCAGTTATGTAACTCAATTTATCTATTAATTTATATACAGATTCCTTCTGTCAAAGCACGTAGCTATCATCTCCAAATAATTGGAGGTGAGGATGTTGGATCCTGAAGGGAGATTATAGTTTCAAAAGCACCCACCAAAGCCTTAACCTTGCTTCTCCTGGTCTCGACAAGCTTGGTTGCAGTCTCTTCAAGCACATTGTTAAACAAGATTGGAGCCTCTTTTTTGTCTCCTCTAGATTGGTGTCGAAGATTAACTTTCATATTTTCATCTTTAGCAGAATTTGACCTTCCATAAGCAATAAGTCTCCGAGAGCTTCTTCCTCTAACAAGAGGACTTCCATATCCGTTGTTATCTAGTATTTTGGCCGGCCTGAATTTTAATCTTCTTGGACTGACTTTCTCAGACTGAAAATCAATTATTTTTCCTCTCCTGAACTTGAGATTTTTAGGACTGCAAATTGCAGCCCTTCCAACTTTTATATCTTGGTTTGGGCTTGTGGTTCCACTTTTCTTGGAATTGCTGACTATTGCATCACCATTAATAGACTCGCATGCAGAAGTTGATGATAGGGAGGATTTCCTGTTGCCAACGTTTCTGGAGCTACTGCCACCAGAATGTGGAGAAGATGATGGGGAGAGAAGGGGTGACGATTTCTTCCCTCTTATTGGGCCATGTCTATCTAAGGAGGAGACTCTGGTCTTCTGATTTTCTTGAGAGATCTGTATGGTCTGGCTTTTAGTCTTTGATTCTCTGATGTGCAATGTCCCCTTTGGAACACTCCTGTAACTTCCTTGCTCCATCTTGCCTCGTTTAAGACTAGGACATTTTCTAAGTTGAGATGCCTTGTTTGGAAAGTTTGCATGACTTGGTTGCACTTTCTTTGTTCGTGCAAGGCTATTCAAATTATTAATTTGAGATACCTTGTTTGGATCATCTTCATGACTCACTTTGCCTGTTTTGCTGGGAAGACTAATCTGCTTATTGCGTTGATATACAATTCTTGAAGAATTGTTATTTAACTTTTTGCCTGATACCCTCTTCACAGAAGTTCTTGTAGTGTGGGAAATAATTATGGCATCCTTTTTATTGCTCAACCCTTCGGATCCCTTTTCGACAGCTATTTTGGTAGATGCTGGGATTTCCTCTCCCTGGGCTCGAAAAGTGGTTGGGCTCTTGAAATTTGGTAGCTCACTTGAGCTTAACAGTTTCTTCCCTATCTGCAACTTCACAGTTGTAGCCATTTCTGGGACTTCTCCTGATGCTCTTACAGGTCTTGTGGGGTGGAGAGTCCTCGCCTTTGTTTTAAGATCACTTTCCACTGTGTATCTGCAAACTTCTCGGCGAGATCCTGTTGGAACACTCAGAAAACGTGACAAGACCTGGGATTCACCCTTTTCAATAACTAAGCTGCCAGTTGAGTTCCTTCTCAAATAGCCAACTCTGGGTTCAATTTCGTTCAGGTTCGCGGGCATGACAACATCCTTTTTCTTGCTCAACTCATAAGATACAATGCCCTTATCCATCTCGCTTCCTCTGTCTGGTTTTGTGGTGGTTGCATCATCCAATAGAGACCCCTGAAGTGTTGGCAAACCCCGTGTTATAAGACTCTGACTGTATCTTCTTCTGCTTAGTTTGTTGTGTCCTGACACAGAATTAGCATTTTCTTCTAGATGCTTCAGCTTCAGATCACTTCGATGACTTGCAGAAACGGATAATTTTTTGGTGCATGCTTGCATTTCCTCTCCGTGGGAAATTTTCTGGCTTCTGAAATTTGCAGGTAGTTTAGTTGAGCGTAGTGGTTTCTTCCGTATCTGCCACTTCACAGTTGTAGCCAGTTTTGAATTTTCTCCTGATGATGTTACAGATCTTGCGGACATGTGAGTCCTCGCCTTTGTTTTGCAGTTGCGCTCCGCACCATCTTTGCTGGCGTCAAGCGAAGAACCTGTTGGAACACTCACATCACGTGACAAGACCTTGGAGTCACCCATTTCAATACTTAAGTTGCCAGTTGAGTTCCTTCTCAAATAACCATGTTCTGGTTCAATTTTCTCCAAGTTTGCAGGTTTCCCAACAGCCTTCTTGTTGCTCAAATTAGAAGATCCAGTGTTTTTCTCCATCCTGTTTCCTTTGTTTGGTGTGCTAGTTGCACCATCCAATGGAGAATCCCGAGCAATTGGTGATGTTCCCCCTCGTGTGATAATGTCACTGTATCCTCTTATCCTCAGCTTATAGCTTCTGGACATAGAATTAGCATTTTCCTGCAAAGACTTCATCTTCGAACCATTTCGTTGTTTTACAGAAACAGCTAAGCTTTTGGTGTATGCTGGGATCTCCTGTCTCTGGGCTTTACCAGTTGTACGCCTCTTGAAATTCACAGGTAGCTTACTTGAGCGTAGTGGTTTCTTCCTTATCTGCACCTGTACATTTGTAGCCAGTTCTGGGATATTTTCTGATGCTGCTACAGTTCTACTCAGCAGGGAAGTCCTTGCTTTTGTTGTTTGAAGATCACGTTCCGCACCTTTGCAAGCGTCATGGCAAGAACCTTGTGGACCACTCAGATAACGTGACAAGACCTTGGATTTAGCAATTTGAATGCCTAAGCTTCCAGTTGAGTTCCTTCTCAAAAAGCGAACTTCACGCTCAATTCTATCCAGATGCGCAGGTATGCCATCAGCCATTTTGATCTAGACCAATGAAACTAGTACCACTGCAGATAATATCATGAGACACAGAGAGGTTTAGGGAAGAAACTATCATGCTTGTTTCCGTTTATGTTTTTCAAAGCTGTTAAACAAGAACACTTAACGAGAGAAAAATGATGAGAAGCAGAAACCTTTTGATTGAAACCTCAGCCTCACAAGCACAGCATAGCCTAATAGAAAAGAAACAAGGACCTGTGAGAAAACTGGTAATAAAAAAGCAAGCTCATATCCTGTTTAATCGTAAAGATTTGGAGGGAGTCATGTTTTTTCATCTACTTCTTGTTGACTAAACATATCCATTGCGTCCAATAATATGCAGGCAAAGTGGTTTATTAAAGGTGTAAGCTTTTGCTTAGTCTTCCTTTTCTTCCTTCTTTGGTAACATACTCTTCAGTCACATGTAGTTAATGTTTTATATTGCTCGGACTCTACGAAAATGCTGACGTGTGCATTTCGGATCCTCCAAAAGTAGTGCATTTTGGAGGATCTGGCACGAGTTCAACAATATTTTGAAGAGTCCGAGCAACAAAGAAATATATAAAAACCTATCATAGCAATGATGATTCAGATAATATGATCAACAGTTGGAAAACTAAAGAATGTATATGCTATTGTGCAGTTGCAGGACAACAATTTAAGCGAACAACATTGTTAAAGGATGAAAAGAAAGTACTTATTCTGCAGCTTGCACTTCTTCCTCCATCTGAATGTTCCTCAAACTGCACTTGTACTCTTGTTACCTAATTAATGCATCCAAATTAGAGAAAACTCTCATCAAGAACTAAGTAATAAATTGCTTATCAATGGCATTATACATATAGATTTGGCACATATGTATTTTACAAAACAATTCTGTAACGAAAATAAGTTATGACACCTTTACCCATTAATTAATGTACAAACAATAGAAACGTATGATGCACCAGTATTCCCAAAATAATCCTACGATAACCGATGAGAAAAAGAGATGTCATTTCGTTTCAATAAGAATATAAATACTCCATGATATCCTTTTATCAAAACTAATAAAAATCTTCCTACACCAAACATGCAATCTTAATCTCCATCGTTTGGAACAAATTCAGAGGAGAAAAAGTGCCTTAAACATTTATATTTTCTTCAACAAATTCAGGTGAAAATTGCTGTTGAAAGGAAATTAAGAATTTAAAGGGACGCTAAGTTCGGCCTGGGGGTTGTAAAACTATATTGTATCATTCAAACATTAATACATCAAGAAGCAATAGCAAAACCAAACAAAAGGATGAATTCAGGATTTCATTAACATGGATTCTTTTCAGCTTCAATTAAAAATTCAATCTTTGAAGAACACAATCAAGAACCATTAGCATTAACAAAAAAGAAAGGAAAAAAAAAAGAAAATTCTGGTGGAAAGTGGAAGTTGAAATTATACCTTTTTTCTTGATAAGTTGGGAATGGAAAACCAAAGAAAGAGGGACTATAACAATTTGTTGGTAATTTTTTGAGGGAGCAGAATTTCTAAAATTGTAAAGAAAGAAAGCAAAATGAAAAAAAATGAGTGGAAATACTTGGTGGAAGAGAGATTATATAATTCATGAACATTTGTAAGAATAAGCGTGATTAATGCAAAGGATATAGATCAGCTTTGACACTAACAAAAATAGATATTTCGATCATAAGAAAAGCTATACAAAAAAGGAGAAAATAAAATGAGCGTAATAGAAAAGTGATCCCGCAATCTTCGTAGTCGTTGCATGTTGTACATGGCATGCAACGGATAAACTCTTCCACATACCCTATTGAAATTCTTGATTATTGCCTAAATATACTAAAAACATCCTTCTTATAACTTCTAAGTATATCTAATTGTTTTATACATAGTTAAATAGAGAAAGAAGAAATGAAACAAGGAAAGACATTTGTAAACACAACTTTGGACCCTCTCGCCATTTTTCTCAAAAAGGGTGAAAATCATTTATATCCCCCAACTTAGCTTTAAAAATCAAGCTCCCCACTCAACTCTGAACAATAGACATTCTCCTCCCTTTATCCTAATTGATTTTTTAAAATGCCTACTTTATCCTTTCATTATTAACTTTTTTTTTTTTTTACTTCTTTAAAATCATGTTATTTTTCATTTTTTTAATTTATGTAACAAATTTCTTATAAAAAACAAATATTATCTTCTAGGTGAAGTAAAAAGTGAGAAATACTAATTGAGTATGTAAGTTAATGATGTTCTATAATAAATAAGTTAGCAGAATAAACAAAAAATTAATTTTATTAAAAATAATCAAAACTTTAATATTTTTTTATACAAGTAAAAAATAACAGGTCATAATAACTTTATAAATATATTTCTATATGTAGATAATGCAAAAACAATTAAAAAATAGAGGCAAATTTTTAAAATTTATTTATTTATACTGTAAATGAATTTTATTATAATTTAAGAAATATTCCATTAGAGACAACCAAAACTTGTTTATTTATATAAACAATAGAGAATAAGGGAGAAGTAAAACTTAAATATACACACATGCATATACATACATATATACATACTTACTGCAAATAATATTGAAATAACAATCATAAAAGATAGCATTATCTTTTTGTTATAAATTCATAAAAGTATTATTCTACTTATAATGTTAATGAACTTAAAATAAGAATCTATAAATACCTAGATTAAATAAATAAATATTATATATAATATAAAAATGTATTACATAAATGGAGGATTGTAAAAAATAAGGGTGAAATAGTCATTGCATAGGATAAAGGGGGGAGAATGTTTATTGTTCAAAGTTGAGGGGGAAGTTTAATGTTTATTGTTCAAAGTTGAGGGGGAAGTTTGATTTTAAAGCAAAGTTCAGGGGGGGGGGGGGGGGGTCTAAATGGTTTCACCCTTTCTCAAAATGATCAAATTTTTTTAAAAAAGTGAAACTTTTATTGTGCTTTTCACATATCTTCTCCTCACAGAGGGGAGTTGCCATTTGTCTAGTTGAACTAAACCTTTAACTTCTCTAGGAAGATTTTGAGAAGAGGCATAGAAGGTTTGTTTTCCACTAGATGATGTCAATTTTGCAAAGAAATCAGCAACCTGATTTGCTTCCCTCAAACAATGAACAGAGTTATTTCAGCTTCTTCAACCATGTTGATAGTGTCAGAGACTATCTTCTTTATCTTCATGTTGGTGGTCCTCTTGTTAGTGATCATGTTGGAGATGATTTGAGAGTCTAGTTCCACATGAAGATTATGGTATCCTTTACTAATACACCACTTTATCCCTTGTTTAGCAGCCAATGCTTCAGCTTGAATATTAGTGTTACATTGTATTGGTCTGAACTAAACCTTTAACTTCTCTAGGAAGATTTTGAGAAGAGGCATAGAAGGTTTGTTTTCCACTAGATGATGTCAATTTTGCAAAGAAATCAGCAACCTGATTTGCTTCCCTCAAACAATGAACAGAGTTATTTCAGCTTCTTCAACCATGTTGATAGTGTCGGAGACTATCTTCTTTATCTTCATGTGTGTCCTCTTGTTAGTGATCATGTTGGAGATGATTCGGTAGAGTCTAGTTCACATGAAGATTATGGTATCCTTTACTAATACACCACTTTATCCCTTGTTTAGCAGCCAATGCTTCAGCTTGAATATTAGTGTTACATTGTATTGGTCTGAAAGTGCCACGATGACCTCTCCTTCACTGTCTCTGATGACTGCACCTATTCCCGCTCTTCCGTTGCTGCTGATGTAGCTTCCATCCAAATTTAGTTTGATGCATCCTACATTTGGTTTGATCCATCTAACTTGTTTAATAATCACCACTGGTTAAGTCTTTCAATGGTATTGAACATGGTTGCCAGTTTCCTATGATGCTACATTTTGGAAATTCTAATTATAATACTGCTTGTAGATTCCATATTGTTTGATATTCCATTTTGTTGTTATAAATCTTCCTTTGACTTCCAAATTTACATGTTGTCCATTCCTTCCAGATTTGCCAACAGATGATGACAGGGGCAACCTGCAAAATCATACTATACACTCTATTTTTACTGCTTATGTCCTACCATTCTTTGAAATTTTTTCTGTGGCCCTGCATGGTGTGTGATGCCAAGGGGAGCACCAATGAATCTCCATATATGCCTTTTTGCTTCACCTTCTGAGAAAGTATGCTGCATAGAGTCTGTTACGGGGGTGTTACAACATAAACAAAGAGCATTAAATTCATTTCCAAACCTAGAAATAGCTTCATTAAAAGGCAGCTTACCATAACCAGCCTTGTCACGCCCCGAACACGGCCGAGCATAACACGCCAAGCTTCGGCCTTGTACGTGTGTCCGAGTGAACCTCATGGCTTGCTTGTCAACATGGGCATCAAAACAATATAATCTATATGATGCAATTTAAATGAATCATGAAAATGTAATTGCGGAATAAAGTCTTGAAATTATCGCATAGCATGAAATAATCATGAAAACGTAATAGTCTACAAACATGAAAGCATTACTGACTCTGTGAACTAAAATCTGTCTATGAAACCTTTAAAGCATGTCTGAATACTAACTACCAAGACATGGCCCTGGACTACCATAAACTGAATACTAACGCACTCCATGTCGAACCGAGAGAATGGGGCTCACCAATAAGCCGATAACTCGAGGCGATTCTACCGGCGTGTGTATGCTCCGAAAACCCGTATCCGTACCGCGGGCGTGTGCCCCGGCATGGTGAATAGTACTAGTATGTAAACCCGCCGAAATAAAGAACATGGCACAACATAGGTATAGGACATGAACTGAAACTGAATATAACTTGAACATGAGCGTGAAACGTGAGTAAATTCTGAAAACAGTAAATCAATGGAAATACGTGTATCTATAAACTGCTTGTAACGTGGGGAATGCTATAGTATAACTGACAACATAATCTAGTACTTGCGTCCTACCAGCAGAATACTCACACCTTGCCAGGAATATGAGATTTAAGTAATAATAAGCATGTAAGTATCCAAACTGCATAATGAAAGTGTTGCCTCCTTGCTGACAACTCTTATCCTACGGTGGCTACGTAGTTTCGGTGCTTTATCGAGCCTTCTCGGTTAACTAAGCAAATCCCAAAAACATGAACATGATGTAGTTGGCTAAGAAGCCCATGATTTTCGTGAAATAACTTGTAACATGGTTTCAAGAGATATCTTGTAATATGATTTCATGAGATAACTTGTCATAGTCTTGCAAACATGTTCTTGATTCATGAGTAATAACAATAGTTCATGATTATATATATACTTGACTTGAAAACATGCTTGTAACTTGCTAGATAAAAATCATAAAGTTTCATATAAACACAATGAGAACACATGAGGAAGAATTCGTGATTCATGGATTAAGCTAGGGTTCCTAATAACCGAAATGGAAGATTACAAATACAATACCGAATATAGATACAAAGTTCATGTACATAAATACATAAATACGGGCTACCGATATGTTGGGTTTAATGCCCTAGGATTTGAACTTCATGGATATCAAGAAACAGAGCATGGGGAAGAACGTAGAGATTCCCATACGTGGATAGAAGTTCTACATACCTTAATTGCTCCAAAACTTGAATTAAAGACTTGAATTTTGGAGAAGATTTCCTAAATCTTGATTCTTGAACCCGAGATGGGTTTCTTGAAAACCCTAGATTAGTAACAATGATTTCTTGCTTAGATTATTAGAGTCTATGTTAGAATTGAGTAGGAAAGGTTTGGATTGACTTGCCTTGATGTTTTGAATTGTTGCTAGGGCTTGGAATTATGAATAATGAAATAAAAGAATTCAAGGCTTGAATTTATACAAAAGTGAGGCGGAAATTATATGGACATATTATACCGTCCGTATAAAGTTATACGGTCCGTATAATATGACCATATTTTATCATGGCATAAAACAGAACGTCAGGTTGAGGTTTCATGAAGTGCGGACGAGTTATACGGTCCGTATAAAATTATATGGGCCATGTAACTAGTTTGTATAACATGACCAGTGAACGGACTGCTCTATAATCCTTCAATAAAATGGCCATAACTTTTTGCATGTATGTCCCTCGACCCCATAATATACCGTTGGAAAGGTATTTCAAAAAGATACAACTTTCATTCAGAAAGTTTTCCCAAATTCCTAATTAATAAAGAGGTTGTGGTCGTTGGAAGTAAGACCTTCTACTAAGACCTTCTACAAACTCACTTGCAAACATGCCCCGTAGAGTGGCTTCCAACTTTGCTTTGCCCAAAGACATTTCTTATGACTTGATTAGTTTTCAAAACACTTCTTATAACCCTCATATTGGTTCCATTATATTATCATCTTACGAGTCAAACCTTCGCCCGAAGTTACGAGGTGTTACAACAATCTCCAACTCAAAAAAGAAAATTGAAAGGTAGAGATTTGTGCCATAGTTTTCTTAGGAAACTGTCTCTTGTTTTGGAAATTCTAATGCTATTCTAAGCAGGTTTGTTAGAGTAGTTCCCACCCTCAGATAAGTTCCAAATAGGTTCATCATTTAGATCCAGAGAGCCAATATCAATAGAAAGAATATTTTGAATGATATTATCAGGAAGAACATTAGCCAAAAGGTTGATGTCCCATACACCATTACTACTGAAATTCCTTACAGTGATCTTGTTGATATTTCCCTCAAGCAACATATGTGGGCCTTGAATCAACAGCCCCATCTCAGACCAGAAACTGGAGTTTTCTCTATTAATTCCCCACATGGGTGTTATGCTCTACTTGCTTCTAGCCCAAATCAAGTTTTTCCATCCCTGAGAGTTACTAGGGATCCATTTTTTTTTTGAGTTATATGAACTCTACAACAGTATTGACTTTGATAAAGTCTGCCCAAAGAGAATCTTTGGTTCTCAGTCTTCACCACCTCTTGATAGAAAGGGTATTAAAAATGCAATTTAATGACCTGATGCCCACTCTACCTTCTTCTTTAGGGAAGCATAGATTGAGCTAAGATCTCCAATGATATTTTTTCTTTTCAGGAGAAGAACCCCAGAAAAATCTGGCAATGTGCTTTTCAATCAGATTCAAAGTGTTCTTTGGAGGATTCAGAGCAGTGAGGATATAAGTGGGAAGAGATTGAAGCACACGTTTAATCTACACTGCCCTTCTCCCAAAGCTTAATATCTTACCTTGCCCACCATTCAACCTTTTCACAACTTTAGTCACCATAGGATCAAAGTAGGCAAATTCTTTTCCTACCAGCATAAATAGGGCAGCCGAAATAAGTAAAAGAAAATGGTTTGTCCATAAAACCAGTACAGTTTCTCAGTCTATTGGTTTAGTGAGCACTAGTTTTAGAGCTGGTTAAAAAAAACTTTTATCTCTGTTATAAATCAATAATTGACCTTTCTACGTTTTTTTTCTTTTTAAAATTCGTTACTAAAAAAGATCACTTTCATTAGCATGGCTCTGCAAAACCCGTTGACTTGCTCGATTTGACTTCATCATCTACAAAACCGTTGACCATCTGTCGCTTGATTACAAGGCTGAATGTAATGTATATTCTAAACTGCTATGTTGTTTGGATTCTCCAAAAAAATCATTGCACCGACTATGGATCATTATTTTTGGAGGATCCAACACATATCCGACAACATTTTGGACAGTCTGACTTTCGACAACATTATTCTGAAGTGAGTCTGCTTATTATATGACTAGATTCTAGTAGCCCGTGCTAGCATCTACCCAACAATTTGTATAACATTACCTCTAGTTCAAAATGTCTTATGAGGCTTTTGTGAAGAGAAAACGAATCTAAAAAGCAATATAGTTATTTTCTCTTTCAATTTATGAGATACTTTTCGCTTCTTAAGAGTCAATTTAACTAATGTTTGAACCTAAATTGAATTATATATCAACTCAATATTTTAAAATTAACATTTAAATACTCAGAAACTATCCGAAAAGTACTATAAGTTGCATTTATTCTCATGTCAATGATAAAAAATATATACTTTAAAATATGGCATCGATAGACACCTGTGGTCATCCGGTTCTTTCACTTGAACACCTCAACTAAACCTTATTTCATTTAGACACCTGAGGTGATATGATCCTTCTTGGCACACTTCACTTCAAGACATCCACCTGAGGCCAAGTCATGGAACTTCAAACTCCACAAGCAGCGTGGATGACAAGGATGGCATGGAAGGCCTTTTGAGGCTCCTACAAGCCACATAAGATGGCTTACGATGTGTGGAAGGTAGCTTGGGCGAGGCTTGGAGAAGAAGCTACTAGAAAGGAACTCAAAAGTGGCTAGACGTGCAAAAGAAGGGACATAGATGCAAACGGTCACAATTGCAAGCTTTGAGGATTGGATGATGGCTATATGTGCAAGACAGAGTCTTTTCAAGTTTCAAGACAATATCTAACTAGCCGAACAAGGCCCTTGCTTCATTAAGGGCAATAATGTAATAGTTAGGTTTCTTTTTATTTCCTAGAAGTATAAGTAGGAGGATGACCCTCATTTACACTTAAATTATGATGATATGAAATACTCTTTGAGTGATAGATTGTTTAGTTAGAATTAACTTAATTTTAGTGTTAGAATGATGGTGGATTCCATTATTGGTTGTAGAACCTTTTATTTCCAACGAATTCATGAAGATTGTTCATTTGTGGATTTCAATTGAACTCTGTGCCTTGATTCATATTGCTTTGGTTCTTTTGGGTGTTTGAATTCAAATTAGAAGGGTTTAGGTTTAATAAACCTAGATTTGTCTATAGGATTCCAATTCGGGTCAAGTATCTATCATTCTATTTCTCATTTTCAATTCTCATTCCAATTTCTTGAATTGATTCTTTAATTCCACGTTTTAGTGTTGATCATTTGGTGTTCCGAGCCCAATTAAATCGTTCTTATCTTTCTATCCTAGGTTCGTATTTTGAAAATCACAAAAAAATCAAAAATTTGAAAAATTTAGAGAACAAAAAATTCAAAATTGGTGTTTTGATGTTTGTTTGTTGGATTTGAGGTTGAATCTGTGTTTATTGCTATCTAAAATCTCTAAATCCGAAGTTTGGAGTGGTTTGGTGAAGATTGGAGCATTTCACCATTGTTAGGGTTTTGAAGCTCTTAAAGAACTTGAAAAAAAAAGGGTGTTCTTCGATTTTGAGTTGGAATTGAGTGTTGTTGAGGATAGATTTGAACTTATTGGCATCAAATCTAGTAGGATACAAATTTTGGTGGCATTTGGAGAAGTTTGGAAAGGGGTTTGTAGTTTTTACCATTGAAGACTTACAAAGAACTTGAAGAACTTCAAATGGGTCTTCAAATTTTGGGTTAAATTGAAGCTAATTGAGTGTTGAATCTTGTTCTCTAGGTGAAGGGGATCGTAAATCTAAAAGTCGGTGGAAGAACAAGAAGATTTGAAAGGGTTTTGAATTTGGGTGTTCTTGGTGTTCTTGAGGGTCTTCATATCTTCATAAGGAAGAAGGTGACCAAAGAGGAGTTTGATCCAAAGAGATTCATCCAAAGTTGTAAAAAGTTATTTTTTCACCCCCAAAAAGAAATATCCTAGGTTGAGTGGGCCCAATACATCAACAAAATTCAAAAAAAAAAAATCGGCCCAAAGTTCGAGGAATCGAGTACGGACCGTATAAATTATACGATCTCGCGTGTTGCACACGAGAATTGCGACGATTTACGGTCCGCCCAGATCCGCACAATTGTCAAACACCATCGAAGTGTTTGAACGGCTAATGGGCTCGACACGGAAACACCATCACATGTTAGCCCCGCGACGCGGACTCGACACGGAAAGAGAAATTTTCAGAGACTGATTTTTGCGTGTTGGTCCCACGACGCATGGCCAACACCTGATCAAATTTCTAAGTGTCCAAAATGGTTTGAATCTTTCCTAATCTCTTTTCTTTGATTCTTACAAGTAATTAACAACTAGTAATCGCTCTTATTAGTTGTTAACTAGTTCTTGAGTTTGATTCATTTCGTGCCAATTTTTTCAAGCTTTTCTCATTTAAACCTCGTTGAATCTTCTTGGTTCAAGTACTTTTGCTTTATAGAGTCTTCCTTATTTCGATTAACAAGAATCTATTCCTCCACAAAGATTAGCAATCTGGTGAATTGATTTGGATTAAAAGGGTTCTTGACCAACCTTGGAAGAAGCTTAGGTTGAGAGGTAAGTTTGAGTGCAAATATAAGTGACGTGAGGAGCTTTTCCTACTAATCTTGTTAGCTCATTTTGTAGGTACACGAAGAGGAGACATAAGGAGAAAGAGAGATAAGGATGTCATTCATAGCTTCCGATTCTTGTGGAGATGATTTTAAAGGTTATGCCTCTAGCAATGGAGGGTATGACTATGAGAGTAATGGAGGCTATGAGGGAGTTGACGAGAGTTATGACCATGATGGTGGGCATGACTATTCTTAAAATGAATATGATGGTGATGGTGCTCATAGATCGAATGATGAATATGGTCGATATGATCATAACCTGTATGAGGGTGAAGAATACTACTCCGAGGGAAATTGTGAGGCAACACCTCATGAGGCTTATGAAGAAGAAGAAGTAGATGATTATGACGAAGAGTTCTATGGTGGATACGAGCATGAAGAGTCTCATCCTACACGCCATGGACATGGGGGCGAATTGAGGTATGCTCCTTCCTTACACTTTCTATATGAACCAATTGGTGGGAACTTGCAAGAATAGGAAGAATATGGTGATGATGAGCCTAGTGGCTATGCACTTCATGGTGAATATGTTTGAGAAGACAATGAAGTTGAATATGCTACTTATGAGGGGTCTTCTAGTTGATATTCATGTACGTCGCCTTGTAATACTTTCCATTCCAAGCAAAATGGTATAAGTGTGTAGGTTGGGCTGAGTAGAAGTCCTTCTAGGAGGAGAAGAGAGCATACATTCCCCATGCCAAGAAATACATCGAATCATTACTCTTATCCTAATCCGGAGTTACCATATGTGAAATATGGTCATGGTATGGAAGGTAGGTGGTGATGTAATGAGAGGCGGAGGAAGTAGAGCAAATGCAAGATCTCAAGTTAGAAATGACCCGGAGAGGCGAATACTTAAGACAAAAATCACTTTGCTTGGTAGTGCGGGGTATATTCTTGTGTTGGATGATTGGAGCTGTGGCAACTACCTTGCACCTCAAGCGGTTGGACAATTGGGTATAGAGTGTATGATGAAACAAGACCCTTACTATGAGTCACGAGGGTACTTGGTTGATAGGAGCATGAAGGTGTTCTTTAGCCGTGGCGACTACCATGAAGAAGAGGTTTGGTGTGATATACTCCCACTAGACGATTGTCACATGTGTTTGGGTAATCCTTGGTTCCAAAAGCATAGGGTTTCGTTTGGGCGAAGGTGGCATGAGTTTGTAGTGGACAATGAAGGAGTGCCTCTCTTTCCAGAGAATGGAGGGCCTTCACTAAGGCTCAAGGAGCAATTAGAAGAAATGCACCGCATAATGTTGGGACGCTTACTCAAACAATGGGAGGAAGATGAACCCAACCCTTGTGAAGAGGAAGAGAATGAGGTAGAGAGTTTTCCCAACCCTTCTAAAGAAATACTTAGCACTTGTCCCAACTCTAATGAAATTGAGAGAGAAAAGATTGAGAGGAGTAAGGGAGCGAAAAGTGACAACTCTAGAGAGGATGTGAGCAGTGATGTCAGAGAGTTGTCACAAACTCTATCTAACCCTTGTAACTTTCCTTTCTTTTCTAGTGGTCTTGATGATAGTGCGGGTATTCTTGGGAGCAAGCCGGATGATGAACCTCAACCTTTGAAGGTTCTTGAGGTAGTTGAGAGCTCACCGGAGGAGCAAACGAGCTCCAAAGTTGAAACCCGAGGCAAATAAAATGAATGCGGATTTCAAGGTACAATAGCTAATCTTAACTCTCTAAGTAATGTGAATGACCATGTTGTTGAAATGAGTGTGAATGATAGATTTTTCGTAATTGAGCTTAATGAGTCTTTGCCTTATGATGAGCTTAGTGCTATAATGACAATTGACAATGTAGTTGAAATGGATGATCCAACAGTAGTTGATCCTATTGATGACTATCTTGACTCTTCTTTTGAGTTCAAGTTGTGTCCACCTAGATATGCATGTTAGTACATTGTCATGTGAATTGTTAGTACACCCACTAGTTGATCCTAGCGATGACCGAATTGAATCTTCTAGCAAGGTCGATTTGTGTCCAACTAGTATGGGTGATAGTGTTGGTCAACTTGCTTATATTGATAGTCCATTAATTAAGAAATGTTATGATACGCCTAATGAATCTCAATTTAGTGATAACTTTGACCAAGTTGATAGTGAATTTGAATATGACACACCACTCGTGTTTGATACATATGGAGATAGTCCCATGACCTTGACTTGTTGTCATTTTTGGAGACTCAAGATCTTAATGGTGTTATGTGTCATATAGTTAGTCATGAGAATGAAAATGCCTTGAAAAATGACCTTTGTCTTTTTTAGAGTGACATTGCATGCTTTGATCCTTCATTGTTCATTGATTCTTCTCTCTTTATAGATAATGCGTTATTTGAAATTGACATGACTATTGAGAGTGATGAACCTAGTGGGGTGTTTGGTAATGTTGAACGTTTGATTTCCTTTGGAGACTATAATGTGATATGTAACTCATTATGGGATGACGAAAATCTTCCCTATGATGGAAATCTTCCCTTGAGGGGTTGTAACCCTGGGGAGGGAAAGTGTTGCAAAGGAAAGTGATTCTTGTCTAGAAATTGCTAATTCTTCCTTTCATGTTCAACTTCATAGTAGCCCATTGGATAATCTTGTCCTTGAACCATATGGTGAGGTTACATTGGAAAGTGATATTGATGAGGAAGTTATTTTACGAGATACCTTTCTCTACTACTTAATTTCATATGATGACATTCTTGAGCATATAGGGAGTGCATCTTATGTGGGAGAAGGCTCTTATGATCTAGCCGATTGTGTTCTTGACCATACTAGGTGGATGTTCTTCCCATTTGATCCGGGTGACACCTTGTGTGATTTGAGAGCACTATCTTGGGAGAGTCCTTGTTTGAAAAATGAGAGTGTCCTTGTTTGGACATTGTGCTACATGTCATTGTAAACGGTTTTATTAGATCCAATGTCATGAACCTTGGAGGAATCAACTTCTTGATACCTCATGTGTGCAAATGTTAGTCATGATTGTCATAGATGTGTGGTTATACCAGAAGTTTGTTCATCCTTGGCATGAATATGTGATTATTGCTTTGTGTGCTAACCCTCAATCCTTGAGGAGTATGTTTTTGTATGTCTTCCCTTGGGTTTTGCTAGGTTCGGATTCGAGGACGAATCGTTTTGAAGAAGGGGAGGATGACATGATCCTACTGGCACACTTCACTTCAAGACATCCACCCGAGGCCAAGTTATGGAACTTCAAACTCTACAAGCGGCGTGGATGACAAGAATGGCATGGAAGGCCTTTAGAGGCTCTTACAAACCACATAAGATGGCTTACGATGTGTGGAAGGTAGCTTGGGCGAGGCTTGGAGAAAAAGCTACTAGAAAGGAGGCCTATAACTCAAAAGTGGCTAGAAGTGCAAAGGGGTAGAAATGCAAATGTGGCTAGACATGCAAAAGAAGGGACATAGATGCAAATGATCACAATTGCAAGCTTTAAAGATTGGATGATGGCTATATGTGCAAGACGGAGTCTTTTCAAGTTTCAAGCCAACATCCAACCAGCCGAACAAGGCCCTTGCCTCATTAAGGGTAATAATGTAATAGTTAGGTTTCTTTTTATTTCCTAGAACGATAATCAGGAGGTTGACCCTCATTTACACTTAGACTTAAATGATGAATATTTCAGAGATACTCATATTTTGAGTGATAGATTGTTTAGCTAGTATAATCTTGATTTTAGTGTTAGAATGATGGTGGATTCCATTGTTGGTTGTAGAACCTTTTATTTCCAGTGAATTAATGAAGATTGTTCATTTGTGGATTTCAAGTGAATTTCTTGCCTTGATTCATATTGCTTTGGTTCTTTGGTTGAATTCAAAATGGGAGGGTCTAGGTTTCATATACTTAGATTTGCCTATAGGATTCATTACCAGTTGGGCTAAGTACCTATCCTTCTATCTTCTCATCTTCAATTCTCATCCCAATTTCTTGTTATCCTTTAATTCCATGTTTTAGTGTTGAATTGGTGTTTTTCCCCAATTCAAATCGTATCATGAGGCAGGGTCCAACGGTGCCATTTAGACATTTCTCGCTGAATCAGTCAAATTTACAAAGTGTGTGCAATACACTCGCTGCTGACGTGGCAAATGACGAATAAAATGAGGACACGTGTCTTTTTTTAATTAAAAAACACTATTTTAAATATTTAATAACAAATTAAAAGTAATACTCTCAAAAAGGAAAAAAAAAATTGATTTACACCAAATTAGAAAAGGACACATTATTTACAAAAAGAAAAAGAAAGAAAGGACACGTTGAAAATGCTGAAATGAATAGCTGTTCTTGGTGCTTCACAATCTTCAGTTCTTGTTACAATCACGATTTTAATCCAAATTCTCAAGATAAACTCCTCCAAATTTGTTATAACTTCAGCTAAAGATTTCCCACGAAGACCCAAAGACAATCCAACATTAATTTCTCAAAATTTTCAGCAAATCAATTAACCCATCTTAAACCTGCAAGCTTTCTAAAGACTCCATTAATGACAAGTTTTTTTTTTTTGTTTTTAATCTTTTTGGGATTTTTTTCTTTTGTTCATTAAATAGATTTATTCAAAGAAAAATCATCTTTCTTTTCCTATAAACGCTTAGGGAGAGAGGGTGTTGGCGGTCTTGATTTTTCCGGTGAGCAAGATAGCGGTGGAAGGTTTGTTAAATGGAGAAGAAAGAGAAAGAATAAACTGATTTGTTCTCTTCTTTTTCATATTTATTCTATGTTCGTCAACGAACACCTCAAGAAGCATTTAGTTTGCTAGCTTAAGCGATAATGTACAATTATTCATTCAACGATAGTTTTTCAGATAATATAATACAAATAGCTGCTCAAGTAATCATTTAACATGTACTGATGAATGGGTCATTGATTTTTTTTGACAACATCACTTGATTGACCTCAATTTGATTTAAAAGTTACAGATTTTAATATAGGTACTTTAAAATATATACGTACTATTTAATTTTAGTGAGCCGTCATTTTGTTTAATTTGAAATAGCAAAATTGAGCAATCAAATTGGTGCGTTAACTTGTAGTTTAGCATGTAACTATTAAACTATATATTTAATCAAGAATACAAATGAAAATGAAAAATGAAAAATGAAAAGGGTGTGTATCTTTGCTATGTAGAAAATGTAATATAATCATCATTTCCCAACACGTGGCAGTATATTGGTTCAAAGAGCAAGTGATGTGTTGATTTTATCCAATCAACAATACAGCTATTAACTGAGCCCACAAAGGGCTAAAGTGCCTTTGATAATCGTTTAAGAAAAAAGGAAGACTTTTAAAATATGTAGTTTAAAATAAATCTTATATAAATGTGTGATTGTAAATTATCTCGTAAAATTAAATTATTTCTAAATATATAAAGATAATATTCTTTTTGGGACAGATAAAAAAAATAATGCCAATAAATTGGAACAGAGGAAGTAATATTATATATCCTGAAAGGACTAAAAGATGCTTTGGTCGGTAAGCTGACAAGACAATGGCCAGCTGCTTGCCAAGGCTCTTCTATATATTTATAGTAATTAGTAAAGTAAAACTTCAGAGATGACATCAATTGAACATGTAGATAAATGTATTTCTCGTAGTGCTTGATCAGCTATACTGTTGAAAATGATTCTCCCCCATTTAGCAAATTTATGCAGTTCCACTTTAATGTGGTGTAAAAATTCCTTAATTATTCTATGTTTCCGAATTGGAGATTCGCAGACGCTGGCCATATTTTAAACAACTATCCTAAAAGTGGATATCTTTGAAAGTCATCCCATTTTTAGGCTATTCATTTCCACCACCGAAGAAAAGATTTTAGCCCAAGATTACATATCAAACCCAAAAAGGATGGTGCCATGTAAAATTTTCTTTAATTTTTGTCCCTCATAACAAACAACTTTTTTGCGGGATATAAATTTATATTTTTGCATTATGATATCCACAAGATATGTCTCGCGTCATTAAGAACTAATGCCCCACTTGACATGAATTCGATGTTAAAGGGCAAAAATTAAAGACCAGCCCCCACCACCGAAGAAAAGGTTTTAGCCCAAGATTATAGTGCCATTTCTTTAATTTTTGCCAGGAGGCAATTTGCACGATTGTCCTTATTCGGGGGTGGTCTTTAATTTTTGCTCCTCAAATTAGTGGTCTTTAATTTTTTTCCTTCGCTAGAACCTCTTGGTTTCGGGTTTGAATTCCGGCTCAGTAAATTTTTTTTAAAAAATTCGCAAGGTAGAGGTCGGATTCGCCAGGCAGAGATTTGTCAACCTTAAGGCAGAGTTTTGCCTTATGACTGAAGGCAAAAAGTTTTTTTTTTTTTTTTTTTTTTTTTTTTTTAATTCAGTTGGAATTTTGCAAAACTCTGGCTTAAGGCCTAACTTTGCTACAAAACTCTGTCTTGCGAATTTTTTTTTTTATTTTTTTATTTTTACTGAGACGGGATTCGAACCCCAAACCTCATGGTATTAGGCGAAGGACAAAAATTAAAGACAAGTGCATTTGAAGGGCAATCCGCACAAAAAAAAAATCATTTTTGCTCCTCATAACAAATAATTTTTTTGCGGGATATAAATTTATATTTTCGCATCATAATATCTCACAAGATATGTCACACGTCATTGAGAAGTAATGTCCCACTTAACATAAATTCGATTTTAAAGGGCAAAAATTGAAGATCAGCCCGTTTGAAGGGCAAATGTGTAATTATTTTCCTCTTGTTGTATTACAAAAGGTGGATCTTCATGAGTGGTGAGTAGTGGTCTCTCGACCATACGAACAGTTGGTGCTCTATTTCTATCAGCTTGCAACAGCTCCAACATATCATGTGGAGGTTCCAAAAGGGTGATAACTTCGCTCCACAAAAGGTAAAATCAACTTTAACAACAAATAGCCTAAAAAGTTAATAATAAAAAGAAAATCTACTTTAACAAAAAAAAAAAAAAAAAATATGAAGAAGAAGAAGAAGAAAAGATTTAGGAGACTATGCCGACTACTTTACTCCCTCCATTCCATATTAAGTGACCTTTTAGACTTTTTATTTCGTTTCAAAATATGTGACGCTTTAGGATTTCAAGAAGAAATTAATCCTATTCTTCCAAACTTACCCTTATTTATAATCAAGAATCATTAAATAATTTTCTTTTTCTAAGCATTAATTAGGGGTAAGTTAGTAAAAATACTCATAATTTTCTAGGAGTAAGCAACTTTTTAAAGGGTGTGCATGAGTTAAAAGAGTCACTTATTATGAAATGGAGGGAGTAATAATTTCCCTAAAGAAAATGTTGGGACTTGTAGGCCAAGCATTGTTACAGTATCAAGAACTAGACTCCAACGCTCGATGACTATAATAATTACATAATTGCATGAGAAATTTGGCAAAACCTATTTTTGACGTTTCTTCTTTTTTCTTTGACGAGACCATGCTTTTTAAGTTTCAACAATGAAATAAAGTTGGTATTGAAGTATTAAAAAAGGTACTCTAAATGCCTTTTCCCCATCATCTGGACCAATGTAGTTTGTCTCCAAAGTTTCCAAGCTAGTGACTCATAATTTACTAGTACTACTTATTTAAGTGTAAAACATGAATCATGCTTGTCCTATTATACTTGAATTGCACCCCAAGAAGAAATATAGTTATAAATTAAAATCATATTCTATTTGAACTATTACCACCGAGGATAGTAATAGGATAGATATGCTCGATTGATCCCTCCACCCTTAACCAAATATTTTGAGTTCAAGTTCTGAGAATACAGAACTCTTAATATGAAGTCGCTTCTTTTATAATGGCTCTTACGACCCGCATTCGAATTAATCGGGACCTCAAAGTAGGTAATGGATATCGAGAAAAACTATTGAAGATTGATGAGTGGAAAGTGGAAATGTACCTTTTAAAAAAAATATTTTTACTTAGCTTTAGTTTAAAGAGGCAAAAACGGAAGGCTGAGATTTAAATGATGAACGTGCATGCTGAATCGGTAACACTATCTCATGATTGTTGATGTTCCCTTGGCTTCAAGAAGGGGAAATCAAATGGTTGACTCAAAAAAGACTGTCAGTTACCATCATTCCTCTCTCTCTTCTTTGATAATGTTAACCTAACTATATAGTAATAATGATTGCCTAATTATGTTTAGCATCTACCTAAGATATTTGCTTAAGTATATATTGTCTTTTCTCGTGTAAAAATGTGATGTGCGAGGCAATTAATGTAAATTTAGCCACGGGGGAACAAATTAGCCCTTTAAAGCTCAACCTCAAGAATGTTTAAGGGTGTGGTTGGTACGAGCTAGTAGTCATCCTTCAAAAAATATATTTTATGAGGAAGTCATTTTCTAGTGATTGGTTACAGGAATATTTTAAAATGGAGAAATGACTTCCTAACTTGTGTCCGATAATCACTTTTCATAGAGCTATTTTGACTTTTAACTTTATACTAATTGCTTTACTAACAGTTAGACATCATTATTTATATACAATTTTTTGAAGGGAAAAGGGTCAAATATACCCCTCTACTTTAGTTTATTGGTTAAATTTGCCCTTCGTTAGTCAAAGTAGTCAAATATACCCCTCTGTTAACCAAAGTATACACATATACCCCTTGAATAAATGAAAATCCCAAATTAGCCAAAATTACTCAATTTCAATTAAAATTATCCGACCCATCTCTTATAACCCGACCTGCGACCCCATCTCCACTCTCTCCTCTTTGTTGCTTGCTCCTAGCCCATCATTGCGGCATGGGCTATGGAGCAAGCAAATGCTGAGGGGAGAGGAGATCGGGGTCTCGGGGTCGGTTATAAGAGAAGAGTGTCCGATAATTTTAATTGAAATGAGTAATTTTTACCGATCGTGATTTCCATCCATTCAAGGGTATATGTGTATACTTTGATTAATAGGGGTATATTTGACTACTTGACTAACAGAGGGTAAATTTAACCAATAAACTAAAGTAGAGGAATATATTTGACCCTTTTCCCTTTTTTGAAATATAGTTTTCACCCACCAATGATATAATAAAAAATGACGAACCACACCCTAAAATAAAAAGAAAAGAAAGATGTTGTGACTTTTGTACGTGTACCTTTATTGAGGTCCTTAAGGATTAGGTCCTTAACCAAGTACTGAAAAATGCGTTATCCACATTTTCTTTTCAAGAGCAAGGAATCATTAATTCTTTGTCTTTGGGAACGCAAGTATATGTAATATGCCTATCAATATAGAAATTTGATTTTAGAATATTTCCTTGTTGTTTAGTGGGGTACAAGAATTGATTAGAGATGCAGTCAAAAAATTAGTGAGCAAGTCAAATACAGCTGATCATGAGTGTAAATACTGGGCAGTTCTTTTTCTATTCCTAGCCACTGATCCTATATATAAACCCCCCACATCATTTTTAACTTCAAAACATAAAACACAAGAAATAAACTGCATTGCTTCCAGGAGTTTTTTTCCAATATCAAACATGGTTTCTGAGAGAAATTTGTCCAAGAATGTGTGCATAATCGGTGCTCAACCGTCGGGGTTGGTGGCTGCTAGAGAGCTGAGGAAGGAAGGGCACAATGTGGTAGTTTTTGAACAAAACCATGATGTAGGAGGGCAATGGCTATACGAGCCTAAAGTTGAAGATCAAGATCCTTTAGGAAGTACTAAAGTCCAAAATGTTCATAGCAGTATTTCTGCATCTTTAAGGCTCATCTCACCGAGAGAGGTCATGGGGTATACTAATTTTCCTTTTGTGGTGAAGAAAGGGAGGGATACAAGAAGATTTCCTGGACATAGGGAACTTCTGTTGTATTTACAAGATTTTTGTGAATATTTTGGACTAAGGGAGATGATAAGGTTTACTACCAGAGTTGAGTATGTAGGAATGTTGAATTATCCCGAGTATGGTAAGGATTTGAGATGGACTGTGAAGAGCAAAGAGAAGGATGCTGAGAAGGGGATGGAGGAAATTTTTGATGCCATAGTTGTGGCAACCGGTCATTACTCTCAACCAAGGTTGCCTAACATTAAAGGTTTGTCAAAATCTTCATATCTTTGTAACAAAAGAAACTTTGCATCATAAGAAGATATAAAGACACCAGAAGTAGCAAAAAAATAGTGGTCATTTCAAGGCACACAGTCACCAAAACTAGGAAAAAAATAGTGGTCATTTCAAGGCACACAGTTGAATAAGAAAACCATAGGACCTTTTTATTATAAGTTATAACATGTGATTTATACTTGCATTGATAGTGTAGATTTTCTTTACACTGTGACGTGTATATAACTTAATCTCCCTTACAAAGAGACTTCGGATCAAAAGAAGATGAAAGAGAGACGCTAAAAGTAGCAAAAGATCCCAGAATTATAACTACCTTTATCAATCAAACAATTCCTTCATAGTCAGGTCTTGTCAAGGTACAGTTGAATAAGAGAACTGTAAGACTTCTTTATCAAAGTTACAGCATGTATTATATAGTAAGTATTACAGTATATATTTGCACAAACACATAATTTATGTTTTTTAATTTACTTATGTTCTTTTGTTCAATAGTATAAGAGTGATATTGAAAACTTTTTCTCTCTTTCGTTTGGGGTAATAAGGAATGGATGCATGGAAAAGAAAGCAGATGCATAGCCACATTTACAGGGTTCCAGAACCCTTTCGGAATGAGGTAATGCAAAAATCTCTACAATCATAGAGATGAATGATAATCAATAGGATTTCTTCTTTACTTTTTTCATTTTAAATTATAATTGTGTTGCAGTACTAGATTCAGAAAAATAAGTAGTAATAACTGAATTCCACCATATGTCATGTAGTCGGATAAAACAAAACAAACACTCCAGAATTGCCAACAGTGGACCACATGACCATAGCATCTAAGTTTTCTCTTAAAGAAGTGTTAACTTTGTTTTGAAACAAACTCACTCTTATCCGTACAACTTGCTAACTATTTTTAACTTAGCAGGTAGTAGTAGTGGTTGGAAACTCACTAAGTGGTCAGGATATAGGAATGGAGCTTGTAGATGTAGCAAAGGAGATCCATCTCAGTGCCAAATCTCTTGATGTTTCTGAAGGATTGTCAAAAGTTATATCCAAGCACCATAATTTACATCTTCGTCCTCAGGTTTATTACATTAAAAATTTGACGATGCAGTTAACTGAAACAAGAAAACCCCTAAACATTTTTCATATTTGATAATATACTAATTTAAAATGAAAATGGAGACAGAATCATTACATGAAGATGGGAGGGTATTGTTCGTAGATGGCACTTCAATCGTTGCAGATACTATCATATACTGTACAGGGTAAAATGCTCTATTCATGCACTTGCCTTTGCTAGTAAAAAGCTGAAGATAAAACCCAAGTGATGTTATAACTAGCTTGGGACTTCATCCATCAACTAGACGTTCTCATACTCAATCTGTCTTATGTTGCTTATATATATATAATCTTATTTCAAAAAGATTAAAGATTTATCGAGTTTAGTAAAAATTACTTGGACTTTTATACTTTGAATTCACCAGAAATAGTGAGATTGGACTAGGAAGTTCTTAGACTTGGAGTCTTAAAGTGAAATCTTGTTACAGCAACACGATAATTTCTCTTTTTTTTTTTTTTTTTTTTTTTTTTTGGCGTTGTACAGGTACTCCTACTCCTTTCCATTTCTTGACACCAAAGGAATGGTAGCAGTTGATGATAACAGAGTGGGCCCTCTTTATGAGCATACCTTCCCCCCTTCTCTTGCTCCCTCTCTGTCCTTCATTGGCGTACCCAGAAAGGTAACCACTTCCCAAACTGTTTCTTTTGGTTTTCCCCGGTGTTTGGACAAGCTTTGGGGCCTGACTAATTCGGAATAGTTCCGGGAAGTCCCACTTTGGGGTAAACACTCTCTGCCAAAAGTGATTCCATTCTTCGGGCTCGAACTCGAGAACTCTAATTTAAGATGACGGGATATTTCGCGGTTACCACCTACCACAACTACTTCCCAACTGTTAACCCCTACACATTTGTACAACAATTAATCAACCAATTAGTTAATTGTGCCTTGATTTCAAATTTAAGAAATAGCTTTAATCCTACTTGCTCTGTTTCATAATAAGTGGCATTTTCAGCTTGGGCACACCCCTTAAGAAAATTACTCACTCGTAGAAAGTAAGAAGTGTTTTTAGTAACTTATCCTTAATAAAATGTCTTGAAAAAGAAGTACTTTTTAATGGTTTCTTGGTATTTTGAAACAAAATGAAAATGTAAAAACACCACTTATTATGCCACGGAGGGAGTAATTATATTCTAGAAAAACAGCTTCTATCATTATTTTGGATTACCGTCCATAAATAGATCATTATCCTTTTTTAAGAGATGGAGTTTCAGTTAATATATCTTCTCTTATTTATGATGTAGCTCATAGGGTTTCCTTTCTTCGAGTCGCAAGCAAAATGGATTGCCCAGCTGCTGTCTGGGAAAAGAACACTCCCCTCATGGGATGAGATGATGCAATCCATCAAGGAATTTTATCGTTCAAGAGAAGTTGATGGTATTCCAAAGCGTAATACCCATGATATTGGTAATTTTGAGGTAAAGTTATTGAAGATGCTCTAAAACCAATCATCACAAATTTACTTGAGTATTTTAAGCTACGGCACCAGGACACCTACTAAATCTTGTGTTTGAATAATTTTCTTTGGCAGTACTGTGATAAGTATGCAGACTATATAGGATTCCCACACTTAGAAGAATGGAGGAAAGAACTCTGCATGTCAGCACTAATAAATGCACATATAAACTTGGATACATATCGGGATTCATACGATGACAGTGAGATGCTAAAAACAGCTTATCAAAGCCCACACTTCACTCAACTTGGTCCCGAGGCTTTTTGAATCTGAAATCATAATAACAGACGTATACAGATGGAGTACGGCCAATTTTAATTCATTTATTTTCTGAAGTAAGTTTGTTCCACTATTTAGTAGGAGTAGTATGTACTAGCTTCTACCGGCGTGGAAAGATGATGATATTATTTATATTCATGAAAGAAATTTTGGTTTTCTGGTATCAAAGAGTTTAGCTGAAGGCTATTCTCTGGAAACTAGATGTATGATATGTGAAGTGAAATCCATTTATAAGACTCGCATTCATGTTCATTAGCATTTTTTGTAATTTCATTCCTAAATATGTTGCCACCTAATTATATAAAAACGAGGCACGATAAAACGGTTTCATGGAACTATTGGAGGTTCCTGCGTTTAAATAGCTCCTCAAGGGATGGACTTTTACCATGAATGCTAATTATTTCAGGGAAAGGCACAGCCAGATGTATGGGCTAATAAAACTTGGCTGCCAAAGCTAGCCCAAGAAGAGGTCAAGAAGCAATACTTTTGTTATGGCAATAATAAATTCTGCCTCAATAGTCGTACAAGATTTGTAACTGAAGATCTTATGAAAAGAAGCAATAACTATGTGAAAATAGAAATTAGGGTAGAACGTGAAGTACCTTTGGTGTACGCATTTTCCAGCATAGATTTAGATACTCTACGTCACCGTCATTGTTGTCGAGAAGGTGAACTTCTCATATCATTGTCCTGAGAGTGCACAATCCACATATGAGACATGCCAAAATGTGTCTCAACTGACAAAACAGCTATGCTCAAGAGACTGTAATACACATTTCAAAATTAGTCGTCTAACTGACATATGCCATTACTACCTAAGATCATGGATAAGGTTATAAGGCAAACAGTTAGGCGTTAGCACATCAGTTTTGTGCAGTTAAAATAACACAAGTGAGCTCTGACACTTGAGAGCCTTCATAGCACACCAAAATTAACTCCACAAACCGTAAGATATTGGCAGAATAACTACCCAAATAGAATAGAAGCTCATAATCGCCTCAAAAGGTTCTGAACAGGTCAGCAAGCCAATGCTCTATCTGAGCAGCAGTATCAAGCACCATAATCGTATGTGAATTTTATCCATGTTGTGCTAGGCTATGTCCGATATATCAGGAAAAAACTAAAATATTTCCAGTTATTGTTAGTTTCTTAAAAGAAGGTGCAACAAAACGGTTGAAAGTATTGACTGAAATTTTCTCTCAATAATTTTATTAAGCATAGGAGGGAATAGCCAACTTAAAACAAAAAATCTGCGTAAATAATTAAAATTCAAAAACCTAAAATATCTCAACTTAGATCTTATCTAATTAAACTTGAATTTAAACAAAGACTCTCCTCAGGCTAAACTAATTTTTATTCTGGTAAATCAGCAGTAACAGAAGCAATTTTCAACAGTTATCCATCCACCGAAAAAGAAGAAATAACTACCCAACCCTAGTGACCTCACTTGGTTTAACCCCAGAAGCTAGCATTTCCCTGAACACATCAATTGCTTCTCTAAACCTCCTATTATGCGTATAACTCTTGATAAATGCATTCCATGTAACTCCATTTCGTTGACGAGCATCATCTGGTTGTTGACATATCTAATACATGAAGACAAGAGCAGTGTTAAGTAACGGCGTCAATTGGAATCATATTAGTACATGGGGCAGAAACATCAGTAGAGGAAGAGGGGCACCTACATTTTTTTTCTTTTTAAAAAATGCTAACGCACCCATGGTGTGCATTTAAATAGACAAAAATAAGCAGAGTCGAAAAAAATTAGGGATGCAAGGCGAAGACTTTCCAGGAGGTCACCTAGTACAACTCTCGACAAAAGGAGGGATGCACCTACATTAGCTAAGGTGCTATTACAAAAACAACGTCTAGTAGATAACAAATAATTTGTGGATGAAGCTGGTGTGGTATTACAAAAGGTGGATCTTCATGAGTGGTGAGTAGTGGTCAAGAGACTATACTAGCCGTTCATATTTTTTCGCGGGGCATAAGTTTATATTTTCGCATTATAATATCACACAAGTTATAACCCGCGCCCTTAAGGAACTTATGCGCCACTAGACATACATTTCAATTTAGAAAGGCAAAAATTAAAGAGCAGTCCATTTGAAGGGTAAACCGTGCAATTATTTCACAGTTGTTGCTCCATCTCTATCAGCATGCAAAAGCTCCAGCATATCATGTGGAGGTTCCAAAAGGGTGATAACTTCGCGCCACCAAACAAAAATCGACTTTAACAACAAATAGCCTAAAAAGTTAATAATAAAAAGATAATCGACTTTAACACCACAAAAAAAAAAAAAAAGATTTTAAAAGACTATGCAGACTATACTTTAATAATTTCCATAAAGCAAATTTTCTGACTTGTAGGCCAAGCATGCTACGGTATAAAGAACTAGAGTCCAACGCTCGATGACTCCAATAATTACATATTTGCATGAGAAACTTGACAAAACCATTTTTTGACGTTTCATCTTTTTTCTTCTTTGATGGACCTTGCTTTTTAAGTTTCAACAATGAAATAAAGTTGGTCTTGAAAGTATTAAAAAGGTACTGTAAATGCCTTTTCCACATCATCTCGACCAACGTAGTTTGTCTCCAAAGTTTCCAAGCGACTGATAATTTACTAGTACTACTTATTTAAGTGTAAAACATGAATCATGCTTGTCCTATTAACTTGAATTGCACCCCAAGAAGAAATATCACTAATTATAAATTAAAATCATATTCTAGTTGAACTATTATCGCCGAGGATAGTAATGAGATGGATATGCTCGATTGATACTTCCATCCTTAATCAAAGATTTCGAGTTCGAGCTCTGAGAATGCAAAACTTTTAATATGAAGTCGCTTCTTTAATAATAGCTCAAAGTAGGTACCGGATATTGAATGAGAGAAAATTGTTGAAGATTAATGAGTGGAAACTGGAAATGTACCTTTAAAAAAAAAAATTACTTTGCTTTAGGGTGTGTTCGGTATGGAGGAAAATATTTTCCAGTTTTCTCATGTTTTCGGTCACAAATTTTGGAAAATATTTTCTTTAGGAAAACAAATTCCTCAAAAATAGAGAAAATGATTCCCTAATAAAAGTAGGAAAAACAAATCCCACAAGTGACATTCCACCAACCACCCGATCACTACCCAACCCACCCCCAACCAACAAACTCCAACCACTCCCACCACCCTCTGCCCCCCAATTTTTCTTTTTTGTTAAAAAAATGGTTTTTAATTTTTTCTTTTTGGTTTTCTACACACCCACCCCCCCCCCCTCTCAAAAAAAAATTAGTTTTTTTCTTTAAAATTTTTTTCTAAGTTTTTGATTTTTTACACCACCAAACCCACCCCGCACCCCTACCCCCTCCCGAATTTTCTACCTCATATATTTAAGTTTGTTTTAAAAAAAAATTATAAAAATGGAAAGTTTGTGTGGTTAAATTGTGGGGGCGGGCGGTAGTGAGTGGTGGTGGGGGGGTGGGTAAGAAAAAATTTCCATTTTTTATAAAAGTAAAATAAAATATACTCTATGAAATAGAAAATCTGAGGGGGGGGGGGGGTGGGAGAGAGGGCTTGGTGGAGCCGTGGTGTGGAGTAGGGGTGGGTGAAGATGAAGTGCGTACGAGCGTAGTGGTTGGGTGGGGTGGGATTTGGTTGGGGGTATGTGGTGTAGGGTGGGTGCTTGGGGTGGGGGTGGGGGTAGGTGTGGTGGTGGGGTTGGGGTGGGATTGGTGGGGTTTGGGTGGATATTTTCTGAAAAATGTTTTCTATCAAACAATTAAACATGAGAAAATAAGTAAGAAATTCACGTATTTTCCACTACCCAACTGAATATAAGAAAATAAATAGCAATTCACTTATTTTCCAAAAACATATTTTCTAGAAAAACATTTTCCGTGAAAAACATTTTCCTCCATACCGAATACACCCTTGGTTTAAAGAGGACAAAAACGGAAGGCTGATATTTAAATGATGAACGTGCATGGTGAATTGGTAACACTATCTATCTCATGATTATAGATGTTCCCTTGGCTTCAAAAAGGGGAAATCAAATGCTTGACTCAAAAAGATTGTCGTTTACCATCATTCCTCTCTCTTCTTTGATAATGTTAACCTAACTATATAGTAATAATGATTTCCGAATTATGTTTAGCTTCTAATTCTAATGTTTGCTTAAGTATTGTATTTTCTCGTGTAAAGATGTGATGTGAGAGGCAATTAATGTAAATTTAGCCACGAAGTAACAAATTAGTCCTTTTAAAGCTCACCCACAAATGGGGTGTATATGGACTAGATTGGTTCGGGCTTTTCAAATATCAAATCAATTGTGTCGGATTTTATAATCTATAAACCAAGCAAAACCAACATAAGTCGGGTTTTCAACCTCAGTTTTCCGAATTTCTCAATTTTTCCTCGAAAAAATCTTCATATAAAACATATAACTTTTACTTAAATATTTTTTTAAAGTAAGATGCAACTATATAATTAAGGTGCTTTTTAAAAAAATAACACAAAATGTGAGATGAATGATGACATTATAACAAAATATACAACAAAAGGATAATGAAATGACATAAAATAAATGTTGCTAGTTAGTAAGTCATAATGAAAATGATCATAGTCTAAAAATACTAAGTCATGCTAAAATAAGTTTGGCTAATAAGTATTAATTACATGACAAAAATAAAATAAAATCTAAGTTATTTATTAATGTCTAAATCAATGCAAAACTAAAAAATAGATATCCAACATTATTATCATTCCTAGTGATAGAATTGAATTTCTTTTGTTAGCAATAGTGTTGATTTGGTTTTAGTTTGAACTTTATTTGAGTTGCTAACATTTATGAGCTATAAAACTTGTTGGACCATTCAAAATTCTAAATCGAAGCTTGAAATAATATGTTAAAAGACAAAACTATAAAAAAAAATTAAGAATTATTTATAAATCGCATGTATAAAATATTTTTGAAATTGTATATATATATATATATATATATTGACGGGTTGGTTTGGTTCGGTTCGATTTGACCTTTTTTAGTTAAAACCAAACCAAATCTATTATGATCGGATTTTTTTTTTTAATACCAAACCAAGTCAAACCAAACTATTAATCGGGTTTTTTTTCTTGGTTTGACTCGGATTATCAGTTTGGTGCAGTTTGTCGATTTTCTTTGTAAGCCCTACCAGGTGCAAATTTAAAGCCTAAATTTGGGGCACGTGAACCTATGATCTCTCTGTAAAACTAGATATTTTATGTACATATTTGTTAACATTGGTATAACATTAACCGCTAGAATTTATGTTACAAAAGACTAAATGGCGCACTTAATTGAATGTTGAGTTATTTAAATAGAGGACTAAGGATCAATTTCCACTTAAAATGTTTTTTTCTTCCTTTTTTAATTGTGCACCCATGTTGGAGAGATCCTACTTTCGCCTCTAAGCCCTACCCCAACAAGTCATCCTTTAGGAAAATATATTTTATGAGGAAGTTATTTCTAGTGATTGGTTATCAGAAAATTCTAAAATGGGAAAAGTAACTTCCTAACTTAAGTCCGAAAATCATTTTTCATGAAGCTATTTTGACTTTTAACTTCTTACTAATTGCCTTACTAACAATTTGAAGTTAATTCTTTTTACTAATACTAGTCTCTATGAAAGTGCCTCGCACGTTAATCCATGTCAATCATAACAGATGTTAGGTATTATTGTTTGAAATTACATACGTACTATTTATTTCATGAGGTAGAAAAATATTATTTGGTTGTATCCACTTAATACTTCTCAAACGTGCAGTTGCACGTTATTCCCAGTCAATCTCAATCATAATAAAAAATTATTAGATAACATTATTTGTAATTATATAAATTTATTTTATGAGTTACAAAATTTTTACTATAGTATATGATTTACGATTGTATCTACGTTATACTTCGTTGAAATTGATGTTCTCAGTATTTATTTATTTTTTCTTCCTTTTCCCCATATAGAAAACATGTCACGACTAAGATAATACAATATTAGAGCATAAGTGACCATATGTTTGTTTATTGTCATCTACAAATACAAAGGTGTTGAAAATCATTACTAAACAAAATTACATTACAAGAATATCAATCCATTTTAAAAATATTTAGTTAATAACTTAAAAATTAAGTGATCACTAAAATAAGGTATAATAATATTTTCTATTAAAAATTCAAGTAATACATAAAAAAAATACATCCAACCAATCCATAAATAAATATAAATATCAATTCACGAATTAGCACCTCATGAAAAATAAGTTAACATAATTAATAAACCACAAAAAATAGATATAGGTAAAAGAAACTCATACCATATCCTACCCAATACAGATTATCAAATTTGTAAAATGACTAAACAAACAAAAATTGATCTTCTAGTAGTCTCTATATATGTTTTACGAATTGCGTACCTAAAATATAAACCTTCAACTGCAATTTTTTTTCTCATTGATTTCCAAATATTTAAGAACTTTCTTCTATCACTTTTAACCTATTAAAAATAGAAACTTAAATAATTAGTTCCTTAAACGTACCTTAATTTCTCCAAAAGGAGTAATTAATTTAATGATATTTTGTTATTAATTGATTTCAAAGACCTAGATATTGGATAAAATCTTTAAGATTATAATTTTATTCAACGTTTACGTTACTCATTGTCTTGAAATTAATACGTTACTTTAGTTTAACGTCTCTTATTCTATCTTTTAAGACCACACATATAAAGTCATCTAAAAATACCCTATCAAATCATGGTCTAATAATTACCTAATCATTTTATTTGTTAGACTTCAAATTCTAACGTGCACAAATAACTTTCAAACACACAATTACTCCAAGGAAAATAAGGACATTCATTTGATACTTCCTAATTTGAATGTGATAGCAACTCTTTAACTAATTTGATTCGAAATCGAAAATTAGAAGTAGTATTTGCTTTAAACTCTAATTTTAGATGTGACACTTTTTATATTTACCAAAATAGTCAACAGATGTATAGTAGAATTAGACTAAAATGATATAAAAGTCATTTAATATTTAAAAGCTATTTTAATCTACTAACATCTATATCCATGCTTTTAAAATAATTATATAAATAATCAGTGGCAAACCCATATTAGGACTTAAGGTGCACATGCACCCATCCTAGTTGATGTAACTTAGATCTTTTAAGGTAATTTAAAAAATTTAGATCTACGGCGTCAAGTTTGCACCATGCCAAGTTCAACATTCCTTTGTAAGCATCTACTGCTTTCCTTCTTCTTCTTTTTTTTTTTTGTTTTTTTGTTTTTTTGTTTTGTTTTGTTTTGTTTTGTTTTTTTTTTTTTAATAAAGGCCAACAAACAAATTCATTATACACTTCTTTTCTTTCCTTTTCCTTTCTTTTCCCCCTGTTTTACCAATTTCTTGCCCTTAAAATTGCATATATCTCAAGTTTTAGGACATAAGTTTATCATTACAATGCTATTTGTCCTCTTTGTTTTGATCTTTGACTGTAAAAACTGAATTTTAATACTTATTTACTGTCGTTTCTGTTTGAAATAGGTCAGATATAGTGTTCATTAATTATACAGATCATAACTAAAGTATTAATGAAATAAAATAAAATAAAAATTTATCTCTTTGGCTATTGTACAAAATAATGTGATAAAACACTTAAACTTTGCACATGACTGACCAATCTGAATTTTTTTTTTCTGGTTAAACCTTTGGCTTTCACACCCACACATAATACCACGGGAAGCTTTCAACTAATATATACAACGTACATACAAAAAAATGAACTAATAACACAAGAGTCATAAGAAAACTTTCAGAGCAAAAAAGATCAATAACCGAAGCAACAGGATTAACTATGATAATTGTGAGCTATGCAGTATCGCTTTGAAAAAGTTAGTGTTATATATTGTCGGTATAACTAACAACTACGCGCTAAAACTAACGAATACTTGCGAAAGGAGTAAAACTTGCTACAACCAGAAAGAGAACCCATTTTCGTAAAAAAATGTTGGTCGATCGTTGATGAAGAAGCACGCAACATTGGCTAATAGCGTTGTTGTTCGCAGGCATGGTTTTTCATTTTGTTGTGTGAAGAGAATCGTTTTCTGCCAAAAGTGTGTATGAAGAGTTGGTTTTATTTTCTTTTTTGAAGCGTTGCCTTCTTTAAGTTTTTTTAATTAAGGTTATTAAGTTAGTTAGGTTTTTAAGAAGGGTAAATAGGTAATTTAACTTTTAAGTTTAGGAGTTCATGCTTTTAATATAGTATAGATTATTGTTAATCATTAGTAGTATTTTTTTCAGAAATGTATTTTTCACCCACAAATGATATATGAAAAATGACTTTCGTCACACTAACCAAACTCTAAAATAAAAAGAAAAGAAAGATGTTGTGAGTTTTGTACACGTACCTTTGTTGAGGATTAGGTCCTTAACCAAGTACTGAAAAATGCTTTATCCACATTTTCTCTTCAAGAGCAAAGAATCATCAAATTTTTGTCCTTGGGGAACGCAAGTATATAGACACTAGCAAACTATGCTCGTGCGATGCACGGAACCCAACATAATTAATTTAGTTACTCAATTTAGTTAGTTTTTATGATTTGTATATTTTGCAAAGGATACCGCGATTCTCCTTAGTGAATCTCTATTTTTTTTTCATCTCATTTTTTCCCTTAATTTCTCAATTCTTGTTAAAATTTGTCTTATTTTGGTTATGTCCATCTTTTTTTATATTTAGTAAGTTGACAATTCAAATATCCTACACGTCAAGTTTATAATCACAAGATTGAAAGGATATTTAGGACCACAAGATAGTCTATCTTTATTTCTTAAACTCCGTGTCTAGTCAAATGTAGATACTTAAATTGAGACAGAGGGAGTATACGCCAAATGAAGGAAATGAAAGAACAATTGAGATACTGCGGACACGTGGGGACTTAAAAATTAAGCACACAAGAGGTAATATTAATGTTAAACTTCTGAAATGTACACGTTAGTCCTGACTTAGAGTATAATTTCAGTTGCTTTTTGTACAACCTATTGTTGCTCTGTTCGTCCACTTGGGCGTCTGTTGTTAAAAAAAAAAATTGTCTTATTTTGGTTATGTCTATCTCTTTTTATATTTAGTAAGTTGACAATTCAAATATCCTATATGTCAAGTTTATAATCACAAGATTCAAAGGATATTTTATTATATTGTACACATTTTTAATTTAGAACCACAAGATTTGAAAGTCTATCTTTATTTATTAAACTTCATCTCTAGTCAAACATAAAAACTTAAATTGAAACAGAGGGAGTACATGCCAAATGAAGGAAATGAAAGGACAATTAAGACACTGCAAACTTGTGGGGACTTAAAAAATAAAGACACAAAGGTAGAATTAATATTCAACTTCTGAAATGTACACATGTTAGTCTCTGCTTAGAGTACAATTTTAGTTGCTTTTTGTACAACTTATTGTTGTTGTGTTCATCCACCTTGGACGTTTATATATAAGAAGAAGAAAAATATAGAATAGAAAAATAGACATATATTTTTAGTAATGTGGCCAAGTAATATGGGATGAAAGGAGTACTTTATTTTTATTAATTCTTAAAGAACGTGAAAAGTCAAGTATAATAATGTGGCCAAGTAATATGGGACGAAGGGAGTACTTCATTTATTAATTCTTAAAGAACGTGAAAAGTCAAGTAATGTGACCAAGTAATATGGGACGTAGAGAGTACTTCATTTATTAATTCTTAAATAACGTGAAAAGTCAAGTAATGTGACCAAGTAAGTGCACGGAGGAAATAAATATGTGTCGGAGAATTAAAATTGAAGTGCATATACATGTATACATGAGAAAAGAATAAATATTTAATAAGAACGTGAAAAGTCAAAAGTGAACAAGTAAAAGTGCACGGAGGAAATAAATGTGTCGGAAAATTAAAATTAAAGTGCATACGTGTATACGTAAGAAGAATAAATATTCGTACTACGACATATATACGCCAGATTTATTAATTCTTAAGGAACGTGAAAAGTCAAAAGTGAATAAGTAAAAGTGCACGGAGAAAATAAATTTGTGTAGGAGAATTAAAATTGAACTACATACGTCTATACATGAGAAGAGAATAAATATTCAGCAAGAACGTGTAAAAGTGCATGGTGAAAATAAATGTCTTTGGAGAATTAACATTAAAGTGCATACGTCTATACATGAGAAGGGAATAAATATTAAGTACTACGATGTGTCCACGTAGGATATGAAAATAGTCGGGTAAAGTGTACAAGTTATATAGCTTATGGTACAAGCATTCATTGCATGTGCAATTTGTAAAGCTTTTGGTACAAGTTGGTGATGCTGTGTTGGTCCTCCTTAGCCACTTATATATAATAATAATAAATAGAATAGGAATATAATATATATATATAGCTAGAAATATAAATAGATGGGTACAACATGGAATGCTCTATGTACAATTTGTTAATGCTATATTAGTCCTCCTTTGACACTTATATATAATAATATAATATATATATATATATATAGCTAGAAATATAAATAGATGGGTACAACATGGAATGCTCTATGTACAATTTGTTAATGCTATATTAGTCCTCCTTTGGCTCTTATATATAATAAAAATATAGAAATTTGATTTTAAAATATTTCCTTGACGTAAAGTGGGGTACAAAAATTGATTAGAGATGCGGTCAAAAAATTAGTGAACAAGTCAAATTAGCTGATGATGAGTGCCTTAAAATTTTAGTCTGTCCTACACGTAGGTAATTATACTTTCATTACTTTAACCAAGTTAAGCATATACCATTCGCCCTACTAACCAGGTAACAGTAGTATATAATCTCGACTAGTCTATTTCAATCTATTTGCCCAAGGCTCCAAGTCAAGCAGCACCCTCTCTCTCGTTGGTCTTATTACACAGAATTTCTAAATTTAATAGTTTACTTTATTTATTGTGATAATTGAGAGGTTTTAATGTGAAAGTAATAAATTGATATGATGACAAGAGAAACAATCTACTTTTCGCTTTCTTCTTTTGTTATTAAATTAAACGCAGCCAGGGTGCAAGGAATTCATCCACATCTTCTCGACGAAAAAATATACTGTATCGATAAGGTAATTTTTTTTTTTTTTATGTATATATAGTAAATATTGAATCGCCTTAGTTTATTCATGTATTTAATTCTTTACATTTTGAATCTCCGTGATGAAGCTTTTGGCTTCGCTGCTGATTGAACTGACACTCTATGTTGCTGCAAACTTCTCACAAACACTTCATTGATCATTGCAGCAGTGACACAGTGGAGCTATATATCCCATGGCTCGAGGGGTTCTAGTAAAATTTAACATATTATTATGATCTATATTTTTCAATCAAACTCACTACACAGCTACCTGATAGCAAACGTCTCAAATACAATTCAATTAATTTATATACTCCATTATAAGGATGTGTCAGTTAACAAGTACTTAGTGTAATTTAGAAAGACTAAGTAATGTCTAAACTGTCTCACCAAATCAAATCACCTACTACTAAGTCTTTAGGTACCATTATTATAAATAAAAGAAGTGGGTCGCACCCCATGCACGTTTACAGTAGTAGTAATAGAAATCATAAAGACAGCTAAGAGCTAAACGAGTGGCTTAAATTCCTTTTGAACTGCTCATCTTTTGGTAGCTTTGTGCAACTTTGGATGAAAGTTATCCAAAGGGAAGCCTTCTGCTTAAAGCCAAGTACCCTTACCGTGCATTAATAGGAAAAATTCGTTCTTTTAGTTAAAGGTAGAAGACTTGGTGAATTTCTTTTCGGTAAAGAAGAAAATTTGTTCTCTTTGTTCAATTAATGAATAAGAATTGTAGAACTAACGACTCAAATTAAAGGCAACTTCAAAGAACTAAATATTACATGCTGGTTGTGTTTACAACGTTACGTCGAAGCAATGAATGCAAGATATGTGTCTCTCATATACAGTTGTCACTCCACCATAGTTAAGTGCTATCTATTCTACGTCTAATATTTAAGTGATTTGGTTAATTTATTCGGTTTGGGGCAAACACCGTGTAAGGTAAGTATTTACCACTTAAAAAATCAAACGAACATGGTTAACTTTCCGAGCGACAAGAGCTCACTTTCGAAAATGGGAATCCATGGAGACACACACCAACCAAATTAATATTATTTGGTCACGTTCCCAGCACTCTCTCCCCTAAAAATAGTAGTATATATATAATCGCCAATCAGTCTCATTTACTACTATCCTCATAAAAAGAGAAGAAGTCAAGTCTCCTTTTTTCTTTTTCATTCCTAAGCAACTTCGCCAATATAAAATAATAAACCCCCCCCCCCCCCCCCCCGCCCCAACCACAAACACACACACATAGTGTTTAACTTCCAAAAATACAAATACAAGAAATAAACAGCATTGCTTCCAGGAGCTTTCCCCAATATCAACCATGGTTTCTGAGAGAAATTTGTCCAAGAATGTGTGCATAATCGGTGCCGGACCGTCAGGGTTGGTGGCTGCTAGGGAGCTGAGGAAGGAAGGGCACAATGTGGTGGTTTTTGAACAAAACCATGACGTGGGAGGGCAATGGCTATATCAACCTAAAGTTGAACATGAAGATCCTTTAGGAAGGACTAATTTCCAAAATGTTCATAGCAGTATTTATGCATCTTTAAGGCTCACTTCACCAAGAGAGATCATGGGGTATACGGATTTTCCTTTTGTGGTGAAGAAAGGGAGGGATGCAAGGAGATTTCCTGGCCATAGGGAGCTTCTCTGGTATTTACAAGATTTTTGTGAATACTTTGGACTAAGGCAGATGATAAGGTTTAATACCAAAGTTGAGTATGTAGGAATGTTGAATTATCCAGAGATTGGTAAGGATTTGAAATGGATTGTGAAGAGCAAAGAGAAGGACGCTGAGAATGGGATGGAGGAAACTTTTGATGCTATAGTTGTGGCAACCGGTCATTACTCTCAACCAAGGTTGCCCAACATTAAAGGTTTGTCGCATCTCCACATCTTTTCTCACTTGAGTTTAAGTTTTGTACGTCATGATATAATGTTGATCTAAAACAACTGGTATCATAATCAGAAGCTTAATTTAGCAAGCTGAAAAATAAAGTAACAGCCTACTACACTGACAATGTGTATATAACTTGAACCCCTCTCATAAATAGACTTTGGATCAAAAGAAGTGATGAGAGACACCAAAAGTAGCAAAAAGATCCCCGAGTTATAACTCACTTTATCAGTCAATGCAATTCCTTCATAGCCAGCTCTTGTCAAGGTACAGTTGAATAAAAGAACCATAAGATTTCTTTATCAAAGTACAGCATGTATTATATAGCATTATATATTTGCATAAACACATAATTTATGTTTTTTAAATTACTTATGTTCAATAGTATACGAGAGATATTAAAAACTTCTCATCTCTTTCATTTGTGGTAATAAGGAATGGATGCATGGAGAAGAAAGCAGATGCATAGCCACATTTACAGGGTTCCAGAACCCTTTCGGAATGAGGTAATGCAAAAATCTCAACAATCATAGAGATGAATGATAATCAACAGGATTTCTTTTTAACCTTTTCCATTTTAAATAATAATTGTGTTGGATCACATGTCATGTATTCGAATAAAACAAAACAAACACGCCAGAATTGCCAACACTGGACCACATGACCACATCATCTAAGTTCTCTTAAAGAAATGTTAACTTTGTTTTGAAACAAACTTCAACTCTTATCCGTACAACTTGCTAACTGTTTTTTAACTTAGCAGGTAGTAGTGGTGGTTGGAAACTCACTAAGTGGTCAGGATATAGGAATAGAGCTTGTAGATGTGGCAAAGGAGATCCATCTCAGTGCCAAATCTCTTGATGTTTCTGAAGGATTGTCAAAAATTATATCCAAGCACCACAAATTACATCTTCGTCCTCAGGTTTATTAAATTAATAATTTGACGATGCAGTTACTGAAACAAGAAAACCCCTAGACATGTTTCATATTCGATAATATACTAAACTAGAATGAAATTGCAGATAGATTCATTACATGAAGATGGGAGGGTATTGTTCGTAGATGGCACTTCAATCTTTGCAGACACTATCATATACTGTACAGGGTAAAATGCTCTATTCCATGCACTTGCCTTTGCTAGTAAAAAGCTGAAGATAAAACCCAAGTGATGTATAACTAGCTTGGGAACTTCATCCATCTACTAGACGTTCTAATACTCATTCTGTCTTATCGCTTATGTAGCTGATATATAATATCGTATTTCAGAAAGATTAAAAAATTATTGAGTATAGTAAAAAATTACTAAATCATTTGACTTTTATACTTTAAATTCACCAGAAATAGTGAGATTGAACTAGTAAGTGCTTAGGCGTGGTTTGTCTTAAAGTGAAAACAATCTTGTTACAGCAACACGATAATGACAAATCCAAGTGTGTTTTTTTTTTTTTTTTGCATTGTACAGGTACTCCTACTCCTTTCCATTTCTTGACACCAAAGGAATGGTAGCAGTTGATGATGACAGAGTGGGCCCTCTTTATGAGCATACCTTTCCCCCTTCTCTTGCTCCCTCTCTCTCCTTCATTGGCATACCCAAAAAGGTAACCACTTCCCAATTTTTTTTTTATTTTTTTTTTGGTTTTCCCCGGTGTTTGGATCAGCTTTGGGGCCTGACTAATCTGGATTCCTGCTGGAAAGTCCCACTTTGGGCTAAAACGCTCTCTATCAAAGGCAATTCTATTTTCCAGGCTCGAACTCGAGACCTCTAAATTTAGATGAAGGGACATTTCCTTGTTACCACCCCACTACAACCACTTCCCAAATTTTAACCCCTACACAATTGTACAACAATTACTCAACCAATTAATTAATGGTGCCTTAATTTCAAATTTAAGAAATAGCTTTAATCCTAATTATATTCAAGAAAAAACAGCTTCTATCATCATTTTGGATTACTGTTCAGAAATAGATCATTATTCCTTTTTAAGAGATGAAGTATCAGTTAAAAGATCTTTCTCTTATTTATGATGTAGCTCATAGGGTTTCCTTTCTTCGAGTCACAAGCAAAATGGATTGCCCAGCTGCTGTCTGGGAAAAGAACACTCCCCTCATGGGATGAGATGATGCAATCCATCAAGGAATTTTATCGTTCAAGAGAAGTTGATGGTATTCCAAAGCATAATACCCATGATATTGCTAATTTTGAGGTAAAGTTATTGAGGGTGCTCTAAAACCAATTGTCACAAATTGACTAGAGAATTTTAAGCTACGGAACCAGGACACCTACTAAATCCTGTGTTTGAATAATTTTCTTTGACAGTACTGTGACAAGTATGCAGACTACATAGGATTCCCACACCTAGAAGAATGGAGAAAAGAACTCTGCCTATCAGCACTAAGAAATGCGGATATAAACTTGGATACATATCGGGATTCATACGATGACATTGAGATGCTACAAGCAGCTTATCAAAGCCCACACTTCACTCACCTTGGTCCTCGGGATTTCTGAATCTGAAGGCATAATTACAGATGCATACAGATGGAGTGCGACCAATTTTAATTCATTTATTCTCTGAAGTAGATTTGTTCCACTATTTAGTATTTACTAGCTTCTACCAGAGTGGAAAGGGAAGTTTTATATATTACTTACGACTTCATCCCTGCCTACGAAAATACAAAACGTCAAAAGGTATGTGGTTGAATGATCGACTTTGTAAGAAAAGATGATGATATTCATGAAATTTTGTTTTCTTTTTTACTAAAGAATATTAGCTGAAGGCTATTCTCTAGAAACTATTGTATGATATGTGAAGTGAAATCCATAATAAGACTCGCATTCATGTTATGATTAGTATTAATTGTAATTTCATTCCTCAATACATTGCTACCTAATTTAATGAAATTGAGACACGATGTAACACATTCATGGAACTATTAGAGGTTCCTGCATTTAAATAGCTACTCAAGTGAAGGACTTATGCCATGAAAGCTAATTATTTTCAGGTATAAAAGGCACAGCCAGATTTATGGGCTAACAAAACCTGGCTGCCAAAGCTAGCCCAAGAAGAGGTCAAGAAGCAATGTATTTGTTATGGCAATAACATATTCTGCCTCAATAGTCATACAAGAGTTGGTACTGAAGATCCTACGAAAAGAAGCAATAATAATGTGTAAAAATTAGGGTAGAATGCAATGTACCTTTGGCATATGCATTTTTCAGCAAAGATTCAGATAATGTGTCACCGTCATTGTTGTCGAGAAGGTGAACTTCTTCTTAAAGCATTGTTCTGAGAGTGCAAACATAGAAGACATGCCAAGATGTGTCTCACCTGACAAAACAGCTAATGTGCTCAAGGGACTGTAATACAAACTTCAACATTAGTTGTCTAACTGAATTATAGGTCGTTACTACCTAAGATCATAGACAAGGCAAACAGTCAGCCCAAAACACTTGTAATCTCAGACAAACTTGAGAGCCTTCAAAGCACACATTCTGCAGTTCAATCGCCCGAAATCTTTAGGCCTTCAGCAGAGTCAGAGGTAAATAAAAGATACGTTGAGCCTAGTGCAATATTTCTCAGACATCAAGGACTAAAACATTCACAAAGATAGGTTTCTAGTAATAAACTCAACTCCAGAAACCGTAAAGATATTGGCAGAATGACTACCCAAGTAGAAAAACAACAACAACATACCCTGTATTATTTTGTAAATTCGCAACATTCTTGGGCTTACTGCTTCATTACGTGAAAGACACGAAGGAACACATGGTGAGCAGCGGTATCAAACACCAATCGTATCTGAATTTTATCCATGTTGTGCTAGGCTATGTCCGATATATCAGGAAAAGACTAAAATATCTCCAGTTATCCATCCATCGAAAGAGGAAATAACTACCCAAGTCCGATGGCAGATTCTGCGACCTCTCAGTTCACTTCATTTTCTGAAGCTCAAAAACTAAAGCTGACAGTTTTAATTATATAAATGAGACACAACATCCTCAGTGAACATTTGCCGGTCTCTGTGCTGTAACTTGTAATTGCCCCTAATGTGTCAGAAGACATAACATCACTAATATACTAGGTAATCACCAATAATCTTTGCATGAGCAAAGACCTCCAGTGAAATGATGGAAGCGCTTTATATCTCTAACAACAATATTCCTTTTATAAATAGCTGAAGCAAGCTTAAAGAATTGGTGGCAGTCCTGACAAATCCTTAAATTCTTCATTATCCTTAATGTAGGTTCAGATGAATATAGCAGCCCATATGCAAGAGCAAGCTTTTCACTGTGGTATATAAGATTATGCTCCTTTTCCTCTTCATTAATATCATACAGAACCATCTCTTTTTCAGGCACATAACCAGCTAATTTCAACTGATTTTTCATGTCTTCCAACATCTTATGGATTTCCTCATGCCCTGTTTTAAGTGGATCAGATGCCTTAAACTCATATACTTCATTTTCAATTTCAATTGAACTGCATCCAGGAATCTTTTTGATTCCGCCCCTGTCCATCAATTCCCTAACTTCTCCAACTTCAGTCCATTTCTTTCTTTGAGTGTGAACATTTGATATTAACACGTAGTTTTCCCCGTTCATCGGTTCCAGTTCCAGAAGCTTACGGAAAGCAAATTCACCAAGTTCTTCTCTTCCATGAAATCTACAGGCACCAAGTAGTATCCTCCATATTATTGCGTCTGGTTTTAGTTTCATAGAATGAATCATTTCCATAGCTTCATCCAAGAATCCACCACGTCCAAGTAGATCAATCATAGACCCATAATGCATGATCTTCGGCTGCAATCCAAACTGATTTATCATTCTTGAGAACCGCCTTCTACCTTCCTCAACAAAACCTTGGTGACAGCAAGCGCACAAAACACCCACGAAACTAACATCATCAGGCTTAAAGTCTTCAACAACCATCCTATCAAAAGCCTCTAATGCAGCCTCGCCTTGTCCATTCATTGCATACGCCGAAATCAATACATTCCAAGTATAAACATTTCTAACTCCCATACTCTCAAACACCTTTTTCGCCTCATCAATATCTCCACATTTAGCATACATATCGATCAACGCAGTACCAACGTATACATTCATTCTCAACCGATTCCTCACAATATAATCATGGATCCACCGCCCTTGATTCAAAGCTCCTAAATGAGAGCAAGCCGATAAAACGCCAACCATAGTAACCTCACCTGGTTTAACCCCACAAGCTAACATTTCCCTAAACACATCAATTGCTTCCCTAAACCTCCTATTATGCGTATAACTCGTTATCAACGCATTCCACGTAACCACATTTCTCTCAGGAATTTCATCGAACAGCTGGCGTGCATCATCGGGTTGTTGACAAATCCCATACATGTAGACAAGAGCAGTGTTTGTATAAACATCACAAGTGAAACCCAACTGAATTGCATTACAATGTATGGATTTTCCAACTTCTCCGTAACATAACTGAGCAACTGATTTGAGAAGGCTAGGGAATGTTGAGGAATCAGGAAGGATATTGAGTTTACGCATTTGGGTGTAAATAAAAATTGAACGCGAGTGACATTTTGAATCCGCATAGCGTTTAATAAGTGTATTACATAAATTACAATCAACGAAATGAGAGTAGTCGTGGAATAGAAGAGCAGTATTAGCAAACCAATTTGAAGAGATAGAAGAATCAATTAGTTTAATAAGCGAGTATTTGTCAGTGGGTTTATTGCAGGTTAGCTTTTGGTTCATGCGGCGCATTTTTGCTGCTATTATGGCAGTTGAATAAATATGGCTAACACTTAACAGACTAGGGAGCCGCCATGAATAACATTTGGAATTATTTTAAAATGCGCGCTTTATTAAGTGGCTAAATATAGAATTTGAAGATCAAAAACAAATTAATTTTTGAGTAACTTACGCTAAACGCCCTATAGTATACTTAATGGCAGATTCAGGATTTTCGTTGAGGAGGCTAAAAAAAATGAGGACCCGTTTGGCCATGAGAATTTTTTAGTTTTTTCCGGCATTTTTTTTTTTTTCACTTTATTTGAAAATTATCGTTTGGTCATGAAAATTCCAAATACGACTTAAAGTTGTATTTAGAATTGAAAACACCTAAACTCTTGTTTTCACTTTTTTTCACTTTCATTACATTCAAACAACGGAATATTCTTTGCAAAAACTATAACCAAACACAACTCCAACTTCAAAATCTCAAAAAAAGTGAAAAATTATTGGTTTTCATGGCCAAACGCCTACTAAAAATGTAGTACTTGGGATTTGAACTTGGAACCCTTAAACCATGAACAAATTTCTTCTCTTATCTTCAAGGTATTCAAAACCTATATATGTACATAAAAAAAACACCTTACATATACAGTGTAACTTTTTACCCCTTCTTTGGCCCTAGATCCGCCCCTGATCACTCATTTTTAGATACACCCCTTTGTATAATTAAATTAAACACTTAACACCTCTATAATATGAAAATCCTACACAGATGAAGCGATTGGATATTATAACAATTGAGGATTTTCCAAGCAGGGGGAGTATGAAATTCCCACAGAAAATCCTACACATGAAAATCCTGTTACCTAGGGATAAAGGCTATCTACCAGTCTACTTAACACGCCTATGAAAATCCTACACAGATTAAGTTATCGTCGTTGCTATTTTTAATCTTCCTTTTCCTGCCAAAGTCTCTAATTTTCGAATTTATCACAAAATGTTATAACAGCAAACGCATTGACATCAACGCACCTCAAGAAGAGAGTGAATTCGAAGTATCCTTAAGATTCAAGATATTAGCATGAATCATAAGAAGAAAGGTTGATCCAGATATCTAGCACTGGAAGTACAATGTGAGGACCACGTTGTTTCAGATAGAAAAAAGTTTCTTTTAGTTAATAGCATTCTTAAGTAAGAGAGATTAGTATTGGACAAGGATTCGAGCATGTCCTAGGCAAGTGAGTTATGCTATAGCTTCTTGATACTTTTTCTTACTCTGACAATAGGCCAACATTGTTATATAAAATCCTGTATAGAGCCATAGACCATTTGGTGGAGTGTGGTCGTCAACCACCCTATTCCCAAAGAGATGGCTCATTTTCTTTCTCCATGAGCAATGACAACTTGTCTTTGTACACTAATTATCTTCTATCAGTTCTCCCATTAATTTACATGGAATCACTACCATTGCATTTCCTGTCAAAAAGAAATCAAATAAATGGGGAAAATATAAAGTTAGCAAACTTTGGCTTGAAAAGAAGGGACTAAGAAACCTATTCTCCTGTGGGGTGATACACAAGATTTAGTCCAATAGGCCAAGATTCAGCCCTCGTTGCTGCCATTCGTATCTCCAGTTTTAGCTTTTTCATTAACACTACAATTTCCTTCTTCCTCTTCTTGTGGTTTATTCTTCTTTCTGGCAACTTTGTGTGCGTACTTAGCAAAAGCAGCAGAAAGTGCCGATTTGACAGTTACTTCGGGTTCTTTCTTCTCACAATTGCTTGTAACCCCTACTTCCTTCTCATCTTCCTTCGTACTGCTGGAACCAGGATGAGATTCATTAGCGACTGAAGTTTCTGGAATGCATTGGCGTTTTGGCACTTCTCGCTTGAAAGGTTCATGAAAAGCATCATACAAACGTTTTACCTGATCCATTACAAACCCAATGAGTAAATTAAACTGAACAAGGAAGTAATTGGCAATAATAATGAAGCACTTTGAAGGATCTTAATACCTAGCTCTTTGACTTTTTGTTTCTCTTGTTAGAGATTGGTATGTCAATGGAATATATAGAAAACTTCTAGTTTTAGAGAACCCGAAGTATTAATACTGGAATGAAACAAGTTCAAATGGATAGTGAGGATTTATATATAGCCGACACGGACTAACTTAGGATTTATATCACGAATACTAGAAACTTTTACAATACGGTGATGCCTCATGAGCTTCCTCAAATATAATTTGAGACGACAACCAGCAATAAAACAAACAGATCCAGCAAAACTATAAAGAATCAACAACCAACACGCACAAAAAAAAAAACTTGCCTTACGCTCTCCTATGCCAGGGCAACGAGCAAGATCTTCCATAGATGCATCCATCACGTGAGAAAGAGACTGCAAGGATGCCACCGACTTAGTCACTGACTTGAAAAAGTAGATTAGTTTCTAAGCATTAACTGCAATTTCACACATACCCCAAATGTTGAGCCAAGAGTCACAACATCTGTTTTGTTAACATGTCGTATTGCCGTCAGAGCATGATTCAGCTACAATGAAACAATAAACCAAATTTCAGTGAGCTCATATCAGAAAGCTTAGGGCAAAAAAAATCCATTCTCCAATTATTTTCTTTTCAGACAGGTTCCTGATTTTGACAAAATAATCCTAGTCCCTGAAATCAGAAACTAATTTACCATGAACTGTAATCAACTGACACACATACCCGTGATAGGTAGTCTCCATCCATTTGGCCCTGAATGAGGTCGGCAGGCTTATTTTCATAAACCTTTATCGTCTCCAAGTACCGTCCGCATTCTTCCAAACTAAAAAATTTAAGCAATTTACAGTGATTGGCAAAACTGCCTTAGACACATGTTCAACAGAAACAATTACAAAGAATTGCCTTTTCTCAACTGATCCTATGCGGCACAGCCGCACAGGAAGGGAATGATGATGTGCTGTCATGATGACATAGAAGAAAGCAGAAAAATCTCGGAGGTATTCTAACATGCTTTTAAGCAAGCATACCACTTCGCGAAATAAATCTACCGAACATAAGAGGTACCTCCATCCGCATAACAGAGTGCAATCATGAAGGAGAGAAGTTCTGGTAACTTCAAGTAAAGGCTTGACAACATCTTCCTAGATCCAAAAACAACCATGAGATGAGTCAAGCTATTGCCCAAGGATCACAATGTAAATATGAAGAAGTCAAAAGTATTAAAGGGCTTACAACATCAACATGGCACAAAATTATGCGGAGTCTGTAGTTCTTCTGCAATTCCCTTATCCGAAAATACAAGTAGTCTGGATGAAGCAGATGATACCGGAGGCTACTCCGGAAAAGGAAAGAAAAAATAAAGAAGGGCAGAATGTCAAGCAAAAGTATAAATGCACTATTGAAAAAGCATAACAAAATTTATATTTTACCACATCATCTGCCAAGTGAAGTTTAGGAACCAATCTTCGTAAGAAAAGAAAGCAATCATTATAAGAATTCAAGTACAGGCACCTATTGTCAGAACTTATATGATTCTTCCAATAGATTGTGTGCAAAATGAACTGAAATTGGTAGCACTTCAAACCTTAAATAAAGAGCACAAGTGTTCTGGCCCAATAAGTAGTCACAAACAATATCTGCAAAAGTCCACCTCACATTCCTGATATGTTTTAGCAACGGATTGCCCTTCTGCATCCGAGTAGAAAGAACAGAATAAATAGACAAACCTTACAAACAGCTTGCTTCAACAGAATGCACATCTGCACTGCAAAAGAAGGTCATGCAAAAAGGCGTATAACCAGCTTATAGAGGCATACGGCTAAGGCACCTACATTGATGCTAGTACATTCAACCTCCGTAATCCAGTATAAGGAAATACATAATGCCTGCTTGGGTTTAGATATTAGAATACAAGTTTTTAAAGCCATAATGAAGTATCATTGTTCAATCAAAGAAGCTTCAAATATCTTACAATTCCGAGGTAGCTCTGATAAGATGTTCATGATTTTCTACTGTGTTGATGGGAGGTACTAGGTAACCGGTGGAATAGTAGCAGTACGCGACAAGCTAGCCCGAACACCACCATCATCAAAGAAAAAAATATCATGCTTTTCTAGTATTGAAGATAACTTAAAGTTCCAGTAAAATTAGGAAAATGAGACCCCGCTTAGTGAGAGAAAATGAACAAAAAATCCAAAAGCAAACTACATACTCCCGTGAAAATGGAGACTAATTGCAGCATAAAGCTTGCATCTAAATGTTATAGTAAAAGATGGACAGTATTTTAATTTAAAATTTAGCTCGCAAAGTTGTCAAGATGCAATGTTGATTAAATGAAAGGAAAGTAAAAAGTCTGACCTGTCTATTGCTTACAAGTATAGCATTTCGATTAGCTGAAGATGAAGGCGTAGACGAAGATGATGAAGTGGGAACATCTGAACTATTATTAACCGGTCTATATTCCACAAAAAAAAAAAAAAAAAAAAAAAAAAAAAAGAATTTCAAATGTATGTTGTTTCAAAGTCAAAGGCACAAACATTGTGAAAATTCAAATTAACCTGGGAGTGGCGGTTTGAGAGGACGAAGAAGGATGAGGTGGCGGGGGAGGGGAGTAGAATTCGGAGTTCTTGATGGATTTGAAGGCTTGAGAGAAAGAAGGGTTAGGGTTGAACAGAGACGATGTCGTTTTGGGCTGAGAACTCTCCATAACTTCTTCATATGAAGGAATCTGTATCACAAAGCTCTTATTCTTCTCTCCTCCTCCTTCCTGCTCTGCCTTCTCCATTGACTTACTGTTTTCCTTTCCGTTTCTGTTTCGCCGCCATTTTTTCTGTTTTTCTCTCAACCCCAAACCCGACTCGACCCGAACCACCCGTCTTTTTTTTTTTTTTTTATATAGGAAATATCAATCTTTTACAGTATCTTGAAACGTATGTTATTATCAAATTATGTGTATCATTTTTTAGGCTTAATTAAAGGTGTCAACCGGTTCGGGCTAACGGTTTTAACCGGTAACGGACTCGTTAAACCGAACCGAACCCAGAGAACCTGTTAACCGTTCCGTTAATCATATAATTGTTCGTCCGGTTCCAATATTTTATAACCGAATCCCGTCAAAACGGAACAGTTAAACCGGTGAAAATAAAAAATAAAAAAAAAAAAAAAAGGAAAGAGCGTTAGACGCGGTGTCCGTTAATGGACCGTTAGCGTCCATTTGCAAAAATGGCTGTTTGTCAAAGCAAGCCATTTTGTTAATTTTTGGCCCCCAAATTTTTTTTTTTTAACACTTTAACCCATCCCCCACCCCTATATAAACCCTTCTTCATTTTCATTTTCATTTTAATTCACACCAATTCTCTCTCTTCTTCATCTTTCTCTCAAATCTCAATCTCTCAATTATAATTATTTTGCAATAACTAGCCACAAAGTCTTATTATAGTTTCAACTTTCAATTATTAATTTTGCAATTATAATATTGTTGGTGGAGTTGGTGATTTTGCAACAATCCGAAGTAGCTTTGGTGGATTTGCAATTCTAGCCGCCTTGACTTTGTTGGAAATTAATCCGGCAATTTGGTACCTTCGTTCCAACTCTATCTTTATTTTTCGCAATTTAATTTACGCAATTTAATTTGTTGTAATTTATTTTCTTGTGATTTATTTGATTGTGATTTAAATTAATTCTATTTAATAATGTCAAAGAGATTAAGACGTGTATATATATATAGTAGTAGTCGTATTGTTATTATATATATTAAGTTATATATATATGAGGAATACATTTATGTATATAAGAAACATATAATTTAGGTATTGATGTTGGTGGAAATAATACTATATATACTTTATAGGTTTATTTATATATGTATAACTTAATATATAACAATATATATTTTACCGACACTTTTAGTATATATAAGTATATATAGTAAATAGTACATATATATATAGTTATACACATATTTAGTATATATATATAGTATATATAGTATATATGTATATATATAAGTTATACATATATTTAGTATATATATTAAGTTATACATATATATAGTATATATATTAAGTTATATATATATAGTATATATATTAAGTTATACATATATATAAGTATATATAGTATATAAGTATATATAGTATATATATTAAGTATATATAGTATATATATTAAGTTATACATATATATAAGTATATATAGTATATAAGTATATATACTATATATATTAAGTTATACATATATATAAGTATATGTAAGTTATACATATATATATGTATACGAAAAACACTATTCGTATTCTTGACTTCTTTGTTAATTTGGTAGTCGATAAATATTTAAACTTTAATTATAAAGTTGTATAACATATGTAAATATACCTACAATATACAAATAAATACTATAATATATATATATAATACAAAAAACAAAAAAAAATATATTTTAAACACTCCAAACCGGACCGGTTCCGGTTTGGAGTTTAAAAGCCGAAGCTGGAACGGTTAAGCGGTTCCGGTTTTTTAACCGGAACCGGCCGGTTCCTTAAGCGGTTCCATAACCGGTTCCGGTTGGAACCGGTTGCCACCTTTAGGCTTAATGCATATAGAGACCCCTAAACTTGCCTCTTTTTTCCATTTTGGCACTTTAACTAAGTGTTGTTTCTATTGAACCCCTGAACTCGTCCTCAATGTAGCAACATGCTAATATATAGTTTAATTTAACTATGCCATCTTTTAGCTAAAATTAACAGCAATTGAGAGGGAAAAAAAGAGTAGTTCTTAATTAAGCTGGCAGTGGAAGAGCAGAACCAGTAGAAACCGATACATATGCATTAAGCCATTTTTTTTTATCTCCAATTTAAGGGAATAAGGGGTCAACACTCAATACCAGTATTGCTACATATAGTCTCCAACCAACAGCCAAAAAATTAGTAGTAGTAAATAAATAAATAAATAAATAAAAGCATATTCCAATCTGGATTTATTCTCTACAACTTAAATAAATTATTTTTAACGCATTTTTAATTTGGAGGAAATTAGTTAAAAGGGGTCTTTCAAAAATAATAGAGAACCCTCAGGATACATGGCCGATTCTGACATAACACACAAGCATTTGTTATATTTTGTAGAGGATCATTTAATCAATTCACTTTTAATTTGATCTAGGTTAAGTAATTAGTTTCTTTCTTTATGAGCAATCTTAATATGATATACATGCAAATCCAAACAAATGATTCTGCTGATGCTATTTAAAGAATACCATGCCTGTTGCCTCATTCACCTTAATTGATAAGAGGCGAAGAACATAAGGATATCGATAACGGGAAAACCACATTACTGCATGCTCGGGAGCTTTATTGTTCATTGTGAAAATGTCAAAATTTCGATTAGCCAAGTCAATGGGGGATGATAGTTTACGTAACAAGTGTTTTCGTCTGAAGGACAAAGTATAATAAGTACTAACTTGTTAGGGAGCCTTTACCCCCAATTTGGGACTTTCCGAATCCGGATTTAATCGAAAGGGAAAATGGCTCTCTGTTAGAGAGTGATCGAGAGAAATTTTCAGTTGGGAGCCATTCTTTTGCAGCTAGGAGACATTGTTGTTCTGTTTCCCAGTTATGAGCCCCTGCAAAAGTAATAACAATCAAAGCCGTAGGTGGGTATTCAAATAAAGGGAGCCTTTTGAAGATCGAAGAAATTCCCCGGCTTTGATAAAAAAATTTAATCGACTTTTGGTTTGATGGAAGAACTTTCAAAGTTTCCAAAATGGAGGATGCGAGATCATTATGACTGGAGGAAGCCCGTAAGTCCCAATGCGGGTACCGGACACCTGGTGGAAACTAAAATAGGAACAAACTAGATACTATACTCGAGCCAAATTACAAAGTTCAGTTCCCTTTCATCTAATATAGATGGGTACTGTAATTCATGAAAGATGGCAAAGGTTCTATCAAACTAACAACAAAATGTTGTTATCTCTGTCACTGTCATTGTAACTACAAAATGAGCAGTTCCTCATTGAACAAAAAAATAAGTATACTATACGAATTTGGGCTACTACCTGTACATACAATTCCAAAAGCATTACCCCTAAGAATCAACTTTCTGCACCATATAATATTTTCATGAGTCCAAAATAGTGTCTCCTAAATAACGCATCAGCTAAAAGAGGAGATAGAACGAGCTCTCCGACTGTTTTGCCGCTCTTTTGTTTCCCCCCAGCCTTTGCAAAATCTATCTGTAATGCCCTGCTTGTCATTACTAGGATGTGGTTGTAACAGTGAGCAAGTTGTTCTCTCTCCAATATGGGAACATCTCCTACTTCGCGAACTAGCCCTGCGTGGAGTTTTCATCCGTGGACCTGATTCTGATGCAGAATTTGCAGGTGACTTGAGACCTCCCATAGCCAGAAGTTCTCCATTCAACTGATGCAGAGAAACAGTAGCAGGAAGTATTTCGGTTGGAAGAACCCTCTTATACTTAGCACTCCTTGGTCGGCTCCTCTTTGACCGAATATGCAAAGTATTACATACTGCTTCCTTCTCTTTTCCAACCTCGTTCTGTGGATTACTTGCCAAAGAAGTTGCAATATCAGCAAGCCAGCCCAGATTATCTTGAGCGGCTTCAGATGTTCCACCCTTGGCAGTCTTTGAATCTCCCCGGGCAACGGATGATGAAATAAAAAGTAGTGTCTCTGCTGCAGCCCTGTCAGTTTTTCCAGTGTGATCACTCATGTGGTCTTTTTTAGACCACCGGACAGACTTACCAATTGTATTGTCCAGAGAATCTCCTCTAGGTGGAGAACATTCCTTGTTTTCTGGGCTTATAGGGGTCATTGTTGCTTCACTGTGACCAGGTGATAAGGTTTCATCCTTGATGCAGTTAATGCAAGAATTAGTTGTAGAATTTCTAGATTCGAGTGCAGAATCAGGTCTCAGGATACAATCAAGAAGAACAGATTTTTCACAAATATCTGTTTCTCCACCTTCAAGGAGATTCAGATGTGAGATATTGGAGGTAGGGGCAGAAAACTGATTATCAGACAAATCAGGAGAAGGTGTACAATTCAAGTCCATGACCTTCATCAAACTCAAGCTATCTGGAATCTTAGATAACTTAACAGCATCAGTTTGTCCAGATGTAGATTCATTATCACCATATTTCATCAAGCAAGAGCCTGATGTGCCAGAAGTTGGACTAGAAGCACTACTGTTGTACAGGTCACTTTTCTTTCCAGTGAGACAAGAGTTCCCAACAGAAGATTTAGGACTCTTACTGAGTGATGCATTAGAGACAAAGCATGGAAGAGCTTGAACTGCGAAGGGCATCTCCTTAATTTTTTTCCGAGCAGTTTTGGTTCCATTGTGACTCTTGTCTACAAATCTTGTAGTTGAACTTGCTGTTTGTTTACATTGAAGAAGTGTTCTCTCAACAGAAGAAACTTCATCGGAAGAATTCAGGTTGCTTATATCTCCCCCTGTAACTGCAGGTAATAAAAATGAAATGAGTGTGAAGTTTACTCTACCAATATTTTTGTGATAGATTTAATTGGATCAGCATGTGACTCAAAACAAAGAACATATAAAGGATCTGATGGTAGAAATACAAAAGCAGCCAGTATTGTGCAAAACAAATATTAAGAGCATCCTATCAGCTTATATTGTATTTAGGATATTGTCTCAAGGGAATAGTCAGAATACCTTCTTTCTTCAGAGTTGAGCATTCTGCATGCGCTGTTCCAGATAGATCCTGATCCATGTTGCTGATTTCCTCATGAACATTAATAGATTCAAGTGTAGAATTTGGATACCCTGTTTCATCAAGCTGTATTGGTTCATTCAGATCAAACAAATGAAATGTGCCCCTAGGACTTGAGTTAGAAATTGAAGAATCTCCAGGATTAGCAAAGTTGGCTTTTGAAAGCTCTGAAATCAGAATATTGGGCCCTTGAACAGGACGCTCCTCTACATTGAGCCCTTGAACAGGACGCTCCTCTACAAATTGTTCTTCGTCTTCAATATCTATGTATTCTTCTGCTGGAAGTTCAAGATCCAACATTCTCTTCCTAGATGTACTGCTCTTCGAAGAAGACATTTTCCATTCTTTTGCGAGATTTTGTTCAGTCAATAAGTAAGCACCTGGTTGCACTCTCTGACCAGCAATAGAATTCGAAGAACCTTGAAAAGTTTCTCGATGTAGTGTAGATGGCTCAATGCTTGTCTGGTCTAAAACCAGAGGACAACGGGATTTGTGGGAAATTTCAGGTCTTAATTGTGACACAAAAGACTTCGACTCTAATGCTTGCAAGTGTAAATGATCCCCCACTGGCTTTCTCCTCTTAATCTCGTCCATTAACTCGCTTTGTCTTCTATATACGCGATGTAGTTCATTGACCTGAGAAAGAAAACATATTTTAGACTTATAGCTGATCCTGATTAAAGCATTCCGAAGACTACCATCGCCCTAGACCGACAATAATTGTAAAAAGACTGACAGCATCATTGCAATCATTTGCAATATCTATACCACCCCACCTTAAACAACAGAGAAGAATAACATCAGATAGAGAAAAGGAAAATATCTAGAAGATATTGCCATTCTAGTACCACAGTTTAATTCTAAATCAACTGGAGCAATAAGGAAAGGAAATGAGCATGTACACTTCAACCAACATGAGAGGACACATAAGTACAATTAATTTACATGCAAAACAAATTGACGCGTTCAGTCAAAGACATCCTTAACTTGATTGGACGATGAAATGATCTCTTTCAAAGGGTAAGATCAAAGGCTCATGTCTATACCTGATATCTAAATATTGCTTCCTGCTTGAGTATCGTCTGCTTCAATATTTCCTTTTGATGAACTAATTCCACGCTCTGGTCTGCCATAAATGGAGGTGGCAAGGAAACATAGAAGCCTCTGGCACCGTTCCAGGCAATATCATTGTGAGGTATAGACCATGAATTACCCCCAAGGCTATCCTTTGGATGATATCCTGGAATATAGCTTGTACACTGCATTTTTCTCCCCACCCTTGGACACAACAAAATGCAGAGTTTAGAATGCTATGCATATGAAACGAGATAGTTAATACCTCAATACTATAGAAAAGGGCATATAGAGAAAGATACTGAAAAGTAGGTCAGAGAACTATTCTATTCTCAATTTTCTGTTGTTTCCTCTTAAATTCGAGCAGAACTTATTGTACTTCGAAGTTCGAAGTATAGAGACAGGGAGATTTATACTGAAAAGAAGCACAATGATGCATTCTTTATGAATATGTCATGCAACCTCATAGCAAACTAAATTTGATTCTCCATATCGTGTTAATTCTATTTCTTACTGTTCAACACGTTTAAAAATGGTAAATGAGTTGTGAACATTATTAAACTTAGGAATCAAGTCAAGCAAAGTTCTTTTTTTTTTTTTTTTTTTTTTTTTTTTTTTTTTTGAAACAAAAGATTCTGATAAAGAGGCAGCAACACGGCTACAGATTCAAATATAACTACAGTTACGCTCCGTTGGTATCAGAAATAGTTACGAAATGAAAAGTTGTAACCATGTGCCTTGTTTGAAAAAGATACTAGTCTAAAGTGTTTGAGACTCAATTAAGAATCATTTGCCGAAAGTTAAATCCAGATTTAGAAAATCATCAATGCACAAATTGAGTGAAGGAAACGTGAAAACTGACAGATTGATTTCAGGCACTTAGCAGTACAAATCGCACATCCACAAAAACACTCATTTTCTAAAACAAAATGCACTTATAGTGGGAACACACCAAAAAAGGGGGAAACATTAGAAAGAAAGAAACCCATCTGAATTTTGACTCTGAAAACATTGAAACAGAGAGCACATTAAGAAAGAAACAAAAAATGCCAATACAGAAAAACCCAAATTTTGGACAAAATACTGATAAAGAAGGAAAAAAAATTCAAGAATCACAGATCCAACCGATACAATCATCAGTCAAACAACACAAAGAAGGAGAGAGATGAAAGAAGAAAAAGAAAACCCAACATACAAATCCACAAACATGCACAAACAAAGATGCATCTATGAACATACCCAGACAAAGAAAAACTCAAAAAGAGAAGACAACTAGAACAACCCCCAAATCAACTAAGATTATCACCCAAACAGATAACACGATTCAGGGAATTTGTAGAAATTACCAGAGATGAATTCCACCAAATGGGCTCAGCTCACAGAAAACAAAAAACACAGACAAAGATCAGTAAACCAAGACTATCTCTAGCTCAGCTCAGAGCTAAAACAAAACCAACAAAAACCCATTATAACCCAAAAGATAAGGAGATTGAAAATGAGCAAAAATATCAGAAGCAACAGCTTGTAGGAAAAGCCAAGAAAGAGATGCTACCGAAAGTTCATTGCAATCAAAACACGGAGAAATGGTGGGACAAAAAATATGGCGTTTTGTGGATCTGATGGGACCAACCAGTATGTATATTTAATCTCCTCTTTTAGCTCATTTATTTACAAAAAAAGATGCCTTTGCGTCTGGGTGGTAAAAGAGAGAAGAAAATAGAGAGAGAGAGAGAGAGTGAGAGAGAGAGAGACATATATGGCCAATTTGTCAACACTATTATATTATCTTTACATCTTTTTTGTTGGATTTTTTCTTGACGATGAAGCCTAAGATTTATGGATTTTTCTTTAGATTCTTTCCACTATCCTTGTCCTTTTCTCATGGACCTACCATAAAATACTACTTGTATTTCAAACTATTTTTATAATACTTCTTTTTGGGTGGAGTAAAACTTCATCCAAGTTTTCCTTCTGGATCATGATTTTATCTTTTTAGATTTTTCGGTAATTATTCTAGGTTCAACTAATTTTAAGAAATTCGACACTAAAAATTAAGTAAATTTGGATTCACGTGGAAATTTTCACTTTGGAGATAAGGATGTCCTATAAAATGCACCTCTACGAGTACTTAAAACCCGTTTGGCCATAAGAATTATTCACTTTTTTTCAAAAAAAAATTTCATTTTTTTGGGAATCAGCGTTTGGTCATAAAAATTCCAAATGCAATTTCACGAAGTTATATTTGGAATTTGAAAAACTTGTTTTTTAAGTTTTTCACTTTTTTCTCAACCAAAACAAGTATATTTCAACAAAATAATACAACTTCAAAAACTATAGCCAAACACAATTCCAACTCCAACTCCAAAATTTTAAAAAAAGTGATTTTTTTTTTATTTCTAAGGCCAAACGCCTACTTAGAATCCACCACGATCTTCTCGATCTTTTTTTTTTTTTTTAGATCAATGTACTCTAGAGATTAGAGTACAAAAATCTTGTCAAGAGTGTTTTTTTTTTTTTTGAATTTTGGAGTTGGAGTTGTGCCTAGCCATAATTTTTGAATTGTAGTTTTTGGTGAAATGTAGTTAAAAAAATTGAAAAAAGTGAAAAAAAATTGAAAAATAAATTTTTTGAGTTTTTGGTATTTCGGAATACAACTTCAAGTTGTATTCAGAATTCTCATGGCCAAACGTTGATTCCAAAATAAAGTGAATAATTCTTATGGCCAAACGGGGGCTAAGTTTAGTGGGGTTGTTAAAAGAACAGTGTACATTGCGGTTCAAAAAATTAATTTTTTTTTTTTGTCTAGAGATTAGAGTAAAAAAATATTGTCAAGAATTTCATCTCAATATTAGTTTAGTGAGATTCTTGTAAAAACAGTGTACATTTCAAAAAAAAAAAATTTATTTTTTTGTGTAATTTTTTGTTTTATACAAAGTTAAAGTTAAGATTTAATATTTATTGCTTTCCTATTTAAGGCCAGTTGTCTTTTTCATTCAACTAAATCAGGAAAGTTCCTTTTTTTCCTAGTAAGCATTGTCGATTCTCTTCTCATGAAACTTTTGACAAGCAATCTCTTTATATTTCTCCAGCAAAATGATTTCCTTCTTCTTTTTCTTCTACATTTTTTGTTGGATCTTTTGATCATCACTATTCTATACATATCCATCTACGTCAAATAGTGAGTGTCACATTTCACAAGTTTACATATGTTTACTCGTAGTATTATTAAAAACGTGATGAGATAGATAAAATCTTTCAGCCTTATAATTAGAAGTTTTGAATGACAACTTGTCGTAAAATACTATTCTCCTAAAATAAGCTTTTTTTTTTTTTTTTGGACGGACATTTTATTAATAGTTAAACTGGTACATACGACATACTTGGTACATTAGTACTATCATAGATAGAGAGAACATTAGCATTCCCTAAACTAGCTAAACTACTACACGTAGTTGGTGATATCAACTTAGTAGACATCAGTCCTTGCTTGTCTGCTTCCAAAACGGCGTTAGCAAAATAGACGACTGAGAGTTGGAGCTAGGTTTCATTCCCTGCTTGGACAAAAGGTCAGCTACTTTGTTGCATGGTCTAAAATTATGACGTACCACTGGACTCCCCAACCTCCTCAATAGCAACCTGCATGAATATATTGTATCAGTAAACATCGGTTGCGATTTATCAAGGAGATGTATTGTCTTTACTGAGTCTGTCTCCACTTCCAAGGGAATATAATTCATAATTAAGGCAAGCTGTAACCCATGAAGCAAAGCTTGTAGCTCAGCCATGGTATGGTTTAAACAATGTATGGCTTGAGAAAATCCTAATATCCAATTCCCATTTGAATCACGAAAAACTCCACCAATGGCTCCTTTATTCGTTTTGGAAGAGAATGCACCATCGATATTCAACTTCATGCAACAATTATTAGGGGGGTGCCATTTAATATTTATCAGATGTCTAGTGTCACTGTGATGATCAATAGAGGTGGAGTATTTATATTCTGTCGCTCTCATAACAATGTCTTGAACATTCAGGTTGATAGCTTGGCGATTATAGGTATTATTATTCCTATTTATCCAAATGTTCCAAAGGATAAAGGGATAGAATTCGGACCAGAGAAGGTGATTATATTGAGGAGGGATTCGAAGATTGTGGAGATTGTTCAACCAGTGAGTAGAGGTACTGAGAATGTTGTTGAGATTGAGGCCAAGATCTAGCCAAATTTTCCTAGCAACCCTACAGTCTATCAAGATATGAGTGATAGTCTCCTCTACAGAAGGACAAAAAGGGCATAAGGAATCAGGTATGATGCCTATAAGATGGAGATACGATCTGGTAGGAAGACTGTTATGGGAGATCAGCCAAAGAAAGGATTTTATTTTTGGTAGCGTGGGAAGAGACCATATCCAAGTAAAACTATAAGTTAGAGTAGTATCATTAGTGAGAAGTTTAAGGGCAGATTTCGTGGAGAACAGACCATTTGCTTCTTTAGCCCAATAAGGGGCGTCATTCTCTCCTAAGTGTAAAGTAACAGTTGAGGCCAAGGCTTTAATATGAGGAGGAATGACCACCGAAAGATTATCCCATTGCCATTGAACGCCATTCCAGAGGTTAGCAAGAGTGTAACTATTCTCTTGAGCATGTAGCGGCCCATGAATAAGGCTTCTAAAATAAGCTTTACGCAACCCGAATTCGAAATAATCATATTAGAAAATTTCATGCATTAAGGAAAGAGAAACTAATGGATCGCTGAGTTCCTCTTTAAAAAAAAGAAATGAGATATCTTGTCCCCTTACAATTTAAATAGAAAAAAGTAGATTTTTCAGATCTCTTATGTGTAAAAAAAAAATTAGAATTATAAAACAAAAAAAATTGTAGAAGGGCCAAAAAACATTCAGCATAGATAGCATAAATCTGTTAAAACTCGACAAGCTATTTGCTTAATTATATAGTTACCATTGGTCCTTGATTTGCGATATTAAAATAATATTATAAGCCCTTAGGGGTCGTTTGATGCATGGTATAAGCTGAGATATCCCAGCACTAATTTTTTGTACCATGTTTAGTATAAGGTATATACTTCTACTAAACGGAGTATAAAATGAAGCACAATCTTAAAAATGGGATATCCCACTAACCTTAGAATTATTTTATTCCATCTCTCAGATGGGATAAATTAGTCCCGAGATTATAATTTTGAGATAATTTAGTCCGCGTATCAAACTACCCTTATAGTATTTAGAACCGACCAAACTAAACTAGATGTATAGACCTATAAAGACTTGTTGCTCGTTTAACCATACGCTAACCCAATAAATGAGCTGGAAAAGTTTAGTTTGATGAGCATTAAATTGAGTGAATCATGCTATGGCAATTCATCAAACTATTAATTAATGGGCAACTTACAAAAACAGCTACCTTTTAATAGCTTCTAACAATTTATAGCTACTTTTCTATATTTACAAATCGTAGCTAGTTTTTGTTGTATTTAGTTGTATTTCGCGTTTTTGAAATATAGAGAAATACACGGAAATACAAATACGGGAGAGTTCACATTTTTGAAATATCTTTGAAATACAAAATGCGGCGAGTAAAAATATTTGTATTTATGGAATAGATTCTCTTCTTTCATTTTAAATGGTAAGTCAAATTAAATCAACCATGTATGACGCATATTTGTCGAAGTTCCATAACAACCCACGTTTCTCTCTCAAATTACTCCATTCCAAACTTTTAGAAATACTTTCAAATACGAGAAAAATATACCTTTGAAATACAATGAAATATGGTTGATTGTTTAAGAAATATAAAATTGTAGTATGTGTATGTACAATGGAATACAATGAAATATATCAGAAACTGTTTCAGAAATTAGAAATACATTGAAATACAACGAAATATATTAGAAACTATTTCATAAATTAGAAATACAAAATGCAGAATTACATTGAGATACAGTGAAATACAAAAATCGTGAAAATAAAGTGGAGCAAAAATAGGTTCTACACAAAAAAAAAGATAAATACAGTGAAATATAGTGAAATAATACACTGAAATATACTGAAACATTTTATCAAACACTTGGTGGGCGTGAAGCTCCACAACTCTCATCAATGGTGTTTCTACAACTTCCACACTAACCACAGATTCACCAAAAATCCAAGAAGAAGAAAAAATTAACATCTTTGAGAACAATTCTCCTTTATCATGCCCAGAATTTTCTCTATCCTACAGGTGCCAACTTGAGCTTCGACTCTTTTAGTGTCTTCTCTGTAGATTGCAACAGGTTGGGCTTTTAAAGCAAAATTGACATGGAGCACTTGAGCAATCCATCTAGTTTAATGGGACTTTGTCATCCGAATTGGCTCCCTCAACTCCCAATTCCCTTACCCAACTGGTTTTCGAATTTTGTAAACTTTCCTGTTGATCAAGACATCCATGTTCTTCATTTTACCTGTTGTCCTCCTTTATTCGTTACCTACACCGTGTGGGTAACGATTAAGGAAGATAGAATCGTGCTAATAATGATGATAGATAATGGCCGTATAATACGGTTGACAATATTGAAGATGGGAGAGAAATTAATTTGAAAAGAGAAGAGATTGGGAGTTATTGGGGAACATGGGCCGTAAGTTTAGGGGAAATACAGAGACGCTTGTAGATCGATTCTGTTGGTAATTTTGAAATAAATTTAAGCTACTAAAAATAAATAAAATAAAAGGTAGCTATTATTAATAAATAAGTCTTAGAAGTAGTTATGTCCAGTAAATTTTCCTTAATTAATATTATCAAAAGATACCAAAAAGAATAACGCGAAAAGGCTGAAAATATAGTACTAGTAAATAAATATTAGTGGTTGTCTCAATTGTCAACTGCAAGAGATAATGCTAGTTGTAGTTGTTAGCATTATTCAATAAGAGAATATAAGTGTAATTTAATCCTAGCTTGTCATTATCGGAAATCATTTATCAATACAGCTGGCCAATGATTAGCAATCCATTGATCCCTAACTTAATCTAAACAGAATTGTGACTTAAGTTAAGACAGAGAAATTGCAATATTCACCACTATTACTTTCTTTTATTGGATCTAGTTTCAGATCACCTTACATTACATTCCGCATAAACTCACATTTTCTCCCTTTAATTGTAATGGAAAAATTCAACCATATGTTAATCTGTGAAAGGTCAATTGCTTTTACTACATGGACGAAATTTAGACATAGCAATTGATGTGAGTGCGACCGATAAGTAAAACTTAAAAGTTTATTATCATTATATTTAAATAAAGTGCGGCCAAAAAATATATATTTTAAATTAACTTGAACATTCTTTGGAATAATGTGAATCCCAATATACTTTGAGAATCCAATAATGAAAGATATCGAGAAGTACAGAAAATAGTTAAGGAAGTGTGACATGATCTTAGAATAAATTCAGATAAAAAGAAAGACTACTAAATTTAACAAAGCAATGTTAGATTTTGTATTTTGTTTTATATTTTAATTTTTAATCAGTTGGGTACCAAAACTTCATATATAACGCTCAACTTGGTGAAACTTTTTAACCGGAAAAAAAAGGAGAAGAATTCCCAAGGAGTGGAAGTAAACGTGGAAGGAAAATGATCCCCTTGTTTGATAGGAGTAGCAAGGACATAAAAGAAAAATTAAAGTAAAATTGGATGAATGAAAGAAAAGTAAGTAAAACAAGACTACCAAAGAATGTGGTGAGGGGTTGTTTTTCTCAATCACAGGTTTTGAGTTCGAGCTCTGAGTACGAAAAAATCATTGGTGGGAAGCGCGAATCCAAATATAATCGGCCTCCAATACTAACAACGAACACCTGACGAGAAACAAAAAAAAAAATTGGAGGCATTGGACATCGACATTTGCCAATGGAAAAAAGAAATTTAGTAGGCGTTTGGACATGCGTTTTCAAACCATGACCCCAAACCAGCGTTTGGACATGCATTTTCACTCATGGTTTCAAACCCCAGATCATCCAAAGAGGCATTGGTTTCAACTTTTTAAAATAAAAAACTTAACCCATAAGTTTATATTTTGTAAAAAAAGACTCATAAGTTGGTAGATATTTTTAACAATTACCCTTATCAATCATTTATCAATCTAATTAACTTCCATCAACTTTTATTTATGTATACCAACCTTTAATTTATGTGGGAGGATTATATTAAAGAGTAGTTACATTACTATTCATGTTAAATTTTCGTTTTTATTGAACTAAAGCTTGATTAATTGATGTTGTATTTTTTAGAAAGGTCTTTTAGTAGTGTACTAATTTTATTATGAACTATGACTTGCTCATTTGATAAGATTGTATAAGAATTGAGAATGTTTTTATAGTTTTCACAATTTGTGGGGTTTTTATGTCTATAAGAGAAAATACAACTTAAAATATCCAAATTGCATATCCAAACATAATTTGAAATCATATTTTCAAATCATGTTTAAACGGGGCCTTAATTTTCTATTTGTCTTTCTTCCCAATTTTGGGAACACAACCCAATCCAAGACACCACCTTCGAAAATTCCAAGGTTGCCCTTTTTAAATGACCACTTGTCTATGCGTCGACAGTACGTTTTCATGGGCACGAGACCTAGGTGGGGTCCCCACCACTAGCTGATCCAAACAAAAATTCCCATTACTCCATATGATCATGTGACTTCTTTGACTGAGTACGGATAAATAAATAAAATTTTATAATTTTAAGTATGTCATAATATTTATTGGGTTTTAAGTTTTTAAAAATTATGATCTCAAATATACCATAACATTTCTAATTTTATATTACTATAAATACTTCTCATTAATAAAAAATTAGAGATTTAAATTACATTTATTTCTAAATTTAGAATATATTATTCTTTCTTATACAAATTAAGAAAAAAAATTACTACAAAATGGATTGGAGGAAGCAATATAATAAGGTGCCAATAGGGGTTGAGTTATCTCTCTTTAAAGCAGCCAAGTGCACTAAAGCTTCTGCTATGCATGAAATTCGAGAAAAAGCCGAACCATAAGAATTTACTGTATGCGCTTTTTAACCTTAAAGTGAGCTCTCTGACCACCCACCCCTAGGGGTGGGCGTTCGGTATGCGATTCGATATTTTCAAAGTTCGGGTTCGATAATTCGGTAATCGGTAATTGAAAGTAAATACCAAATACCGAACTTTCAAACTTCGGTTCGGTAATTCGGTTATCGGTAGATTAAACTTCGATTCGGTACAGTATTCGGTAATGTCATATTGAATTCGAAGTCCACTGTATTACATCACAAGAATGTCACTGTTTTAAGTATCAAACAAGAAATTTGATAAATCCAACGTAAGATGCAACAATCAGAGAGCACAAAAACAGCAAATTCACCTCAACTACTCACCCCATTAAAAATGCATAAGTTGCTCAACATTGCTTCACTGTTGAGTAAAAAAACCGAACACTTCAACATCTAAGACAATTCCAAGCATATCAAATTTTAACAAGGTAAAAAACTCCAAGAAATTAAATCCATAAGGAACAGATGATAATCAAATCCTTTCATTTCCAAGACATCATACAGTACTACATGAAAACATAAATAAGAAAATACCTCCCTCCATCCAAAGCCTTAAAACCTGTACATAAAAATTATAATAGTCCACCAAATATGCCCCAGTTTTGTGAAGGCACAAATTCTATTTTACATTGTTTAAACACAGCTTTCACTCTTTTCAGTTATTATTTAATTTGCCACTACATGAATCTTTTACTCATAATAGCCCTTGTTGTTTGTATGAAAATAGGCATTGCTATCAATATAAATATTTTCTTCTTCCAATTGAAGATTGAACTTTTACTGAACCACAAGGAAACTTAAGGACAAAAGCAGAGGGTTTCCTCTTTTTACTGAACAAAAATGGGATTTTTTGGCTTCTTTTTGAATTGCGTTTGTGCAGATGGAAAAATAAAGATTAGTGGGTAATAGATGGTTATGGCAGTATGGTGCTTAGATAACACACCCAAAAATGGTTTCTGGGTTCTTCAACTTTTGCAGCAATACACTCTGGAAGATGATGTTATTGCTTATCCAACCAGAAGGACAATCTCCTAAGTACAATCCTCAAAATCAATTGAAACCAACTTTTTCTTGAACGATGAAAAGATTTTAGAGACCCAAATTATTTAAGAATAAGATAAATCTGCTCAAGAAAGAACAAGTAATAGATGATAACAAAGGAATAAAGCTTTAGCACTTACCGGAGCTGGATTATGCGACGAGTGATTTTATGGTCGGCAAACAGTCACAAAGCTTCGACAGCCTGAGAGGTGTGACTATGGTGTGAGAGAGGCGGTGATTATGGTCGTTGGTATTGAACTGTTGATGGGCTATTGGGCTGAACTGATGAATATAACTGTAAATATTAATGGGCTGAATTCTATTTGCGTAGTAATTATTTCGGTATTCGGTAATACCGAATTATCGAACAGTATAAGTAGCTCAACTGAATAACGAAATTGAATATCGTATTTTTAAATTTCATTCCCGAATACGGATATCGAATACCGAAATATCGAAATTCCCGGTTCGGTTCGATAATTCGGTTTTCAGTGTTTTATGCCCCTACGCACCCCCACCCCCCTCCCCAAATGTAGTAAAGAGATTGAAAGTTGGAAAGAAACTTGGTGGGATAGTTTAGCTAAAAGAAGAGCTTTTTCAAACTTTTGGAGTCCACCATTGGGCCCAAAAGGAGAAAAAAGGTATGGGTTGGGCTGGAGAAGTTACAGACCGGACGACAGCATCTGCCTTTCTTTAAGACTTCCGACAGAAAAGTAAGGGCAAAGTAATCGACCCCTTATCTTTCCACTTTGGCAAAATCGTTTCATCATCTTTTTGTCCACTTTGGGTGCGTTTGGTATGAACAAAAATGTTTTCCTAGAATATATTTTTTTGAAAAATAAGTAGATTTCTTACTTATTTTTTAATATTTGGTAAAAAAAAAAAATATTATCCCAAGAGCATTTTGTTGGAAAATATATCTCTAGAACACAAAAAATATATGAAGAAAAACACAAAGATAAAGGCTTGACAATATGGATAACGAACAAAGGATTGGAGGCTTGAAAGGTGAAACACGTGCGAAACGCTTTCCTGAAAACGATATTTGCATCCCCTCCTCTACGAGATTGCTATGGGATTGTACGCAAATAGCTTTAGTGGATATGACAAGCCTTTTGGAAATCTGCACTAAACAAATAGTGAAGAAAGTCATCTATGGAAAACAAGAACATTTCTGGTTTTTAAGTGCAGGAATTTTGTAGAAGAAAAAGAGTTTTTTGGAAAAAGTAACGTTAAAAAAAAATCTCTCTTCAAAATGCAAGAGAATCTTTTAAATAGACAAGAGTGGTTATGTAATTTTGAAAGGACACTTCTTTTCATTTAAAAGACACCTTTTCATTTAAATTACTTAATTTTATTTAAACAAAATTCTAACACACATTTATATGTAATCTAACAAAACATTAATGGGATAGGATGTTGGCGAGATTGGGGTGGCTTGGGGGGGAGGGTCAAAGGGCGGGGGTTAGGGCATTGGGTGGGTGGAGAGGAGACAAGAACTCGGAATGTCACTTATGAAATTTGTTTTCCTTACTTCCATTAAAAATGAAATTTTTTCATTTTAAGAAATTAATTTGACTAAAGAAAATATTTTCAAATATTGAAAAATGTTTTCCTCCTTACCAAACAATTTTTTTTTTAATATGTGCCTCACATAACTGACATTAGTTGTGTGAGGCTCCTTTTTGTGAGATAAAAAAGTGGACCTAAAATATGTGGACCCAAAGTAAGATGTGAGTCTACTTTTTGTCTCACAAAAAAGCAAACACAACTAATGTCAGTTATGTGAGGCACATAATAAAACTTTTCAAACAAACACGCCCTTTATGATGAATTTTTTTCATTAGGCAAATCTTATATTTTAAGAGAAAGAGGCCATTCAATATAACACGATAATTAAAATCAATTACATGCTTGTCTCTATGTTAGCAAATAATCAGATAGTTTCTCAAAGGGTAAAATTATTGTTTAGATTAAATATTGTCAATCAAATGTATCCTTGCTACTACTGTTTTCCAAAAAAGCAAAGTACCAGGCAAGTGGTTTAAGAGTCGCTAATTCAAAAAAAGACGTAAACTTTGCGGAATAAGAATTGATCCAACATAACTCAAAAGAGTTTGTGTAAAACTTCCCCTAATGAATAATACATGACCCGAAATAGTTAACGTGAATGTTGTATGAAAAAGATGCTATTAGTAGAATAATCTATATATCTACATAAAGCAAGGACATAGGCCGATGACGTGGCACTCTAATAAGCCAGAATTGCTATTATCTAATTTTCTAGTATTAGTTCCCTTAAATTCCATTCTTTTACAAATCTAAAGTGATTGTTCGGTGGTCTAGCCACATTTTCAAACCATTATTTTCTCTTAACTCTTAAATAGTTACACCCCTCACTAATAGTTGCCTCTGTAAAAGACAGTTTATTAATGGATGAAACGAATAGCCCTGCAAATTATATTAGGCTGCGATAATGGTCATCAAACATCTGTGATTTCAAGGTTCAGATATTCCACCAAAGGTATTAACTTTGTGTGTATAAGTTGCTCTTTTTATTTCTGTTTTGTTTTTCCCACATAATTTCTGGAAATATCCTTCAACTTTCTTATTGAAGTATTGCTAGATGCTATCTACCTGTTAATATGTATTTTTATCTGCATTCAGCAAAAATATATTAGTAAACTCAATTCTTTAAAGGAAGGTATATGGATATATCTTGTAATATTATAACACACCTTATGTTATCGCCTAAGTAATCTAATGGCTGGCACCTATATAGGAGATTGCAGGACATGCTACTTGTTTAGTTCTCAAATGCTACATGTAACTCTTCAATTCAAGAGACGACTCAATTTATAGATCTAAGATGTGAACAAAATTCAAAAAATAGAATAATAATAATAATATCCTCCAAGGATAAAGGTATATAAACGGTCATTTGATCTCCATCAAAATCTGAGTCGAATCCCTTGCAAACTAATGAATGTAAACTAATAGCGCGCTCCTCCACTAAAACAAGCAGAACAAGTCAAAAGATAAAGAAGTATCGTTAACGATTAAATGTCCTTCAAAAGTAAGTAATTAGACCCGAAACATATAAAATGCGGTTAATCCTGCTATGGCCCAATCGTGTAAATCTTCACCTTCAATTTATGTGAATCGGTGTAACTCTTCGTTTCATTCTCTCATACGAGTATAAAATACTGAAAAGAATAACCATGCAAGCTATTCTAGGCCATGGTAATCATGAAGTGGGTTTAATAATTAGTCACAATATCTACACACTTTTCACCTTCCCATGGTAATCGTAAAGTGGGTTTCACTAAATTTTCTTTTACTAAGGATAAGAATCACACACTCCCAAATACATTTCTTTTTGAGAGACTAGATTTATAGAAGAGTAATCAGTGTGTCAAAATGGTATAGGAAACGTTATTTGCAGAAACTAACATATTTTGAATTTCACATCAAATTAGAAGGAAAAAGAACAAGAGGTTTGTTTTGTGATTTGAGAGGAAAAAGCTTTGGAAACGAAGTAACGGTTTTGAAAGAAAGATTTACCGACAAGGGTAAAAGAAGTGGTGCTATCATTGTTTTTTTCTTTCTGCTTTCTCTTTTTCTAATTATTTCTTCTTCTTTAGGTTTTTTATTACTATTATAAAAATAGAAGAAAGGGTGAAGAGAATTTTAACTATCTTTTTGTCTTTTTCTTTTTGCTTTTATCTCTCATTTTGTCCAAACATCCAACAATTTCTATTTTTTCTTCTTTCCCTTATTTATAAGCATTTACATAGTAATCACCAAATTAAATTAAATTGAAAGAGGTTTACACCGTAATTGTCAAATTACGTTAATTAAAAAAGGTATATTAATTATTTTCTATTTATAACTAAGTGTTTGGCCATGCGATTTGAAATCATGATTTTACATTTTTGATTTCAAATCAGCGTTTGTTTATGAAATTTGCACAAAATTTCAACTTCAACTTCATAGTATGATTTCAAATCCCAAACTTCCCAAAAGGTAGACCAAATCATGATTTCAAAAAATTTTAAATGTAAAACTTGACTCAAAGTGACAATGTTGGTTCGTCTTCTCGGTCATCTGATCGGAAATACATGCTCGAAGTGAAGAGATTGTCCGTACCATGTGGGAGGATTATATTAAAGAGTAGTTACACTACAACTCATGTTCAATTTTCCTTTCTATTGAACTAAAGTTCGATCAATAACGTGTTAACTTTGTTATGAACTATGATTTGCTCATTTGGTAAAATTGTATAAGAGTTGGGGAAGTTTCGATAGTTTTCATATTTATGAGAAAAAATACAACTTAAAAAATCCAGATTGCATGTCCAAGCCAAACCTCAACTTCAAATCAACCTAATTTCAAATCGCTAATTTCATATCATGTCCAAACGGGGGTTAAGTCTCCAAACTTCTAATAGCTAAAATGTGAGCTTTGACATTGTTTTAGTGGTTATCAACTTATTTCTTTTCTCACATTCTTATTTAGCTCTTGGTGTATGTATAACGATTTTTGTCGTAGTTATTCACTGTTTTCACGAAATTGATAATATGACGAGGTCGAAGTTAATCTCAAAAAATGTTTGTACTTGTGATTTAGTCAATTTATTACTATTAATTTTTGTATGCATTAATTTTTGTGTGCATATGGATGAAATATTTATTTCTATACTGACTAAATTTATAGAAAGACTAATTAAAAATTTCACTAAATTTTCTCGCGCGGTCAATATCACTAGTTTAAAATATTTTCGAGTGTTCAATAATAGATTTTATATTATAATATTAGGATAGTGAAGAAGAAATGACTTTGAAGCGTGGAAGAATCGACTTTCCTTAAAGAGATATTGTTCGTGTACAGATTGGAAAAAATACAAATAATTTCCTTCGGGATACAACAAAGCTCATATTTATACCTGTAGATTTTTCTTACGCTACTTCAAGAGAGTCCTTATATATATATAAAACTCAAGAGATGACTTTTCAAAATAGTTACTTTCACGAAAAATGTGCATGTTCAATTTAAGACCTCTATATATTACAAACTATCTAACAATTAACAAAAGACAAACAAAATAAGGTTTCTTAAGGAACACCATGTTGAGACATAATAGTCCGCACCCAGATTCATGTAGGATTTGGGAAGGACCGCACCCCAAGGGATGCAACCTGCCCTAAAATATTAGTGATTGATTCCACGGCCCAAACTAGGTCACGTGGAAATGACTTTAGGTTGCTTCAAGGAACCCCTCCATTGGAGACATAATAAAATTAAGCATTAGGCCTATCAATTTAAGCTCTATGATGAGATGATGACACAATTCAACACTATGATCTATTTTAAGACATGTTAATAGGCTTTCCAAAGCTAGGAGAAGGTTCCTAGGACAGATACTGATCCCAACCTCTAGCTCTGGCAAACTCTGCTAAGTTATTTCTTAGCTTTTCTATCATGCTCATGGGAAGTCTCCATCTCAAAGCTATTAGCAATAGTTCTATGTCTCCCGGTCTCTTATACATTCCTAATTATAGATATTATTAAGCTGGACATGGTGAGGCTGAATTTGCAGCTATCATATGTTACACAATTATCGACTTAGAAGAGGGTCGTCCTATAGGGATAACATTCAAAACAGCAATCGCTTGAGATATTGCAAATATGCTAATTTTATTGTTTATATTCAATGACTTGCTATGATATCACCCACTCCCACCAGCCTCAATTTCTTTTATCATTGTCATAATCTCTTTCTATCTCTGTCTCTCTTTAGGCAATGTTCCTCTCGCACCAGCTTACCTCCAACTTGTTGAAAAGTGGTGAATTTGAGTCCTAGGTGTTTCTTTTTTGTTGTTACAGGATCACCATCAAAGATAAGGTTTGACTTTTGTATTTTACTTTTGATTGTAATTACTGGATTAGGCGGCTCTGAAATAAAAAGGTAACCTAGTGCACGAAGCATCTCGCGTTAACACAGGGGCCGCATCCCAATGGAGTGTGATGTAGGCAGCCTACCGCAACACAAGCATCAATGTCTTTTCCTCTCATGAGATTGCACATATATATGCCAATTTCATTAGCTTACTACGTTTCATGAAAACCATTATGCAATTTATGCTTTGCAGGATATGATTGATGTCTAATATAGCAGCTCTTAGGATAGTCTTGATAATCAAAATGCCTAATGTATCCACAAAATGGAAAAAATCACTTATGAAGGTGGCCCCAAAAAAGCCTGCCATTTTGTTTTATTGTTATTGTTGCTTCAAGTGGTGCTAAAATGCATTTTCCCCAGCAAAACTTCCATCTACATATATCACACATTGATAACTAAGTTGGGCTGGCTGCAAAGCATGTCTAGATGTACACAGAGGAACTAAGAATCTTATATTAGTAATTACTACTTACATATAATGAGGCTAAAGAAAGGAGTACAAACAAGCCTTTTAAAATTCTAACCACATTGGGACTATAGAACCTTAAACTAGTACTTGGAGCTGATTGCATCAAGATTCTGCTTAGTTTAGACATATCAGTGATTAAATGCTACTGAGGTAATATGTATTCAATCGTCTAAGAATCTCAATAGTCCCCAGAGGAGTTCATTGAGATGAAGTTATGACTAAATGGACGAAGCTAAATAAAGTTTTTGTGCTAACAGTTGGCATGCTTCTCACCCTAGTGACCGATTCCCGTTCTGTTATATGGATTCAAACTAGGCATTGGCTTCAGCTTTCTTCTTCTTCTCCTCAAAAACAAACAGATGTTTACGGTGCTTTTTCCCGTTGCAGTGTAATGTGAAAGTTTCTTCATTCATGCACGGAACTTGACATAATTCGCACCAGAATTGCTGCCCATTCTCATCTTTAATCTTCTCTCCGTGTTCCAGCTCATGTTCTTTAGCCTTGTGTTTCTTACCTTTAAGGTGCATCTCTAACAAAGTTTCGTCCTGGCAGTAAATTTCGCACAAGTCACATCTCACTCGTTTGTTTCTTTCCTTGACACTTGGATCTCGCGAGCATTGTAGTTTTGCCTTGTGCTTTTCACCTCTCAAGTGCTGCTCATAACATAGAGCTCCAGAGCAGTAAATTCCACAGTCATTACAGTAGTGCATTATGTTTGGAGTATGCTGCTCTTCCAGCTCATGTTCTTTAGCCTTGTGTTTCTTACCTTTAAGGTGCATCTCTAACAAAGTTTCATCCTGGCAGTAAATTTCGCACAAGTCACATCTCACTTGTTTGTTTCTTTCCTTGACACTTAAATCTCGCGAGCATTGCAGTTGTGCCTTGTGTTTTTCACCTCTCAACTGCTGCTCATAACATAGAGCTCCAGAGCAGTAAACTCCAGAGTCTTTACCGTAGTGCATTATGTTTGGTGTATGCTGCTGTTGAGGTGACACAAAGCCAGAGTTGCCGGAATCTGCATTTTCCTTTCTACATGAGTAAGCAAACATAGGGCTTAATGATGGACGTGGTGGCGAGATCATACTTGGAAAATGATTTGGCAGTAGCGCTGCATTAGGGGCAGAAGACGGAATTTCAGCATTTACACTTGAATTTTTCTTGAAGATGGTACCTGACAGGATGAAGTTTTTTGTAACAGAAGAAATGGAAACGTGCAATGTGCCCCAGAAAAATAATATTTAGCAGTAGTTGCTGTGATATTTGTAGATTTTAGTACTATTACTTACTTTCCCCATCAGATTCCAAATGTTTTAATGTATCCTGTGAAACTCCAGTGTATCTACAAGTTGGACTACCAGCGGATTTCTTGTTCTTGGAAATCGTAGCTTTCTGTCTTTTTACCTAAAACTTGGATGTTTTTATTAGATCTGAATAGGCATAATACATAGGTAGACACTTAAACTTGACCTCTACTGGCAACTAAAGACTCCTACTTTGAGAATGCACATCTAGATACCAACTCGTCCCCTCTGTGTCAATTGAACACCCCAACTTACAAACGGTCATCTAGACACCTCAAAAGTTTATGTGCCACGTCAGCGTTGGGGGTGCACTACATACAGTGAGAACGAGTTGAGGTATCTAGATGCGCATTCCTAAAGTTGGAGTGTTTAGCTGCCAGTTGAGGTCAAGTTAAGGTGTATAATTATTTGATACACAGAACATCAGATATACGAAGATAACTCGCACCATTCAGTGAACAAAATCAGTTAATGGACCTGGGAAGGGAAGCTCAATACTTACATTTGGGTTGCTCCTTGAGATGGTACCTGACAGGAGGAAAAATCATAAGATCAGAGAGCAGTAAATAAAACTGTACAGTGTGTGCTAATAAATGTAACTTTCTGCAACAATTGCTTTGATATTTGTAGAACTTAGTTTTACTTACAGGATAAAAAAAGAAGCGAAAAGAAAAGATGAACTACCTATAGCATTAATTTCTCCATCAGATTCTTGTTTCATTCTTTCCTGTAAAACTTTGGTGTATTTATTGGTTGGTGTTGTTGTTGGGCTGCAATCTATTAATTCATCAGTGGATCTCTTATTCTTGGAAATCGAAGCTTTCCATCGTTTTTCCTAAAACTTAGGATGATGTTCTATTAGAAGGCCGCATGTATGACACACAGATTACCAGATATGTAGAGTTAGTAATTCACAGGATTCATCGAACAAAAACTACTAAACTAATTTATATGTATCTGTATCAAGGATATATCAGGTCTTAGTAAATCCTTGTAACACAAAAGATAAAAGTAGTACGCACATTTTGGTCATCGGATGTAGTGCAAACGCGTTTTCTTTATTTGAATGCATATGATAAAACCTTATACCAAAACGATAATGTCATGCTTTTATTGATTTGAGTTAGTATTTTTTGCTAACTATTAACAGGCTCATGGAGTGGACAAGATGGATAGAAACAGACCTCTTCTAAGGGCAAAACATTATCTGGAAATAAATTTGCAATCTTCTGTATATATTGTACCTCAAGCTGAATTGCATTTGCATTCTCCACTCCTTTATCTTCAGCCATTATCCCTTTGGCCCTTTCTGTCATCAATTTTATCAATCTCTAATTAAGTCTTGAGCAAATCTGAAGCTACTAAGGTTCAACAATGCAGCATCTTTATACTATCAAATAGGGTAAATCTGCGTTTTTCAACATATTTGTTACTAATAAAAGACTTGATAATAACAAAACAAAGTTTTCAGGAAACCAAAGGAAAAAAAAAATTGTGAGTCTTGACTAATAAAAGCTGTAAAGCATAATAATAAGGGAATTATTTCCTCGTGTTTAGGCTTCTGCCACGTCCTCTCCTCACAGTTTCTTCGTGTTTAGGCTTCTGGCTCATTTTTTCTACCATTTTTTTTTTTTGTATTTTTAAAAAAAAAAAAACTAATTTTGTTTATTCCTGTTATAGTTTATTTTTTTCTACAAAATTGTGATTAGTATAGTAGAGTGAACTATGATTAAATTTCGGTTTTGTGAAAATAGAAAGAAATTTCCACGAACCAAAATATAATACTCCCGCCGTCCCAATTAAGTATCTTACATTCTTTTTTGATTTGTTCCAAAAAGAATGTCTTTTTCTATATTTAGTAAGTTGACAATTCAAATATCCTACAAGGCAAGTTTAAAACAACAAGATTCAAAGGACTTTTTGCTACTTTACACATCTTTAATTTAAGGTCACAAGATTTAAATGTCTCTATTTATTTCTTAAACTCCTTGTCAAGTCAAACTAATACACTTAAATTGGATGGAGGGAGTGGATTATTCTGAGGTTAATAAAGTAGGCGATAGGCTTTGGAATTTTTACATTGAATGACTTGGAAATTCAAGGAGAAATTATAAATCTTGAAAGGTAATGTAAGACATTAAACTTTTCTTGATTCTTAAACACGGTTTATAAATAAGAAAATTCAATGCATCCGCTGCATTAGAATAGTCCATTAGTGATATTCACCTTAATTAAGCTTCTAGATCCACTTCAACTGGTGATTACTCCATGATTTGACTCCATTGGTTAATTTTGTGCAAAACCCACCATGTCAAAATGTTATAGCATCATATACTGTACAAAACATATCAAATTTTGATCAATTCAGCAGTTTTTAGCTACTGTTATAAGTAAATGATCTTGAATTATTGAAGTATGGGGATAGTAACCACAAAGATAAATGTATTTTCCAAGTGCTCGTGTTCTTTTTTCTCCTTTTTTGACGCCATCCACTATGAAAAAGAATGGTGATTACAAGACTTGATGACCTAATCAACAACAAATTCCGTGTACTAAATAATTATGATGATGATCACCATGATCATATTTTCTGAAGGCACTAATCCATAACATAACTGGGTTTTACACTTGCTTTGTGGGTGGGTTGGTGGGTCAATACTTGTCTCCTTTTGTTGCTTTTACTTGGATTAATATTTCATCTCATTTAACATCACTAAATCAATTCACAATGTTAACATTTCTTGAGAGAAACATATATTCAAATTGTTGTTATCACTCATTTAAGCCCGTCAACCGGTTCAAACGGCTTAAACTGGCCTGAAGCGGAAACGGTTCCGTCAACGTTTAATATATCTTGGTCGGTTCAATTTTTTGGGGCAGGTTAAGCGAACGGGGCCAGGTTAAACAGGTTAAACCGGTCGAATAAAAAAAAAATTAAAAATGTAGCCGTTGGCGAGGGCCGGATTTGTTAGCAACGGTCCATTTGCAAAAATGGTCGTTGCCAAACGGTTCCAAACCCCCATTTGGCCCCAACCCCCCCAACTTTTTTTTTAACACTTTAATTATCACCCCTATATAAACCCCTTCCATTTTCATTTTAATCACACCAATTCAACCTTCTTTCTCTCAATCTCTCAATTATAGTTACTTTGCAACAAATAACCACTTTAAATTTCTCTCAATTAAATATTATAAAGTCTTATTATAGTTTCAATTATTAATTTTGCAATTATAATATTGTTGGTGGAGTTGGTGATTTTGCAACAATCGGAAGTAGCTTTGGTGGATTTGCAATTCTAGCCGCCTTCACTTTGTTGGAAATTAGTCCGGCAATTTGGTACCTTCGTTCCAACTCTATCTTTATTTTTCACAATTTAATTTACGCAATTTAATTCTAGCAATTTAATTTGCTTCAATTTATTTTCTTGTGATTTAAATTAATTCTATTTAATAATGGCGAAGAGATTTAGACGTGGTGCCGGTAGTAGTGGTATTGTTAGGGGTGGGTTTAATGAGGAAACATTTGTGAAAGAAACACCTAATTTAGGTATTGATGTTGGTGGAAATAAATCACTTTTAGATCATGAGGCAATGCAATAACATTATACCGACACTTTTCATGAAATTGATGATGATGATAATGATGATGATGAAACACAAGCCCCCGAAAATCCCATAGGAGATACGGAGTCTGCACAATCACATACACAAGACAAACCGTCTAGAACTCGTAAGCCAACCGCTAAAATTTGAAATTTTATGACTAAGGATAAGGAAAGCCAAACAGCTAAAGGATAGTGGAACGGGTACACTAAATAGTCATATGAGAAAGGAATATATGGATGTTTGGGGAGAGCAAACGGGTTCAAATGTGAGGGGTATTCAAATGACGATAGACCCACGAACCGGTAAAATTTTTAAGTATGACAAGAAAAAAGAGCGTGTAGAAATAGCTAAAATGGTAGCTTATGATTGTTTACCATTTTCCTTTCCTTTGGGTTTGGGGTTTGTTACTTACATTCAACATTGTTATAATCCGTTATTTGAGGGTATTCCTAGAAGTACTTGTAGAGCGGATGTTATATATTTGTATAAAAAATATAGATTTTATTTGCGCCATGTATTTAATTCTTTAAATTGTAATGTTTCTCTTACCGCTGATTTGGGTCTTAGTCTTAACAAGTTAGATTTTTTTTGCTATTACATGTCATTGGGTTGATGATAATTGGGTTATGCAAAAAAGAATTATAACTTTTTTCTATGATGAAGAGAAAGGTCGTCACGATCGAAATTTTTTAGCGGATTCAATGTGTCACGCCCTAAAACCCACCCTAGACGTGATCGGCATTCGACGTCATGAACAACATCGGAAGAACCTAAACGACACAATAATAACACTTGAACCCGCCAGGTTTAATACTCGCCTCCAACAGTTTATAAAATAAATGTAACATCAAGTTCCTTTTTAATAATCTTTCCTTATTAAATTAAACAAAGTTATAAGTAACTGCATATATGAGGATCACAATTAAGAAATAAAATCAGTGGAAGTCTAATATAAGTAAATAGTCATAAACGTGGGAAACACCCATTAAGTCATACTAGACTTTGACAATCTATCCACAATTCTGACAACTATCTATGGAGCTTCTAAGAGACACAACAATAATCTAACTTCGGGACACAGCCCGAAAATCTAGAATAATAAATGAAACGAGGAAGTGTCCCACGAGGATGTGAGCTCGCCAAATCAACGAGCGACGGCAAGTTCTCTAAGCGTCGAGAGTATCACGAACCTGCTCTTCTCCGTCACACAACATACCATCAAAAACAACAATGGTATGCCTGAGTATTTTCGTACTCAGTGAATGCCTCGGGGACAACAAGTAATATAAAAATAAAATATAATAATACATAAAGAAATCAGTTCTGAAAAAATAGTATAAAAACAATCATTCCACTTTGTGATTCTTAATATCATTTGTTAAACAGTTTATAAAGCCATTTCAAAATCTCAGTTTCAATTATGCTTTAAATCAATCAGGCATAAATACCAGTTCCATAATAAAGATGGATATCACGATCGCCATATATATGCCCCGACTCAATATCAACAACACCGCGCAATACACCGGAATATGGATTCACGGTGGCTACTCTTCCTCTCGAATAGCAAGGCACACTGCGCAATACACCGGAATATGAATTCACGATGGCTACTCTTCCTCCCGAATAGCAAGGCAATTAATACACCCTACGCAGCGAATTCGTCTTCCCCCCGAATGGCAAGGCAATTAATACACTAGGATCCATAGTGGGTACTCTTCCTCCCGAATAGCAAGGCAAACACAACAACAAAGTCCATGACATAGAAGCCGATTCACAATTTGTCTCAAAGTAGTCACATCATCAATAACATTAAAGTTCATTATGCCATATCGAAAGAATAAGTCATTCCAATCATTGTTTAAAAAACGTATAACTAACTTTACAAAAAGATTTCATTGTCCCAATTCATCAATGAGAATGTCATTACCAACTTAACCATCATTATTAAGCATCTCTCATAGAGGAAAATATTCATAATATCTTATACATATATAGGGTTTGTTACAATCTAGGTTTAATGTGGGTTTGTTCCCTCACACACATTAACCACCATTTAGACCTGAATTAGAGTTCAAGAAACATGAAAAGATTACTTTTCCTTTCATTCATTAAAGAATTTGGAATAAAATTTATACTTCCAACAATAGTTCCAAAAAGTGATTTTCATTCAGAATAAGTTTTCAAAAGAGACATACAAATCACCTGTACAGTCAAAAATGATTTTTAAAAGAGACATACCCTAAATCCCATTAAAATATTCCAAACGTAAGCTCCATGCTTCAAAGAATCATTCTACACCTAATTGAGGGTTGTATGACCAATAAACTATAGATATTCACCAAATTCACAGCTACTGTTCATAGCTTGAAACGCATAGCTACAGACCTCGAAATCCGATCTCCACCGTTCACAATTAAGACCTATATGTTGGGACCACTCAGTTAAAATTTGGGCTCGATCCACTGGTTAGATAAGCGGGAAACGTCGATTTAATATGGCTGGTCGGAGGAAATTCAACAGTAAAAATACTAGGGTTTTGTTTTTAATAAAGTGCATCTAAATCAATCCTATTTCATGATTCTACCAACTATTCCGTGTCTGAAACATAATAATAATTCCATATATCCATAAAAGTGTGAGGGTGTTACCTTTTTGAAGAAATCCTAAAGCTTCATCCCATATTTGACCTTGAATGAAGTTTCCACAATTTATCGATTTCATATAATGATTCGGTATTAATCTGGATTTGAGTAAAAACTCACCTTAAAGAGATGATACATGGCTCTGGTGGAAAAACCCTCTCCTTGGACGTTTTTGGGTTGTATTTATAGGTTATTATAAAGGCTTGGGCTTTAAAACCTAATCTTACAAGAATTGGGATTTCTATTTTACGCAGCTTCAGTAAATCGGTCATAATTTTTTACTCACACGTCTGTTTGGGCTGCATAATATATTTTTTAAAAGGTATTTTAATTCCCTACAACTTCTATGTTTTGAGTTTTTCCAAATGTCAAACGCAAATACCGCATATTTGGACATAAGCGAAAAGCATGCTCTCAAACTTTACAAATTTAAAGATTTCTAAGGAACTTCCTTATCTCATTAGACCCCGAAAAGATTATTTAACACCATTATCCATCCCAAGGGATCCAAAAGGTTAAAATGACATCCAAACCCCAATTATTTCACATTGATACCTAACTCGGATTTACGGAATGTTACACAATGTCTACTATTATGAGATTTTTTAACATTTATAGAAAAACACTTTGTATTGCTTTAGATAATGCTTCTAATAATACAAAGGCGGTTGGTCTTTTAAAAGGGAATTAAACCCTCCGTTAAAAAATATTTTTCATGTGAGATGTAGTTGTCACATTTTAAACTTAATTGTTAAAGATGGTCTTGTGTGTTTGAATATTCTATTCAAAAGTTAGAAGATGCGGTTGCGTTTCTTTTTTGTAATGCTAATAGGGGAAAGGCGAGAGATTTTAAGAATTCTTATGTGGAAAATAACCTTAGACCTAGGAAAATTCAAGTAGGAATTGAGACTAGGTGGAACTACACTTACATTATTCTACAACAAGCATATGAGTATAGGATTCTCATACAACAAGTTTACAACAAATATAATATTAATAATGATGATTGGTTAAATTTTACGGATTGGGAAGATGTTAAGGAATATGTTGAACTCTTAGAAAATTTTTATAATGCAACTCTTGCTTTTTCTAAACAATTCTATCCCACGGTAACCGGAATTTTAGCCTACTTAGTGGAAATAGCTAGAGTTTTACAAGAGTATAAAAATAAATCCGATTATCAAGCGACTATTATTTTTAATATGACAACAAAATTTAAGAAGTATTTTTTTCCCATCCCAACTTTATTTATATTAGGTTCTCTTTTAAATCCCTATTTAAAAATGTCTTATACGAGAGCATTAGTTGGTCAAATTTATACCTTTTTAGAAATTGAAGAAGAAGTTGAACCATCTTTAGCTGACGCCGAGCTCGCGATTGATGCCGAGTTTGGAAAAAAATTTAGTCATTATTCTAATTTGGAAGAAAATGCTACACTCGTTGCTCCACGCCCTACTACTTCTCAAAGTAGCAAAAAGGGCTTGTTGGGTTTGTCGCATTTAAAAGTTTTACATTCACATCCAACTCTTTCTCATAATGCAAACTTTGATGAATATTGCTTTTATTTGATGCAGCCAAATGTGGATATCAATGAACTAGATGATTTGGACGTCTTAGCATGGTGAAAGAAATACAAGGCAAGTTATCCGATACTTTCAAGAATGGCTCGAGATATCCTTACGGTTCAAATTTCAACCGTGGCTTCGGAGAGTGCATTTAGCCATCGAAGACAACAAATTGGAGACCATAGACACTCATTATCCGGATTTAGCTTGCAAGTACTAGTGTGCATTCGCGATTGGATTAGATCGGAGCGACGCAACCAAAACTTACAAGCTGTGGAAGGCGAAGAGGAAGAGATTAAAGATTTGATAGCAAGTGGAGCGGGCCAAATGGAAGACTTTGAAGATATCTCCATGACCGAATATGATATGGGAGAAATTAACCAAATGATTGACAATTGGTGATTTTATTATTCTACTATTTCTTTGCAACTCATGTATCATTTGCAAGTTAAAAAAACTACAACTTGCAAATAAATTGTAACACCCCGTATCTTTGACCTAAGCTTTAACCATGATCCTAGACTCGAAAAATCGGATAAAGAATGTAGGAATTGATATTTTTCCGTTCGGTCGTGATATGGTGGTTTACGCCCATGAACAGTGGTCGTATTCTAATTTACGCCCATGAACGGTGCCCGTAACTAAAAAACCAAGAATTTCCGAACATTCCGGAATTTGACATTTTGGTCATATGGTTAAATACGGACCGTATTTCACTTTACGGCCCGTATTTCAAAACGTGTTTGGAATTTGAAAACATTCCTTGATGAAAGTTGTAGAGCATAAATACCTTTCCAACGGTATCTTACGGGGTCAAACGGACATAGTTAGAAGTTATGGCCATATATATAACAGAGCAAAGATTTGTCCATATTTCAAAATACTATGAAGTATTTCAAAATACGGCCCGTATTTTGAAATACAGCTTGATTTTTAAGCTCTCGAAAAATTTATTTTTCAGAACAGTATATACTCGTCCATATCAGTTCAAAACATTATTTTCATTCCTTGAAGACCTAGAACGACCTCCTACGCTTCTTTGTAATCAAGAATACCAAGGTAAGCTTACTCTAATTATTCCAACTCAATTCTAATACATATCCTTGTAATCTAAACAAGAAATTATCATTCTAAAACTAGGGTTTTCAAGAAAACCCATCTCAAGGTTCAAGAATTCAAGATTTTGGAAATTCTCTTCAAAGCTCAAGTCTTTAATTCAAGTTTTGGAGCGACTAAGGTATGTAGAGTTACTATCTACGTGTGGGAACATCATTGTTCTTCCCCGCGCCTCAAAATCCATAAAATTATGATTTCTCTACTAAACTAGGGTTTATACAAAACTAGGGTTTCAATACCATGCTCATGATAACCCTAGGTCCGTGTCCATGATTATATTATGTATGAATTGTTATAATTCCATCATTGTGTTCTTAATATTTCTTTATGATTATTGAGAATCCGTCCGTAATCTATGAAAACCCATATCTTGTATTCCATGGGTTCTTGTATGCATGTTTTTGAATAAAAAATGCTTATTTCATGATATCCTATATGTCTACAAGTTTTCATGCAATTGTATTTTATTATGTTCATACCATGACTCGAGATACATACATGCTAAATACAAGTTATTTTATGAAACCATATTTACAAGTTATTTCATGAAACCATGTTTACAAGTTATTTCGTGAAATCATGATTACAAGACAAGTACAAGTTAATTCACGAAAATCATGGGCTTCTTAGCCAACTATATTATGTTCATGTTTTTGGGAGTTGCATTAATTTAGAAGGCTCGGATAACTGAAACTACGTAGCCACCGTAGGACAGGATCGCTCCCCCGAGATAGGACGATACCTTAACTTTACCGAATGGATCCAATGCACGATACCGCCTCATACCCACGGCAAGGTATGGGGGCTCTGGGAACGAGGTACCATATATCCACGTACCCACGTGGTGATATCACATGGTCGGTTTATGAAATGCTCTCCCTACTTATCATGTTTTACGTATGTTATATCTATATATGTATCCATGCTTATACTCGTACTCGTATGTTCATGTTCATGTACGGAGTTTTCGATTTCGATTCTTATCATGTTATTTCATGTCCCATGTTATTTCATTCGGTTGCTTTACATACCAGTACATTCAATGTGCTTTGACGTCCCCTTTCTTGCCGGGGCTGCATTTCACGATGCGGTACGTATTTACGGACGCCGCGTACGCTCGGTAGGATTTGCTCGTATATATATTGGTGAGCCCCGCCTCATTCGGGGTTTAGTTAACTTTTGTTTTATGATTAGTTATGCATCTAAGGTATGGGGGCCTTGTCCCTGATAAGTATGTTTTATATATCGGACTCATGATAGAGGTTTCATAGACTAGACAATATATTATGTTATGTCCGAGTATTCGGAGTCGTATAGCCATTGGCTCACTCACGTTATTTATATATTCATGATTTATATAGTATTTCATTAAATTATTATGACATCTCATGTTTTATAAAAGCTCATCACGTTCATGCTATATTTTCGCTCATTTATGCCTCATGATGATTCGGCATAGCCATGTGGTTCGCTCGGTCACATGCGGTATGTATATATATATGTTTCGCCCAGACCATGGTTCGGGGCGTGACATAAATGTTATCCAAGAATGAATAAAATATATGGCTCATTGAGCTTTCTTCTATTTATTGTGTTCATATTTTACTTATATTAAGTTAGGAATATACCTAAAATATATAAGAATATACTTATAATATACATCTATTTAAATTAAAAACTAGAAAGTTATATACTTGAAAAATAACTAAAATATACTAAGAATATACTTATAATATAAATATACTTTATTTATAAAATACGAATTTATAAACTTAGAAAAAACTTAAGCTATAAATAACTTAAGTTATAATATATAAGTTATAAGTATACATATAACTTAAACATATATATAATTGATATATATATATATATATATATATATATATACACGTATATGTTGTATTGCTGTTAGTCAGTAAATATATAAACTTTACTTATAAACTTATATAGCATATGTAAATATACCTACAATATATTAATAAATACTATACAAAAAAAAAAGGAGGTTTTGGACAGTTTCGAACCGTACACGTCCGATTTCGTTTTTTTAACCGGTTAAACCGGAAACCGGCCGGTTTATTAACCGGTCCGGTCCGGTTCAAACCGGATAACAGGCTTACACTCATTCGGTTCTTGGAAAAATAAAAGTACTAAATCAAAGAGTTTAAGTTATATAAATCACAGTGTAAATAAAATTTCCACTACAATTAAGTGCAATTTAATCTAATAAAGAAGGTCAAAGTATTACTCTATTTTCCTGATTACGACATCAGGCTTGATATGAAGAGTTACCCGTTGTTGTATATAATATGATAGTGCGATGCACAGAACATAAACTCGAAAGCAAGAGATAAAACTTTCCACGAAAACCTTTGAAAAGTTAATTCACATTTCAACTCTAATAATCTTCACAAAAAATGTGGGATCCTAACAAAACAAAATGCCAGAATAAAGAATCTAAAACAACTGTATACAAGAAGAATGTGCTATATGTATATTACAAATGTGTAAAAATTATTGACACTTAATTTGCTGATTCAAACAAAAATGTTCATCAAAATGAAGGAGAATTGCTACGACTGGATCCTGATCTTTGTCTGCGAGAAATGGCAATCAACATATCCAATACTTCCTTCATATTAGGCCTAGCATGAGGAATATCAGCAGTGCACCTTATTCCTATTTTAAGCAATTCACACAATTCCTCTGCTCCCTCAGCTAGACCAGATACCAAAAGAGAAACTGGTATTATGGCTCTAGTAAATCCTTGCCTTCCGTCTCCCATCACTCGCTTGGCCCATTCAACTAAACATTCCTCGCCTCCATCTACTGCCCGTCTCCCTGTGGCTAACTCCATTGCTAGCACACCATAACTGTAAACGTCACCTTTTGTTGTAGCCTGCCACGTCTGTCCATATTCTGGTGCAACGTACCCGATTGTACCAGCAACCATTGTGCTAACATGACTATCTCCAGCATCCATAACCCTAGCTAGGCCAAAATCCGTGACTCTTGCCCTTCCGTCTTTGTCTAGTAGCACGTTGCTAGCCTTAACGTCTCTGTGGACAATACAAGGGTAGCACTCGTGGTGTAAGAAGACTAACGCACGTGCCACATCAATTGCCACGTTGATTCTTTTCTTCCATGTGAATTTGGTTCTATCTGTGATAATGTCATCTAAGCTTCCACCTCCCATGTATTCATAGACTAACAATTTCTCTGATCCATTAAGGCACCAACCATAAAGTGTTACGAGATTCGGATGCCAACCAAAGTCGTTGCCACTTAGTACTTCCATTTCAGCTCGGAATTCTCTTTCCCCTTCAATTCCTTCCCTTTGTAGCTTTTTCACTGCCACTTGCCTTCCATCAGGCAAGACTCCGCGATAAACTGTCCCAAATCCTCCTTTACCTATAATTCTATCATTCGAGAATCTGCCTGTGGCCTTCAATATATCAGAATGTGTGAAGCTTGTTCTGTCCAAACGGATAACCTTAACATCATTAGACAACCACGGTGAGGATGCACCTGAACTCGATGCCACATCATGTCGGCCCTTTAAATCCTCCAATAAATATCCTGGTGTATCTATTGGAGATTTTAGGATGAGGCAGACAATGAGTGTCATAAGTCCACAAACTAGGAAAGCCAGTACCAGAGCCAAGAATACCAAAATTATACCGACTTTTGTAGGCCTTTTGAAACCTCCACCTTTGTTTATTGCATTATTCGTAGAGTTGTCAATGAAAGATGGAAGGCGAAGCAATGGATCGCCAAGATATGATGACTTCTCAAATGTGGCTAATTGCCCACTTTCTGGTATGGTACCATAGATGTACGGGTTGAAAGAGACATTGAACTTGCTCAGATCAGTCAAGTTACTAAAGCTAGCTGGGAATAGACCAGAGAAATTGTTGTAGGACAGATCAAGAATCTGTAAGCACTTAATGTAGCCAATTTGCCTTGGAATTTCACCAGCTATTCTGTTCTGTGAAACATTAAGGACTACTAGTTGCATTTGTCCAATCTGTGAAGGGAGCGTGCCAGCGAATTCATTTACACCTAAATGAAGCATACTGAAATTCTGCAGGCTGCCAATTTCAGGAGGGATCCTACCAGAAAACTTGTTGTTGCTAAGTTGAAGATAGCCTGATATCTGATTCGAACGAACATTACTGCTCGGTTCACACACTGGAAATAAACCATACCCTTTAAGCAATTTATCCCACAGGCTTCTACAATTCTTCCTGGTAAGAAGAGGATATACAAAACTAAATGGAGGATAATCAGCTGGTATCCACCTCTTCATCGCGAAGCACTCACCTGAGCCAGCGGTGACTTTATCCTTGGCCCTATTCGACAAGAAAGTAGGCATAGGATTGGAGCCAATTCTTGCTAACTGAGGTGGAATTGGCCCGGAGAGATGATTGTTTGCAAGATTCAACCATAATAAGCTACTGCAATTTCCCAACTCGGGTGGGATTCTACCAGTCAGTGAATTGTTAGCAAGCATCAACCACAAAAGTGAGTTTAACTTCCCTAAACTTGGTGGTATCACGCCAGTTAACTTATTAGAGGAAAGATCAAGGGCCTGAAGTGTCGGTATATCACCGTATACAGATGGTATACTTCCATTAAACTGGTTGTATGCAAGAATCAGAAACTTCAAGCCTTTCATCTTGTGAAGTTCAACTGGCAATGGACCGAAGAACTGGTTATCGCTCAAGTCCAACCGGGAAAGGTTCACTAAGTTGGGAATTCCAGAGGAAACTATGCCTCCAGTATAAGAGTTACCATGCAACAGAAGAAACCTTACCCGTGTAAATCGCCCGAAAATTTCTTGTATTTCTCCTCTGAAGTTGTTTCTACTGAGATCAAGAAACACCAAGTTGCTTAAACCTGATAAAGTCTCTGGAATTTCCCTTGAAATATTGTTGCTTCCCAGGTAAAGTGCTTGAAGACTCATAACTGATCCAATTTCCTTAGGAATTGGCCCTGAAAAGTTGTTTCCAGACAAATTCAAGTCTTCCAAGTTCTTACAATTCGATATCTCCTTAGGCAATCCTCCAACGAATTCGTTTTCTGATAAATCCAAAGCCTGCAAGGTGCAGTTTGGAGTGAAAAACGACGAAGGTAGAGAGCCAGTACACTTGTTTTTAGATACCGAAAACTCCTTCAGCTTATCAAAACCAACTGACAACTCTCCAGTCAAGTTATTGTAGCTCAAATCAAGATACTTCAAATTCCAGCACTGATCAAAGGTGCTTCCAATCTCCCCAGTGAAATTATTATTCGAAATATTTGCAACCACCAAACTGTCACAAATCCCCGGGAAAGTTAAACTGATCTCACCATGAATCCTGTTCATGGTCAAATCAAGAACTTGCAACTTGTTCAGCCCAGTCAAATTCAGCTCCCCATCAATAATATTGTGTGACAAATTCAAAAATCTCAGATTTTGACATTTTCCTAAGTCTGCAGGAATGGACCCTCCAATTGTATTCATGGACAGGTCAATATGTGTCAACTCTGTCATGGCAGAGAAATTATGAAACATTTTTCCAGCCAAATTGTCACCAGAGAGGTTGATTTGAATGACTCGATTAACACCATCATCACATAAAATTCCAGGCCAGTTGCACGGAGATAAGTCCGAGGAATCCCATTTTGTGTGACTGTATCCTTTATTAATTGGATTTTGCTCCTCAAGAAACGTCTTGAAACTCAGCAACACTTGCTTGTCAGTCTCGAGGGTGTCTCCGCAAACTATAATTCACAAACAAAAAATGGAAACTTTAGAATTGCAAGTCAACGAAGCTAAGAAAAATAGTCTTGAATATGCAAGAATCTCGAAAATTTATAAGCATATGATCGAAAAACGTTTGCTTTTATAGATATGACAATACAAAATGTTTCTAGCAGAGAGTTTAGGATTCATAAGGAATACAAACCTGTAGTGATTATAAGCAAGAAGTGGAATAATACAACAGGAAGAAGAATATCAGATTCCTCTTCTGACATAACTAAATCTTGTTTTCCTGTTCCAGTACTACTTCTCCTATCTATGTACTTTCTTCTTCTTTGTGTCACAGAGTTGACAGATGAGTTCTTGTTATGTCAGGGGTATAGAAATTTGTGCAAAAAAAGGTAATTTTAAGAAAAAGGTTTTGGTAGTTCAGAAACAATATCTCTGTGCAAGGAATAAACATGTGAAATTGTAGTTGAATTTCAGAGGGCCTGCAGATGGACTAAACCATACTTTTAAGACAAATGCACGTACGCTAGAATAATTTAATACTATATGCTTTTGCAGTAGTTTTTGTTTTCTGGTTATTAAATTTTTAAAGGGTCTGTTTATTGTGGTTGTCCTGTAGTTATAGTATTGTTTTTTTTTTTTTTTTTGGTGGAAAGATGAGGAGGTGGCTTTTGAAATTCAGGGACCGGAACTTTTGTTTGGAAACTTAGCCATATAAAATGCCGCCCAAATTGACCATTTGTGCACCATTTTGAAGGGGAAGAAAAGGTGATAGAGTTATGTTATGTGATAATTCTAGAAGAAAAAAAATGGTTGTCTCATGCTATAGGCGAGTTAGCGCCTAGGATATATAATTTATTGTTAGGGAGTGTTCTTGATGTGGGATTTTCCACCGCGAATCAAGATCGGTTCTAATATGCATATTGAACACTTGGCGAGAAACCAAAAAAGAAACTTTCGAATTGTATTTGCTAGTTCTAGAATTTAATGACCAAATTTTGTTTCCACTAAATTTCTTCACAGTTTCGTACTCTTGACTTGCTCCCCGTTCAAAAGCTTCAACTAACAGCTCAGTTGAATGAAACTTAAAATGGTCCCTCTTCCATAAGGGGCGGCTGACGCGTTTACCTTCAAAATGAAGAAATATTTGACTTTGAACCCCCTGTGCATACAATCTTGAAAAGTAAAATCATTTTGGCCGATTTGAACTAGGGGTGTTTAGATGTTTTGCTTGAATTTTCGGATTATGGATTGGATTTCAGATCTAATTCTACAAATTTCTGGTTTCAAATTGGATTAAGGATTTAGTACTTCGGATTTTCGCTAATCCTAAAATCCAAAACTTTTAGTTGGTTGTTAGAATAGTTTCTAGCTTGTTTTACTATGTTTGGACTTGTTAAATCCTTAGGTCTTAATGCTTCTAAGAATTTCCTTGATATTGATTTCATTGCTTGCATGAATACTTTATTTGGATGATTGTAGTAGGAATGATGAATTATTAAGGCAATTTAACACTAATATTCTTTAATTAGATGTTACTTTTGCAAGAAGAAGAAGAAGCAACTCAACTTATAGGCTCGAAATCGCAATTTCTCAAAATATCAAACTGATTAATTGGAGTCGATCTTAAAAAAAAATGGGTCCTAGCTGAATTTATTTGGAATGTAATTTTATCGAATTTCGAAGATCTAAACCGGAATTTTCATATTTAATTCAAATTGCCTGAACGTTCATCTTTAAATAATTAATTAGCCGTTATAATCCTCAAACTAAATTAAGATTAATTTTTCTTTTATCATCCGGTATACAAAGTTCATTAGAAAGACTAGTTTGAATTTGCGCTGAATAAGTGTATTAAGAAAAGCAAAGTTGTACATCATCCATCCATTGTTCATTTTTCGTATTATCCTTCTATGCCAAAAGCTTAACTATTCTTTCCTGAGAACATTAAACTTTACCTAATTTTTCTTCCCTCGTGTGAACTATAATTCTAAAAGTAAAACGAAGAACAAAGTAACCCAGCACTACGAGGCTATAGTCTTCCATAGAGTTTTTCTAATATCACACACATGATAGTCACGATTTGCCGAAAAGTAATTTGTGATCCACGTTGTATTAAATGGAATATAACACTACATTGTCAAGGTTTACAGCTAATCAGGTCGTGCTAATATTTCATAATAAGAACAATTGCGAGAATATAGTGAAGCCGATTTTTTTGATACTTTTTTACATACTTTGGAATATATTTTCTTGAATATTTACAAGTAAGCTGTCACTTCTAAATGTAGTTCACATCTTCAAATTCCACATTTTTAAAAATAAACCAAAATTTACACTGATATGTCACACAAAAAGAAGGGATACTGAGGGTTGTAATTTGCAATATTTTATCAAAACAACCATCAGTTCTTCGAATAAATCTACCGAACTTCTTTTTTCTTTTTGGCGATAATTAATTAATTATACTGTCATTCTGAAATTGGAAAGAGAAAAAAAAAACAGAGGCAGGATGCATGATTAATAAACTAATCTAAATGCCCCGAGACGTAACCAAATGTATTAGTCCTGACAAAAGCCAGATATATTATAAGTACTCCATCTTTTATAAGTTCTCTATGTTTGTTTTCTACTAAATAATATCCATATTAGTAACACTTACAAATACAATAAAAGTGATGCATCGGGCATATGGCATCAAGGCTATGCTAGAGAGTATGATTGAAAAAGAAAGCCATTTTGATTAGTTGGTTGAATGTTCAAACAAAAACATTTACAGAATAAAAGAGAGAACAAAAAGACAATTTCAGAACTCATTCAAATCAAATGTTTGACTATCTCCTCCACCCTGATTCAGCGAAACAGACAAAGACTACAAAGTAATGATCAACAATATCCGTGAATCATGATCATTCACATTTAATTAAAGATTTCGAGTTTAATGAAAAAAAAAAAAAAGAACTTTTTCTGAATTGATCCTGCGAACACGAAATTAAATTAATCGGATCAGTGACCAGCTTCTCGGAAACCGGCAATAAAAAGTTAACTCTAGGCTTTGTTCAATAGTAGTGAGAAACAAGAAAAAAATGGTTCAACAAAATGTTATAAATAATTAATACAACATAGTGAGAAGCAAGAAAAAAATGGTTCAACAAAATGTTATTAATAATTAATACAACAATTGTTAAATTCCATGCATATGAGCTGACTTAATATATTTTTTTAATTAGATATATTAAAATAAAGTTGGTTTTCTTTTCCTTGATGGACGCATGGACAAAATTGGTCAAAGGAAAGAGATATTTATTTTCTATAGTGGTTAGGGTTGTTATTGTTTTATCTTCACAAAATTATTTGTTTAAGCAGATAAAAAATAATTTAAGATGGGACTATATCATTTTCACTAGCTAACTTCGTTTGGCAATTAGAGACAAGTAGACACTGACATGTCCGCACGAGTGGATCTAGCTTTAAGTTTATCCTTATTGTCTTAAGCATCCTCCAAATTAAGTTTCAAAATCTGACAAAGTGAAAAAAAAAAAAATTGAATAGTTAATTTATATAAAGTCCTTAAATTAATAGGAAGAATCCACGTGTAAATTGACAAAAAAAATATTTTTTCACATTTAATAACCGTACATTGATTGTGATGAATCAGTTTGACTAATTAATTAATAGAAAAAATATCAAATGATCAGGTAAAGATTTTCAAATCATACGGGCCCTAAGTATATTTTTAAGTGGTTAATTCTTTTCATCTTGTAGATTAATTTTATAAAAAATTTAGCGGGCTCTATGTGATGCAACGTACATTTTTTTCCTAATTTTCATGATATATTATTTAACCCTCTTGGCATGCATGCTTCAATAAAATAAATTATGTTTATTTAAGATTTGTTGCTTGTCTAGATCTTATAAGATTTTGCAACAAATGCTATCACACTTACTTACTGGTATGTTAGATTCTGGCACTCTTGTCATGAATACAATAAAATCAAATTAAAATCATTAATTAAACCTATGATATATATATATATATATATATATATATATATATATATATATATATATATATATATATATATATATATATATATATATATATATATTGGCGTGCCGTTCTGCTGACTTACACTTGACCGTGATTTGGCTCTAATTAAACGACTACTATGTAAACTAAATTAAATCTCCCACATTTTCACCTAATTCCACATAGTTAAACGGCAAAAATCACAAGGACGGCCCGTGATTAAGACCTTAATCAAGTTAACTTTTTTGTTCTTCATTTGGCTTTGCCGGAAATCCAGACTTAATCAATCTGGACAACTTGTTAATTACACACAAAAGATATATTCAAAATCACGTGTGAACAAGTGGAAGATCCATGCATCGTTATGCATATAAACCATAGAGAGAGAGAAATCGGAAAAGGTTTTAATCACTCTCTCTCTTTTTAAAATAGATGTTGAACTCCCTCGATGAAAATTCTATCTTTTATTGGTGTGTGTATCGGCGTGCATAAGTAAAACATGTATAGTGAATACGGATATATGTGAGGACTGCTAATGAAATTCAGTCAACTACGTATTTTGCATATTTTGAATGTTCTTGTACTCTCTATATTTCAATTTGTGTGTCCTAGTTGGTATTTAGAAAGTCAAAAGGATGTTTTCTTTGAACATGATTTTTTCAAATACTTTTTAAATGTTTTAGATTGTTAATCGGGGGCGGATCTAGGGGTTTCCAGGGTGTTCACCCGAACATCCTCGGCAAAAAATTACACTGTATATATAAGGTAATTTTTTTATTTTTTATGTACATATATAGATTTTGAACACCCTTAGTAAAAATCCTGGATTTGCCATTGTTGTTAACTATTGTGAGATATACTGCTTTTTATGTAATTTGTAAATATGAAGAGTTTATTTTCAAAAACTTAAAGATTCTATATCCAAATTCACACCAACAATTAGATAGTGCAACCTTTTACTTTCAATCAGGTCACATAAATTGAAACAATGGGAGTAATTCGTGGCAAAATCAAAATTGGATTCTGGTCGTTCAAAGTCCACCTCCTGTTGTTGGCTTGCCCATATCTCACATTTAAAATTTTGAAATATAAATTTCTTTTGTGGAGTGAAGGAGTTGGGTGTGGTTTTTTTTTTTTTCTCCTTTAGGGTGGGATTCCTTTAATGTTTGAGAAGAAAGGGTTACCGGAATGGATCAGTGCTAAATCTCGTTACTACTAGTAATTTGTATAATATTATAAGTTTAATTAAATTTCAATACTCATGGATCAATTTTTTTCACTCATCAAGCAGAGACAGAATTAGAATTTTGAGTGTATGAATCTAAATTTTGACAAAACAGAGCATGCGTTTAGATTACTGGATTCTACCCACCCCGTACTCGTAATATTAGTTCCGCTCCTATCATCGAGATTTTCATGCCTCAAGAAAAGAAACACAAAAGAAGAAGAAGAGTATGAAATAAAATATAATATAAACTTGAGTGGTGGCTCACGCATAGAATTACAACCTTGTATGCAATATGTAATTCTCATCATAAACAACAAAAAGAAAAAGCGAAAAATTAAAGAGGAAGATGCATGGAATATATATAATATGATGTTGGAAGCAGGGTTCCTTTTGACTCTTTTTCCTTAAATGTAATCCATGATGTCAAAGTTCCAACTGCTGGTGCTCAAAAATCCAAGTCTTGATTGGACATCAACGAACAATCCAGAAGTTGATTAAATTTATAGTATAAAAAAAAATAAAAAAATAAAAGAAAAAGAGTAAAAAGGAGAAGCACATAGTTCCCTTTTTCTTCTTTCTGATGGCCATTATATTACCTAAAAAAAATAAACTAACAAGAAGGCAATACTTACACTCAAATTGCCCCTTCAAATGACTAGGTTATACTACGGGCCACTACTTGAAAATATCATTTTGTAGACTACCGAAGTGCGTTGCTCAGCCAATGAGTTAATTAGAATCGCTCAATTTATAATTAGTTGAACTGTTATTGTATTGACATTGACACTGTAAAAAATATTCTTACACAACCCTATCAGTTAGTACTCCTTCTGTCCACTTTTACTTGTTCACTTTTGACATTGTACACCCCTTAAGAATTAAAAATGAAATATATGTTTTACTACTATAATACTCATATTAATTGGTGTACAGTCTCAATAGATTTGAGAAATGAGTAATTAATACTAAGGGTAAAACAAAAAGAAAAAAAAGTATTTGTCTTGATATGCTAAAGTGGACAAGTAAAAGTGAAAATTTACTTTTAGTATAGCGAACAAGTAAAAGCGAATGGATGGAGTAGATAATTATAAATAGATTTTTCGATAAACATTAATTAACAATTTGATTACAATAATTACTAACTTGCTATCGCAAATTAAACTTCACTAATAATTTTAAAAGAAAATGACGCGATATATAACTTAAAGCCTTATTAGCTAACCGTTGCTTTTCTCTCCGTTAATAGCAATATCATGAGAAGCAGTGGCGGATGTATATGTATGGGAGGGAGTGCCATGGCACTTGCTAACTTTGGTCGAGACTTAGCATACACATACACTACTAAAAAAAATAGTGAAAATCGACTAAATTTTTCGACCGCATGAGGTTGAAAAAGCCGATTTTTAGACCAAATTTTCGACCTCAAGGGCAGGTCATTAATTGATAGGGTGAAATTTTTTTTGACCTCATGTGGTCGAATTTTTTCAACCACACGAGGTCGAAAAAAAAAATTCTACCTACATTAAGAGAATACAGTATTCGACCTTGTGTGGTCGAAAACTGCATTTTTTATTTAAATATTATTAAAAAAATTATACCTACATTAAGAAAATACAGTGTCCAATTACAAAGTAATGTAACTAATAATGATAGAAATGAGATTGAAAAAAAAATGGCAAAAAAATTACTTATCTTTAGTGGTGGCGGACAACAAGGTAGGGCGGCAACAAGGACAAACAGTGGTGGGGATGGGGCGTCGGCGGCGTTTGAGGGTGAGGTGAGGATGGGATTTTGGGATTTTAGGTTTTAGAAGAGTACTAAAACGATCTGATTTTGGGGGAGTATAATTGATTTTTTTACTTAAGTTTTTTGACCGCACGCACTCGAAATAATTAAGTCAGATTTGACCAAATTTGACTTAATTATTTCGACTGCATGCGGTAGAAATATGTTTTTTTATTTTTTAATTAATTGTTTTATATTTATATAATTTAATTTTTTATAAAATGATTTTTTTTTTACATTTATTATTTGTTTAAAAATAAGTTTCGACCTCATGTGGTCGAAATTTCATTTCCCGTTTAAATATCGACCCCGTGAGGTTAAAATCCAAAAAAAAAAAAATTAAATTAAATTCTGAAACTTCCAACCTCGTGTGATCTATTTTTTTCGATCAAAAAGTGTGGTCAAAATTTATTAGTCGAAATCTCTGTTTTTTTAGTAGTGATATGTATACATAGAAAAAATAGGCTGAATAGCTTAATTGGCACTCGGATCACCAAAAGGGTGTGTGATGCCATTGGCAATGCGTTGAATTATTCACTTTTGTGGCAGGAGTTCGAATACTGTTACTCTGTTAGCACACTTTTTATATAAGCTTTATTTTGCAGCATTTTAGCATTTGGGAGTTAGGACAACCACAAAGAGGTCGGTTTCTCCTTTGTTTCTTCGTTCTTTTCCTTTAATTGCTTAGTTCCTAGTACTAACCTTTTCTCTGGTCTTTTTAATTCATTTTTGAATATTTTTTCTCATTTTTCTTTAAACATTAAACATAAAATATAGAGGTTTTCTTCCGCAGTGATGCGCTTTCCCAACTCCTTCGATGATTTATTAGTAGATGATAGAAAAATATTATTTTTCTCCAGGGGCACAACTCCTGTAAATCTATTTCAGAGACCTAGAAAATAAAAATTCTTGAATAAGTTACTATTTTTATCAAAGATGAAAGTTTATTTTTTGCTAGATAATCTTTTGGTAGAAGGATAATTGTATATAATTTTGAATGAGTCAATTTTCATAAAAAATAATGAGTTGAAAAACGTCTCTAAACTTGCTTTTGTTTCAAAGTTCAAAGGGCTTATTAGTATAAAGTTTTTGCTAATGAGCCCTTTTTCTTGTACAAAACACATGCTCCAATTGAAAAATTATGCTTTTTCCCAAGTTATCATAATTAGTACTACGTAAATTTTTTGCTCGATTTATTTATATAAATGAAAAGACGAATAACCTGAACCAAAACGTAAATAAATCAAACCAACTAAATGTATACTTTATTTGAACCATGTAACTTGTAATATGTTCATGTTCAAATATATGACATTCCGAACCTTCAAATCCTGGATCTGCCTCTGATGAGAAGATGCCAAAGATTCATATAAACGCAACAAAAAGGTGGTAATGACAAAACAGAATAAAAAAGGATGGAGAAAATGACCCAGGATTGTGGTGGGCCGGGGGGTTTATGTCCTTAGCAAATAAGGCATTGGGGATATGATATTTTGAAGGTTCAAATTAGTGAAATATTTTTGGAATAGTGGGGTATGAATGTGACGTGCGTAGCCTATCATATGGGGAAAATGTATTTCCTTTCTGGAGTGCGGAGGACAATTATATGCCTTTGCCACACAAGGCAAAAGGAAAAGTATATCCTAAAGGGATTCAATTCATATGCACTATTTGTGTAGTAAATTTTTTACGAGGAAATAGGTGAATATAATTCTTTACAATTTGAATACAAGGAAATGATTTTACAAATTTTTACTAATAAATAAATTATATGCACTAATGCAAGAAATAATTTACACAATTAGGTTATTTAAAAGGTAATTATGTGTGACTATTTTTTACAAACATTAGTTGCTTACTTCAAAAAAACAAAAACCAATCTTCTATAACAGGTCAAAATATAATGATAGTGTGAGGAACTTTTATATTATCAGTATATAGAATTTAAACCCATGCAATTTAACCACTTCTAAGAAGTTACTACTACTAGTCTTATTTTCTAAGTCACTAATGAAAGAATTTTATCCTAATAACATTAAAAAAAATTACGCTATCAATATACAAAAATTAAATTTATTCCAAGAAGAAAGCTTGCGTCTAAAAAGATGGCATACGGTCCAAAACACACACCGTGTATAATTTTTAATAGAGAAAAAATGGTTCAAAGGACTAAAGAGTGTTTGTGTTCAACAAGATTACTACAGCTACCATTTTGCCATTGACCTTTGACCATTCTGTACTTTCCCACCAATCCTTGCCCCCCAAGACTCTTCTTGTCTTAAACATGTACAAGTCTTAATCCCTATTTGTGTCTTTTTCATCATTAATTAAACATATCACTAACACTAGACCGTTGAAAACGTGGGTAGAATTTGTTTTACGACCAACCTCAGAATTGGTACCTTTTTCTTTTTTCTTTTGGAGTATTGGAGTAGCAAGTGGGAAAGGAGCAGTAGGAATTGAACCTATAAAACATGTGATCATAGATTAACTTTGGTTGTGCATGTATGGCGAGTCTGTCATTTTCACGACATTTTCTCATCTCGGGCCATTTCTAGCAAGATGAGGTTCTGATCGAAGATATTGTTGAGGTTCAACCTAAAACCTACTCAAGATAAGGACAAAGGAAACAAAAGCAACCAAATATCATTTTTACCTACTATGCCTTTTGCCGATGCTATTGAGTTCCAGCTTATAAGCCATTTTTAACTTATTTGGGTGTTTAATAAAATAGAAAACAACTTAAATTAAGTTGAAAAGTGCTTAAAATAAGTCAAAACCAAGAAGTTGCTCAACTCCAACTTTTTTTTTTTTTTTGGCTTAAAAGCCATTTTGGTTTGACCAACAACTTTATCCTTTTATCCCTTATATTTTCTATTAATTTCAATACTACTCTTACTTCTAAAACCCCTTCAAGCATTTTTATCCAAACACGTAATTGCTTATTTATAAAATAACTTTCAGCACTTAAAAAATACTTTAAACACTTATGCCTAAAAGCCATTTTTTTCCCGCTAATCTAAACGGACTCTTATACAAGGGGATTTAGAAAAACACTAATAATATCATATTTGGGACTTTGAACCTATGATTTAAAGTAACTTTTCAACTCTTTTGCCACTTTCTAGAATTTTATCTTTTGTCAAGGAATTCAATAATTTAAATAAGCCAAAAAGAATCATTTTTTTGCGTGGATTGTCCTTCATTTGGGGCAGTCTTTAATTTTTGCCCTTCAAATTGGTGGTCTTTAAGTTTTGTCTATCGCATAATACTCCGAGATTGTGGGTTCGAATCCCGGTTCAGTAAAAAAAAAAATCGCAAGGCAGAATTTTGCTTCAAAACTCTACCTTAAAGCTGCCTATGCAAATTCTGTCGTGCGAATCCAAACTGTACCTTGCGAATTTTTAAAAAAAAAAATTATTGAGCGGGGGTTCGAACCCGAAACTAAGGAATTTTTAGCGAAGGGCAAAAGTTAAAGACCACCAATTTAGGGACAAAAATTAAAGACCACCCCTAGCGAAGGGCAATCCTGCAAATTGCCCAAAAAGAATCATTTTTTTTGCACGGATTGCCGTTCAAAGGCGCTGGTCTTTAATTTTTGTCCCTCAAATTGATGATCTTTAATTTTTGTCCTTCGCTTAAAAAGTAGCCGAAAATATCCCGAAGTTCTGCGTTAGAACCGAGCTCAGTCAAAAAAAAACAATTTCGCAAGGCAAAGCTTCGCGAAAATTCTGCCTTAAGGCAAAAGTTTGCCTTGCGAAATATTTCAAGGCAATTTTTTTTTTTTTACTCTGCTGGAATTCTACAAATGCCCAAATAGGCCTAATTTTGCTACTAAATTCTGCTTTGCGAAATTATTCCTTTTTTTTTATTGAACCGAGTTTCGAACCCAGAACCTCGGGGTATTTTAAGCGAAGGATAAAAATTAAAGACCAGCATTTTGAGGGACAAAAATTAAAGACCACCCCCGAGTAAGGACTATCGTGCAAATTGCCCAAAAAAAATTCATTTTTGCTAACTTGTCAAAGTCTTTAAAAGGAAAAGATGGCAACACAGATCTGAAAATAGCAAATGGCATGAGCGAAGACATATCCTTTTGGGCTGGGCTCCCTCTTAAAGACAGAAAATGTCAGCCATACTAGGCTTAACTTATTGGCCCAATAAAATCTATAACCCACTCGTCTACATTTTTTTGTGCGGATTGTCCTTATTTTGGGGTGGTCTTTAAATTTTGTCCCTCAAATTGCTGGTCTTTAAGTTTTGCCTTTCGCTTGAAAAAGTAACCGAAAATATTCTAAGATTCTGAGTTCGAACCCCCACTCAGTCAAAAAAAAAAAAAAAGAAATCGCAAGACAAGACTTTGCAAAAAGTTATGCCTTATGCGGCATACTTTGCCTTAAGGCATAACTAAAAGTCTGTCGGAGAGGCAGAACTTTGCCTTATAAGGCAAACTCTTAGTTATGCCTTAAGGAAAAGTTCATCCTTATGGGGCATACTTTTAGTTATGTCATAACTAAAAAGTATGCCCCATATGGTGGAACTTTTCCTTAAGGCATCTAAAAGTTGCCATATAAGGCAAGATCAATGCCTTAAGGAAACGTTCCGCCTTATGGGGCAGACTTGTAGTTATGCCTTAACTAAAAGTCTACCCCATAAGGTAGAACTTTTCCTTAAGGCATAACTAAAATTTTGCCTTATAAGGCAAAGTCTATGCCTTAAGAAAAAAGTTCTGTCGTATGGGACAGACTTTTAGTAACAATAAAGTGACCGAAAATACTCCATACATCGAAAAAACAAAAAAATATTAATTAGGCATACCCTTATCTATGATCTAATTTAGCAAGGCATAAGTTTATAGAGCTTTTGTCTTGTCCGGCATAAGTTATGTAGGAATTAAGTTATCTGGCGTAAGTTATGTATTGCCTAATTCGGCATGCATAGGCTTATATTTTCGCATCATAATGTAACATAATTTATTCCTTACAAGGCATAACTTAGTTCCTTCAGAAAAGTGCTCTAAACTTATGCCGGATAACTTAATTCTTACAAAACTTATGTCGAGCAAGGGCAAAATTCTGAAACTTATGTCTTGCGAAATGAGGTCATAGATAAGGGTACTTTGACTCACAAATTTTCATTAAATGAGAAGCAGGGGAAAAAAATTAAAGACCAGCGATTTGAGGGACAAAAATTAAAGACCAACCCGAAATAGGGGAAATCCGCGCAAATAAATGTCAAATGGTTGGTCTTTGATTTGCAGTTTTTGGACATATTGCCCTTCAAAAGCATCGGTCTTTATTTTTGCCCCTCATATATGTGGTCTGTAATTTTTCCGCTACTGCGTAATGAAAATATTCAGACTTGCTTCGCTCGACATAACATCTATAACATTTATTTTCGAAAACTGAAGCTTTGCTTCGCTTGGTATAAGTTCGGTAGGAATTAAGTTATGCGGCATAAGTTGTGTGGTATTTTCAGAATTTGTTGTAGTGTTGAATTATGTCTTTTGGGCATATGTTCTTTATCCTTTTCTGTGCCTGTTTTTGTGGAGTTTGATGTATTTTGGCCATTTTTATGTTGAGTATTGAAAGTTTTATCGTGTTTGGCACAATTTGTGAAAATGAAATATAAACTTATGCCGCGCGAAAAGTGCCGCAAGGCAAAAATTGAAGACCACAATTTTGAGGGGCATTTGTGAGAATGACCCCTTTAATTTTGCCCCTTTAGCAATTGAACTTATGCCTAGTGAACAGAAGTTCTTCTGAGGGTGCCGGGCATAACTTATAAGATATTATGATGCGGAAAAAAAAAGTTATGCCCCGAAAAAAATTGTTTATTATGGGGACAAATATTAAAGATCAGCAAAAAGTAAGGCATAAGTGCTAATGACCCTCGTCCATATCAAATCTAATTTAGCAACTTTGGTGTTTGGACATGATTTAATTGAAATTTGAAAAAAAAAAAAAAACAGAAGTATTTGAAATTGAAGTTAAAAGGGGTATTCTAAAGCTGCCCACATGGGAAAAATGTGAAGTTTTGTTAGTGTATAATTGAAATATTCCTAAAACCAGTTTTTCAAACCTCAAATTTTCGATTTCAAGTTTGAAGTTGAAATAATGGACCAAATTAATGAACAAACAAACACTTATTTGAAATATGATTTTAATTTTTTAAATAACCCAAATCATATTCATGGCCAAACGGTAAAGGAACAAATCCTTTTAAATTTGAGAGGACCCAAATCATATTCGTGCATCTTAATCAAGAGAGGACCCAATTTTTATTGGCGAATTTACTGGGATCTTAATATTTACTGCCAGCTGGCTAAAAAAAATCACCCTCCTAGCCGTAATAGAATATATATGGACCTCGTAGGAGTATACTCAGTGTATAACAAGTGTATAATTAGTGTACAGAGTTATTATACTGGCTAAAATTTGTAAAAATAAAGATTGGAGTATTCGTTGTATAGTGTAATGTTAATCTGTTAATGGTTCCTTCCTTAGCTTCAGCTACAAATAGCTTCATTATATAAGAAGTTCAAATTGTAATAAGAAGGCATTGTGAAATGTGGATGAAAGTTTTTCTCTATGTATCTCTATTTCTCCTTTTCTCTCTCTATCAACCTTTACAGAATTTGTTCAAGGATTGTTCTTTCAATCACTTAGAATTCTGCCCAGTTGTAACTTTTTCTCCAAAGAGTAAGTATAACATTTCACAACATATACTAATGTACATAGTATGTATGAATACTACATCTAAACTTGAACCAAGAACAATTAACAAGAATATGGGACATAAAAGTAACAAGATCAATAAAATCACATTGCACTACCAGTCCAAACTAGCAAACTTATAATACAGAAAGCTTTTCTTGCTATTGAAAAGTTTTGCAGTAGATTTGGTGTAACTAGAAATTCATCCTGAGAACCTTACCAAGAGGTTGTAATGTTTTAGGAGAAGTATCAGACTTGTATTCAGTAATTTCTCTGGAAATGGACTCCTCTCTAAGTGCTGCCAATGCTGCCTTTTTTCTCTCTTTATGTTCCTTCCACCTCTTTATCTGATTTTCAAGTGCAGCTTTACCCTTCTCAGCTGCCTCAGCTCTGCTTATCGCCTGCTCAGCTCTCGTCCTCAACTCGCTAATTTTCACCGTTGCTGTTTTCAGTTCTTTCTTCAGTACTTGAATTTCACTTGGTTCTTCATGAACTGGCTCCTTGTTCTTGATCAACTGCTCATTCTCGAGTACTCGCTCATACTCCTCTCTTGGTACTGTGACATAGGCCTTAGCCTCTCCGTTTCCCTCTTCTGATTCTTCATTTCGACTTTCTTCAGATGATTTACTAGCTTCTTTTAGTCTCTTATTTTCCTTTTTGGCCTCTTCAGCCTCTAAGGCAAGCTGCTGAACTGCAAGATGTAAAGCTGATTTCTCACTATTGGATAATGAATCAGCAACCTCCGCTGCTACAATTTTCGACCTCCCTTTGTGAAGCTCAGATTTTAGAAATGCTATCTCAACTTGTGCTTCTGATTCCTTTTCTCTAGTCTCAACCATTTCCTTTTTAATCGTCTCAACATCTGCATTGGCTCGAGCAGCCTGTTCGTTGGCTTTATTGAGTTCCCCTTTTACTTGCCTGAGTTCCAACTCCAATAAACTGGTATAACCAGACTGATCCCAATTCTTTCTCTCTTGTAATTCGAGAGCCTCGTTTAACTTTTTCACCTCACTAGCAGCATCTGAAGTGACTTTCTCATAAGAAGAGCAAAGCTCATTTACTTCCTGGAATTCTGCTTTCATTGAATCGATAAGTGCAGACTTGTTCAATAGCTCATTTTCCAAATTCTGCATTATTTCGAAGTGATGGCTCATAAATTCTATTTCTTCCTTTGCATTTGCTGCTTCTAATTCCAACTCGGCCTTTCTCTCATACAAAAGAGCAGTGCTTTCTTCTGCCTCAGAAGCAGTCATTCTCAAGTGCAAAACGGTCTCATTGAGCTTTGAAACATTCCTCAATAGCTCATCAGTCTTTAACTTTTCCTTGCTCAAAGATTTTTCCATCACTTCTACTTGTGTCAAGGCTTCGAGTTTAGCATCTCTTTCTCCCACTAGTTCTCTTTGTGTGGCCTTCAACTCATCGATGGCATGTGAGAGCTGTCCTCGTGTCATTACAGACTCCAAAAATCGGTCATCCATCTTCTGAATTCTTGACTCAAGTTCAAGTACATGAATCCTTAACGCTCTACATTCTATCGTGTAAATCTCCTTCTCGAGTTCAGAGCTCATTAAAAGGGTGTATAGTTCATCAACTGTATTTTCATTATGGTCTAGCTTAAGAAGTGCTTGCTTGTGTGCAGAATCCTTCGCCTCAAGTTCAATTTTCAGATTTGCCAAGTATTTTAATACACTTCCAATATCTTTTTCCTTCTCCATCTCCATCTCCATCTCCTGTCAGTTCAAGGGAAAAAAGAAGAAGTCAAATTCGATATTGCAAGTGTAAGTCGACGTTCCTGATATGAAAGTGAAAGTGTTGTGAAAGCCGGCCCTAAGCAGGATCAAAAGACATTTAAGTCCAGTTCCGATCTGGATAAACCAATCAGACAGGGTGACTTGGCTGTGAAGATCTAGATATCAATTTGTTCAAAGAACATAGCATCTCACACATCATCAAGAATACAACATCTTGCGAGACATCTTATTTATTCTTCTTACTATTTAATTACATAGTCCCCTAAACACTGCAATACTGCATACTTTCTATTACGTCCCAAAATCCATGAAGAATGAGCTGCGTAAAAATAAACAAAAAGCAAACATTTCGTTACAATTCTGTGGAGTATTGCATAGATTAATAGATACCACAAATCTAAAGTAGGCAATTTCAAGTTCTGATAACAATTCGGGATGATTATGACCTATACTCCCCCCATTTCAGTACATCTGACATGTTTTCCTTTTTGGTCAATTCCAAAAATTACGACACACTCTAACTTCTCGTTATACCCTTAGAGAAGCTTTTGCAACCACACAAATGTTATGACATGTTTAAGTCCACAAGTTTCAAAAGTTTTATAACCATACAAATGCTATGACGTGTTTAAGAGTACAAGTTTCAAAAGTCTTTATTTCTTTTTTAAATTGGAATGGGGAAAGTAACACTTTGTATACTTCAATTATAGTCTTGCAGCAACAATTACTCTTCATTCTTAAACATATCTTGATGGAACGACGAAGAAACTTAATTGGAAAAATAATAGACTCGAGCAATCTAAATCTTGGTATGATAATTGATCAACAACACTATGGTGAGCACAAAAGCCAGTTGAAAAGAGTAATAAATTTCGTGAAGCATTGTAGGATTTGGTCAGTTGGCTTACATTAATACATGAAGTGGATCTATATTTCTTCTTGACGTCAGATGATTTCTCTCCAAACAAAGAAAGCGCGGCTTGGACTGATTCAATTGATTTTGTATCAATCTCTCCCATTACTAATTCCTTCTCCAAGAGAGAAAACAAAACCCCTTTTGCGGATCTCCAATAAAGTAATGAACTTTAATAAAGTTTGAGAAAGATGCAGAAGAGATTAGCTGAAGTTAGCGAATTGTTGATGGTGAGAAGCAATAAGATTGAGAATTTCATTTGATTTATAAGCACGAAAGAGTGAGAGAATTGGAAAAGACCGATACGAACAAGAAATTTCTGTCTCCATGGAAAAATCCAGCAGAGAAGCATTGTTCCCACAGGATAACAGCCAGCTTTGTTCTATGTTTTGCTATGTATAATTTCCCCTCGGCCGTTTTGAACGTTTGTTTGCGCGCGCTCCCTCTTTGTATCCTCTTTTTTGAGACAATTTAACTAAAGGTATTCTTTTAAGTCTTGAAATTAGAAAGGAAAAATTACACTGTATATTAATTAGGGTAACAATGCTATCAAAATTTGACCACCTTTTTAAATCTTACAAAACATGACCCACTCCCTTCTCCTCTCTCTCTCCCCTTGAACTTCAATTCAGGAAAATGCACTGAATTAGGGTTTCAAGATTGGTAGTTGAGACCAAAAAGTGAAAAGATATGTTTTCTGGACATCTAAAATTGCGTAGAATCGAATGTACGGCTGCGATTGATCCACAAAGATACTTGTAATTGAGAGTAATTGCTATATGAACAAGTGAATCAAATTTCGCGGATTTTGTTGAGGTACAATCAGCTGCATTGCGGAAAATAGAAGATTTACGGTATAATAGTGTATAATATTGTATATGATTGTATTTATGGGGTGTATATGGGTGTATACACTCCTCTTATACAATATTATACATTTTTATACACCTATATACATAATATATCTGTCTTGTATAAAAGTGCAATTCTTATTCAAAACCGAAATTTCGTATCTATGTTTATACCCACTTATACAATATTGTATAATTGTGTATAAATGCATATTTTTCATGTATAATTATATCTTTTTGTGTATATGCCTACACATTATACACTTTCATACACCTCTATATATAATGTACATGTCTTTTGTATATAAGTGTATAACATTGTATAAAAGTGTTATTGGGCTATATTTTTGCAATGTAAGTTTTGGGCTATATTTTTGCAACATAATCAGCGAATTGTATATTTCTGAAATTTTCCCAATTAGAAATGGTGACTTTGACTTGGTCAACTCAAATTAAATGAAATGTGGGTCTAACTTTAACAATCAAGAACTAGGGGGTACGATTAGAATTTTGATTTTTTTAAAAAGATTTCCCTCTCCTTTTTATCTTTTCATATTTATTTTTCCTTCTCTTTCTTCTTCTTCTTCTTCTTCCTTCTCTCAGCTATTTTTTCTCTTCTTTTGCTTCTTCTTCTTCTTTTTGGTCGCCGTCATCTTCATCTTTTTCATGGCGTATTCTTCTTGTTCTCCTAGTTTTTTATTTTATTTTATAGATTGTTTTACTTTGTTAGTCTTATATTTACTTTGTTAGTCTTATATTATGGAGAAAATTTGGAAAAAATCCAACAATTTTAGAAGTCGTTGCAACAATTACTGAAATTTGTTGCAGCAATTCAGTATTTGTCAAGTTGTTGCAACAATTATTGAACTTGTTGCAACGACTATGAAAGTTTCTTGCAACAATTTTCCAAAGTTGTTGGATTTTCTGTATAAGGTGAAAGTGGAAAGTAAGGTGAAGAAGGTGGTGGAGAAGGTGGAGTAGAGGAAAAGGAGACAAAAAAAGTGTTGGCGGAGATAATGATACCGAAGTAGGTGGTGGTGGCGGCGGTGGCGGTGAAGGTAGATGCGGCAAAGGAGGGGGAAGGGGGGGGGTGGGTGGGAGAGAGAGGGAGGGGGGAGGTAGGTTCATTGTGTAAATAATAAAACTTGGGAGCTTTTAAAATTAGTGTCATTAACCCTAATTTCAAAAAAGTCACCCTACCTAATAAAAAAAACTTGAGTCGCCCATTCTTAATTTTGAAACTAGAAAATCACCATTAATTAAATTTCCCCTCTTTCTTGTCTTTTTTTTTTTTTTTTTTTGACCTTTTTGAAATTTGCTTTAATCCTTCAAACATTGACAAATTTTATTTTTGTTCTAAGCACTTATGCCTCACTTATTTGCAGTTAATATAGGTCTTAATTTTAATCTTTCAGATTTCATTAAGTATGTTTATTTCCAGGTATAAATCTTAATCATTTATATCTTTACCACTAAGTGTATTTATTTTTTGTTCTTTTTTATTGTTTCAACCACTTAATATGTATGAATAAATATGAATAATTAAAATCTGCAATAAAGTTTTAATATCATTAAGATCTATATTCAAAATTTTATACAAAGATGATAGTTCACCAGTTCCATTCATTATCAACTATCATAAGCCACCATCCACAACCACCACTATGTCAATCACCAATCAATCGTTATCGCCATTAGCCATCATTTACAATCATCACCACCAACATCACTACCACAACAACGATAATCACTACCGTCAATCACCACCATTAGTCAGTACTATATACTACCAAATAATGTCATCATTTACCACCACCATTAGCTATATCACCATCAACCACCACAATTATTAGCCGTTACCAACTACCACCATCAACCACTACTATCACTCACCGTCACGACTATCTACTACTCACAACACCACCACGTTAGCCAATATCATCCCCAGTCAACACCCACAACCACCACCGCTAGCCATCACCACCACAAACCGTCATAGAGTTATTAAAATACATTTTGTTGATATGGTAGTATTAAATTAATTTAGTATTTTATTAAATTTTTTTATATTTATTATTTTTTAAATAAAGACAAAATTTATACATTCAAATGGTGAAAAAAATAGTCTTAATAATTTAGTATTCCGATCTTAGATAACATCTTAATATTCATATGTGTATTCAGATTTAGACATTCAAATCTTAATGCACAACTTAATATTTAGATGTATATTCAGATTTAGACATTTTAATCTTAATAAAAACAAATATGACCTAGCTATGTCCAAAAAATTTCATGTATTTAAATTTTTTATTATACTAAATCAGATATTATTTGGAGAAATAAATGTAACAAACATGTAAAGAATTAGGGGATCAACATGCAAGTTGCCCAAATCTGTGAATCCTATTGAATGTCAAAATGTTCAAAAGGCCCAAAACGATATGATTATAAACACAATAGAACGTATAGAGCAACTAAAGTCCTATAAACACAATAGAACGTATAGAGCAACAAAAGTCCTAGAGTAGAACTAATTACTCTATATCGTGTAAAACATATTAGAAAATTGAATTTCCTTTGTCACGGATTTAAGACGGTGTTGGTTTCAAAATACTTCAAGGAAACAGAAGTTGACTTTTTTGAGCCCGTTTGGATTGGATTAGGCTTTATAATTCTTTCAAAAACAACTTATTTGTTTTCGCCTTTTTTTGAAAGTGTTTGGTAAATTTTAAAGTTCATTTTGTCTTAAAATAAGCCCAAAAAATAATTGAAATTTCGTTTGTTTATCTAAAACAGCTTATAAGCTTCTTTTTTAAGCACATCCAAACAGGTTTTATTGGTTCAAAAACCCGAATTAATTCTTGCGAAATATATCAAATTATATTGTTTTTTAAAAGCAGAATAAACTCAACGTTATAAGGTTTTCAAATCAAATTCATTTTTGTTCCGGCCTAAAGAACAATCTACTCTTTTGTTTCTGAATTTTTTCTTAAGTAAAACACAATCTAATTTCTAATCTAAACACAAAATTATTTCCTTAAAATATTTTCAAAATCCTTTCCAAAATCAATAATTTTAAAAATAAAATCAAAATCAAATTCAAGCGTAATGGTGTTCTAACTACTAATATAGCCTTGGAAGCAAAGAAATAGAGATGCTTCTGAATTATTTGGGTGGGCATCCGCCATCACATGATTTCCAAATAGATGCTAAACATTCCACATGATTGCCTAATTGGATTTAAGGCTAAAACACATGATTGCTATTTGCCACCTAAATAAGATATGAACACAATTCATGTTCCAAAAATAAAATAAAAAAGATACAACTAAAAAGGCAATAAATTTAGGAGAGAGAGGAAATATATTATCTTCCTTTTTTGTGCAATTTCTGACACTGCGTCAATTTAAAATATGTTAAGCCTAAACTTTTGAAAGTTAGTCACACAACTACAAGTAAATTAACTAGGAAGGAAAGTTGCATTAACGTAGTTTTCCATTTTAACTCAACTTTTAGTTGTTGATGACATTCTACACTAGATGAGAATTACATGTCTATTTTCTACTTAGATTTCCTAGCAATAGAATTTAACCCATTTAGTTTTTTGTATGTATCGGAAAAGAAACAAACAAATTAGGAGGAATTAAACGCAATCATACAGATCTCATACTCCACTATTTTGGAATCTGATTACAAGTAATCCAATTGATAAAAGTTCATTTGTGTAATTTGTTAGTAGTAGTACACTAGTACTTAACAAATTGTCCGAAACAGGGCGCAAGTAATTCATCCAAATTACATTATAGACATATCTTAAAAAAATCAAAATTATAAAACTTGTTTAATCCACTTAATTTCTTTATGATTTGTATATCCTTAGTAAATATTATGGGTTTGTGTCACTTATTAGAGGCGCCCAAGGGACAAAACAGTAAACAGACCGAAATCCCAAAAAAAAAAAAAAAAAAAAAGGGGGGAAAAACCATCATTTTACTGTCACCAAAATTGTTGTTTTTTCTTACAGGAGCGGCGTTATTTTTGGTAATGGTAACAAATGATGAGTTGTGTGACACCAGTGATACAGAAAGAACCAAACAAGCCAAATTTACATCAACACTCCCAGAAAGAGAGAGAAGAAAGGAACAGATAGAGAAGTAAAAAGCCAAAAGAGAGTTAGAGAAGTGCAATGGAGAAAGCTTTGACGAAAGTAGGGAGCTTGAAATCAAGTACATTTTGGGTTTCTAAGAAGGCCAAACAAGAGATCTCCAACATCTCTAACGACCTCTCCGTATGTTCTCTTTTCTCTGTCTTCTTTGCTATTTTTCTTTCTTTGTTTCTTGTTCTGTGCATTTATGGCTGTGTCATTCTTCTAGCTAAGTCGGCTCTCTAATGCTGCTTGATCGAAAGTATATATTTTTTTCGTGATTATCTTTTATCAGTGAAGCACCAAATTGGGGTTTGGGTATCTTAAACTCTGCAATACCTGAACAGGATTCTCAATTTATGGTCCACCGACTATTTAGCTTCGAAAAAGAACTTTTTATTGTGTATGTGTGCCTTTTTTTTTTTTTTACTTTTATCCGATTTCTTCTTTTTGTGGTCAATGCACCTTCCTGATTGTATCATTTCTAGCATGAAATATGTGAAAGTACATGCTTTGCTCGAAGGATTATGTGCTCGGAGACTAGATTGATACTTGCAATTGGTGCTAAACATTGTGTGTGTACTTGCCTCTGGTTTACTAGTTTATTTTAATTTTGGGATACTGTGGAAACTGTATTTTCTTTTTCCCTCTCATTAAGAACTGAGAATAATCTTCATCAAACACCCCAAGTAAAAACCTGGCCACTGGGTAAAGGGACTGGGAGAAGAGATTAATGCAGGGCTGTAGATTTTGGAAGTCCCAGTTTTGATCTAGAGATGGGATCTAGGCAAGAACAATAGCTGTCTTCCCTCTCCCTTTTAAATTTTGTATGAAAATTTCCTTGGGTTTCACTTAATATTGAAAGTTAATTAATCCCTCAATTAAGTCTATACTTAGTACCAAAGCTTAACAAATTGATGGTGCCTTCTGAATTCTGTCATTAGGTGGTAAGGTGCTGGAGATTTGTTTCCATTCTTGTCTATTGAATGATCGTGATTTTCATTGATATTGGTCAATCACCGTTATGACTCTTCTTTTGAGGACAACGATAGGAGGTAAATGAGAGGAAGTAAAAAGAATCCGAGCTGTGTAACAAAGATAGGATGTTGTAAAGAGAATAAAATGAGTTGAGGCAATTAGAAACTAAGACCAATTATGATGGTATTAAAAATGATAGGATGTTGTAAAGAGAATAAGAAGAGAGTTGAGGCAATTAGAAACTAAGATCAATTATGATGGCATTGAAAATGTTAACAACCCATAGCATTTGAAGTGTGTTGTTTTCCTTTGGTTACATCATATTATACATGTGGTTGTGTCACCCTTTTTGGTATGAGAAAAGCAGCTACTAAGTTCAACAGTTGGAATGAATTCTCTTTTGGAGTGTGAGGCTGAACATATGAACATCTTCTTTAACCTAAGACTCCACTTAAGATGTTGTTTTCCCTTATTCTCTGAACCCATATCTTCTGAATCGAAAGCAATAAATTCTAAAGAAATGCTTCCGTCTCCATTTTTGGAGAGTGAGACTGAACATATCAACGACTTTTATAAGCATTCTGTTAATCTCTAACCATATCTTCTGGATTCACAGCAGAAAATTCTAATGAGAGTAGCTAAAATTAGCAAGGATTTCATCATTGTTTACTTATGCCTGGACAGCATCATTTTTATATCATTGACACAAAAGTCTAGCCTGTTCAAATAGTAAAATCAACAACCCTGTTCTGTTGCTAGAGTTTTGGCAATTCAGTTTGTTGTACTTATATATGTAGATAAACTTGTAAGTTACCACTTCATCACTCTGCTTGACTTCACACGTTTCAGAATCTATCATGTACTGTTGAAGAAAAGGCAAAATGGATTTTCAACAAGCTAAAAGGTATGCATTTACTTCTAAAATCAACTTAATTCTGCATTTTCTGTCTCCCTATGATTTAATACATACTCATATAGTTTTATCCTGAGTAGACAGTTTTACTGTTACATCCACAATTCTTAGTTTAACTAGCACACTCGTGTCATTGGTCCATGTGGATGACAAAGAATGGCTTATTCTGTAATTTGCTAGGCAAACCTACAAAATCTTTGCCGGATCTGCTGCGTGAATACAACCTGCCTCCTGGTCTTTTCCCCCAAAACATAATTACCTATGAGTTTGATGAGTCAAACACAAAGCTCATTGTCTACCTGCCATCAGACTGTGAGGTCTGCTTCAAGGATTCATCCGTTACGAGGTATGCTACTCGCGTCAAAGGAACTTTGTCAAAGGGAAAGCTCACTGGAATAGATGGAATGAAGACCAAGGTCTTGGTATGGGTCAAAGTCACGAGTATTAACGTCGAGAGCTACAAGTCGGATAAGGTGTGGTTCACTGCTGGAGTGAAGAAATCGAGGTCCAAAGATGCATACGAAATGCCTCGTGATGCTGTTAAAGTTGAAGAATTTTGAGGTTTCGACAAAGAGCAAAAAGTAAAAATTTCAAAGAAGATAATTTGTTGTTTGGTGAAGTAGATGATGGTCCTGAACCTGCTGTTCTTATGATTTATTTCACCTGGAATATTCAATTTATAAAGAAAGCAATGTGCATGTTCACATATCTTCTAGATAATTTTAGTCCTCTCATTAATTGCTTTAGTGTGTTGCACTGTTGTGATCTTTAGTCTGATGTTTCCATCCAATTCCGACATATTAGAACATTAATTCATGGGTATTACGATGATTATCCAACACAATTGACATTTTTGTACTAAGTCTGTGATCTAGGATGGTGCCTTGAATTTTAAGAAGATCTGAAGATGGTGATATGCTGACTCTTGTTGAAGAAAGGAACTCCTATAATCCAACCATTGGTGTCCCTGAATCTTTGAATATGTGAAAACAATTTACTGTTAGCTCATCCGACCATAATTTGATCTGGCCAAAGGTGAAAATGAAATTTATTTTGGTTTTGTTGATAGAGAAAGGTGAATTATTGCTCAATGATCTTGTCATCTAGCATTCTTGATCAATGCACTAGATACACAAATACTACTAGAATATTTATGATCTTGAACTAGAGAAGTGGTTAATAAAGTACACTAAAGTTTGGGAAGGGTTAGGAACATGATGTATTTTACGAGGTGGATAAGCCACCAACTACTACTAGAATATTTATAGGGTAATTATCAATGTCATGAACGATGACTTATAGGCCTCGCTCTCAAGCAGTGCACAAGGCTCGATTGGCTCAGATATAATGTTGTTTTAAAAGATAACATGTACTCCATATATTAAAGACATTGGGTGGAGAATGAAATTTTACTTTAATGAGTTGTAAGTATTCTCTACTACTATTAATTAGTAGTCTCCGTTTTATTTTTGATGAATTAAATCGTCTTTAATAGCGAATGTCTCACCCCTAAGATGAAATTTTTGCGTGAGGTAGATTAGTCAAATCTCAAAAGGAATACTGAAATAAAAGAATCAAAAAAATAATATGGATATTACTATTACTATTACTTTACTACTACTGTTAACAGAAGCGAATGAGGAGCTTCCCGTTCATATAAATTTACGGAAATACCCTTTGAGCTTATGTCCTTTATTTTGCTCTATTGCCTGTCATTATATTTGTGGGTCCCATTGACCTTTCACATATGAGAGCTCTCTGCTTCTGTCTGCATTTCACTCACACACTATTAAAACGGTGGGCCCATTCAGTTTTTCATTGTACACATAGGAGTAATACTTATTGGGTCTCCACATGCATTTTTAATTTCATTTATCTATTAATTTAATTGATCTATCTCATATTCCCTCCGTTCACTTTTACTTATCACGTTTTAATTTTTCACGCTATTTAAAAAATAATGATTAAGATAGGTATTTTACTACAATATTCCTATTAAATGATGTATAATTGTATTGGAGTTGGAAAAATGATTTGAAATGAGTAATAAATGCTAAGGGTAAAATAGGAATTTTTTTTTGTCTTACCTTGATATGTGAAAATTGACAAGTAAAAATCAAAATCTATAAAGGAAATATGGGATAAGTAAAAATGAACGGAGGGAGTATTTAACATATATAAACTTCAACTTAGCAAAGTAACAATTACATGCCCAGGGAGTAAATAGCAGTGTTTCGAAGAAATAAATGTTGAAGAAGCCAAAATGGTAAAAGAAACAAACATTCCATTTTTAAATATAACATCCCATTATAAATGAAGTTAGATAAATGAGAGAAATCTTAACACATTAGCACAAATATCACATTAAACAAGAAATCATCCACGTTGATAGTGTTGATAGTGCATGTAATTACTTGCATATCTGCATACTCTATACATCAAATTACATTATAATAAAATTTAAGTAAAGGGATTAGTGATAGTAGCAATTTGAAAATTAGATAATTTTGGTGCAAAATCAAAATGATCACTTAGTGAAAATAAGAAAAAATAATTTAGCTTTCTTGAACGGAAATTTATTTCTGTTAGGGGAAAACTGACAATGGAATGTACAATTAGGATCGTTCAAGTTTAACTTCAAATTAAGAAAAATTCAAAGGCTTTTAAGTATCATTAGAAAACTTACATGCAGTTGGGCCCGTGCAGAGCACGGGTTTACTTTACCTAGTAGTATACGATAAGTCAATAGCTTGAAAATAAACAAAATACATATTACTATGAAATATAAAATAAAACCTGAAAATCAACATAATTTTAGATTCAGATTCACCAATTAAGTTGATTATTACTCTATCCGTCCACTTTTACTTATCCACTATATTATAATAGATATCCACTTTTATTTATTCAATTTGAAAAATCAAGACTTAATTTTCTCATTTACTCCATAATTTACCTTTATTATTAACTATAATCATTTTTTAAAATATTGAATTTGTTATATTCGAAAGGAAGATATAAATAAAATTGTCATTTTATTTATTTTGCAACTAAAAATGGACTGAGGGAGGGAGTAAAACACAATGGGGTCACGTGAGGGGACAGGGAAAAATAGGATAAGGATGAAAAATGAAAATTCCAAAATGTCACCGCAAGAGCACTGCGTCACTTGAACGCATCTCATTTGAAAAAACTCTTGTAGCCTACAAAAGAAAAGGCAGCCCCTCACTACTCAGTAGAGCTATATTTCGGATCCTCCTTATTCCTCTCCCTTGAAAGCCAAAAAAAAGATCAAAACGATGTCGGACGAAGAGCACCAGTTCGAATCCAAGGCCGATGCTGGAGCTTCAAAAACATATCCTCAACAAGCTGGTACTATTCGTAAGAATGGTCACATCGTCATCAAAAATCGTCCTTGCAAGGTGTCTCTCTATTTTTTTTTTTCTCCTTATAGTTTGGTTTTCGTGCTTTTTTAGTTTTTGGATTATTGATATTTATTTTCTGTGATACTGATTTTAGATTTGTTATACCTGAGAATTCGTTGATATGCTGGGTGTCACGGTCATCTATTGTTTTTTTTTTTTTTTTTCGTGTCAGGCTCTGAGTGTATTTCTCTATTGAGTATTTAGGGTTTCTTTCTGGAAGATATTTGATCTTCATGGATTCTTTTTGTTTTGCTTTTAGTGGTTGCATCTGTTGAAATACCACCTTCCAGACACTGGTACAACCCAGAGTTTAAAAAGAAAAGGTTGATATACGTTTTGTACTCTGTTAACGGTTGGACAAGTGCCTGTATTGATCTAATATATTTGCTATATATATTAACTGAAGCTGATTTAGGGTTTCTCGGTGGCTTCAACTGAACCCTTGTTTTCTGCTTGAACTACTATTTGTCATACGAATAACATCTTAAATGTGTATATAAAATCACACCCTTGAAGGGGAGCCTTGGAGCAATGGTAAAGTTGTCTCCGTGTGACCTATAGGTCACGGGTTCGAGCCGTCGAACCAACCACTAATACTTGCATTAGGGTTGGCTGTCTACTTCACACCCCTTGCCCCTTGGGCTGTGGCCCTTCCCCGGACCCGCTTTGTGCACCGGGTTTCCCCTTTTTTTTAAGATGACGCCCTTCTAAAAATATACACAATAAGATCACACTGATTCTAAACTCTCTGACTCTAGAGTCTAGGTTCATCTCTATACACAATTGGGTACAGAATAATAACAAGTGTATATATGTATATATATAGATGTATATATAGATGCATGTATATGTCCCACTTCGTTTAGAGTTGTACACCACTGGTCCTTAGGGATTTCTCGGTTATCAAAATAAAGAGTTCCCTGTAGCAGCCTAAGTTCCAGTAATATAAGTTTTGGGCATCCATCTAGGCTCAAGCTTTTGGACCAAGGTTTGATATGCCTCCCTTTTTTCCCCATTGTCAGTCACGCTGTATATTCTCTGTTTGGTTCATAATAACGAGCACTGATAAGTCTGGTTTGTTGTTGAAGGTAGTTGAAGTTTCCACTTCCAAGACAGGCAAGCACGGTCATGCCAAGTGTCACTTTGTGGCGATTGACATTTTCACTGGAAAGAAGCTTGAAGATATTGTTCCCTCTTCTCACAATTGTGATGTAACTAACTGACTCTAGTTATATTGTTTCCCTTGCTGCTTTCTTCTTGCTCTGTTACTAAATTATTACGAAAACTAAAACATGTCTGTTTTGCTTACAGGTTCCTCATGTGAATAGGACTGATTATCAACTTATTGATATCTCTGAGGATGGATTTGTACGTATTTTGCTGTTACTTTTACTCTTGTTGTATTGGATCTCCTTGTTGATGTCTATCTAATTTATAATATTGTTTCAGGTGAGTCTGTTGACTGAAAATGGTAACACCAAGGATGATTTGAGGCTCCCCACTGATGATAATCTTCTGGCCCAGGTAAACATAATTGTACTATCTGTTTCATGCATGTTACTTTTGCTACCTGTTTTATGTTCATGAACACAAAAATTTAAAGTGAATGATACTTGGAAACAGGCTATAACTAATAGAAGACTAACATTTACTGATGAGTGCCATTTTTCTGTAGTCAATGGTTTAAGAAGTAGCCTCTAGATTTATATTCCACAAGGCATTAGCTTTTTCATTTGAAGATCAAAAAGCAGATGAATGCTTTATTTTCCTTTGATTATTTCATGGCCAGTAAATTCCTTTTGATGCAAGATAATATTTGTACATAAGTTTGTGTGTTTCTAAGACATCAATCCTGTTAAAAATAACGCTGTTTCCAAATTACTTGCATAGGTCAAAGATGGTTTTGCTGAGGGGAAGGACCTGGTTCTGTCAGTGATGTCTGCCATGGGAGAGGAGCAGATTTGTGGTATCAAGGACATTGGCCCCAAGTAACTGCAGGTGGTGGGTAGTGTATGTTACAAAGTTTCAAAAAAAGATGTATTACGTAGAAGTACTAAAACTTCTTTACTTTTTCTTGCACTTGCAGTTGTTCCACATAACTGCTATTCAACTATATGTTGTGACTGGATTCTTGTACTCACTACGTATTTCCTTTATATTGCTACCTTTATAATATTGTCTACATGGAAAAGCTCTGTTTCTGCTTCATAAAGCTATTTGGTCATAAGCTCTTAACTGTTCCATCATTGAGAGGGTTCAATTTTAGAAAGATTCCCTGCAATGGCATCATTTTGCCATTGCAGTGTTAAAACTTGAAATGCCTTGCATTTGGTGTGGTACTGTACTCTAGTCTGAACGCTGGGCCTAGGCTAATGCTGTGCCTGTACGCTGTCCTGAAATTTGGCCTGAAGATGCGATAAGGACGATTTTGGCCAATGCAGAAAAGGAGTTCGATATAGAACTGTAAACCAATACCATTTTAGAACTCTTGTTGAACAGTTGGGAGTATTGGGCCAGGCAGAAAAAGAGCGTAATGTAGGGTGCATTTTCCATGGAAAATATCTTTCAGGGTTTTGCTTTCCATGAAAAAATACCGTCTTGGAAAATGTTTACTAGTGTTTGGTTGGTGAGTAACATTTTCATTTAAAATTATACATTGAAGATTACTTAGAACATTTACAAATCAGAGAATGTTTTGATTAAAGTATTGAGTACTAGTGATTAGCATTGATGTAGAATTGTTAGTTGCAACAAAGAATATGAAACTAAAATCTTAAGTAGTGGTAAGGTAAATGGCTTTTGTCGTAGAAGTGAGGGAAATCATCTCTTTCGGATGAAAAAAAGACTTCCTATCTGCCAAACAAAATGACTTTTTGCTGAAGACTAAACACACCAGTAATTGATATTGCAGGGGCAATTCGCAGAATTGCCCTTCGTTTGGGGTGGTCTTTAAATTTTGCCTCTCATATTTGAAATCTTTAAATTTTGCCCTTCGCATAAACCCATAGGTTCCAGGTTCGAACCCCTTGGGTCAAAATTTTAAAAAAAAATTCGCAAGACAAGTTTAAATTTCGCTATGCCCCCGACGGCATACACTTGTGAAGGAATTACCAAAGTTATGCGGACCGGCATACTTATGCCTTATGGGCGGACTTGGCATAAGTATGCGGGTCGACATAACTTTGATAATTCATTCAAAAGTTTATCTTGAATCAAACTTGTAAAAGTTTGCCATTAAAAGTATGCCCCCGGCGTAACTTTGTGAAGGAATTACGAAGTTATGCGGACGCATACTTATGCCTTATGGGCGGGACTTGGCATAAGTATCTTAGACGATTCGGCATAACTTTGATAATTCCTTCACAAAGTTATGCGAGATTCGCGTAAAAGTTTGCCCGTTAAAAGTATGCCCCATGGCGTAACTTTGTGAAGGAATTATCAAAGTTATCGGACCCGACATACTTATACCAAAATCCCATAAGGCATGAGTATCTTGGTCGGCATAAAATGTGTAATTCCTTAACAAAAGTATCTTGGTCCGAAGCGACACGCGACCCAAACCTTGTCTTGCGATTTTTTTTTTTTAATTTATACTTGAGCGGGGATTCGAACTCGAGAACCTCATTATTTCGCGAAAGCTCAAAAGTTGCAATGCGAAGGGCAAAAATTAAAGACCAGCAATATGAGGGGCATAATTTAAAGACCACAAATATGAGGGGCAAAATTTAAAGACCACCCCAAAAGAAGGGCACTCCGCGCAAAAAAATGATATTGCAGTCTATGGGATTATTACAGTCGGGGTCCAATGCCGTTGTAGCACCGTTGTTGAAATATTGGACACAGACAAGTCAAAAAACTGGGCTGCACTTTGCAGGGGCCCATACGCTGAAAATTTCCTTGTAGCAGAAAAGTGAAGACAAGATTTGGGCTGATATATTAAAGTAGTAAACATTTTCCAAATTCAATTCTTTTCAACTGTTGAAGTCATATCGGATCCTCCTCCCAAAATGCACGGAGAATCCGACACGCAGACATCATCACTTTGAAGAGTCTGAGCAATATAGGATATAGGTGTACAGCTTGAGCCAGCAAGTAAATTCTTAATATGGGCCTAGTTTTATTATAAATATTTCAGTCCATCACTAATTTTTAGTCATTTCTTATTGATTCTTCCCGTAGTAGTAACATCAGTTTTGCATTCGGCTTGTGTTGGTTTGTCCTAGTAATTGGTGTTTTGGGTGATGACCATTTGAGCTACAGCTTTAGCCTGCAAGTAAACTTTTTAATTCAAGTCTTTTTCAGTCTATAATAGCTTATCGTATTTGCTAATTATTTGTCATCTTTGGAAAATTTCCTTGTAGCAGAAAAGTGAAGACAAGATTTGGGCTGATATATTAAAGTAGTAAACATTTTCCAAATTCAATTCTTTTCAATATGGTGGTGTTGTTTGCTAAATTTCTTTTGCTCGATTACATTATTCTTAATTAATCTCAGATCCACATCGAATGAAATGTTGTGGGAGAACACTTTGTTAAATCTAGAACCACTGACCACCAGACATACTTGTGTGTGTGTGTCTAAATTATAAGTGACTAGGGGAGTTTGGTTGACATCAATTAATAATGTAATGCGAGGATAAGAACTAGCCCCAAAACTGTATAATCTAATGTGGTCATCTAGAGTAATTTAATTGCTTTTTAAGTACGCACTAACCAATTTGGAGGGATTGGGAGCAGTGGTGGAACTAGAATTTTCATTAGGGGAATTCAAACTATAGAGAAATAAACACATAAAGAAGCAGAGGGGATACAGACCTTATTATAATGTTTTATTTTCCGGCAAAGGGAGTTCCTCCCCCTAGCTCCACCCCTGGACTTGGGAGTACTAATAAAACATGAAGTATTTCTTTCACCTAAATCTACAGAAGTTGTCTATGAAGCAAGGCCTATCATTTGTACCTAGTAGCAAGGGTATTTAGTACCTAGTAGCAAGGGCAGTGAATGTTCATAAGAAAAATAGGAAGCAGCAACAACATTTAAAGATGTATAGGTGCAAACTTGTCCACATTGTTATGTCTAGCCGGCTCAAGAATGGATATACTATTGCTCTCAACATTAAAAACTTCTTCAAACAATGTTTAATGTGAAGTAGTTGCGTGAATACAACACTGAGTTGGTTGCCTTACTCCATTTTAATGTGGTCTGATTTTGTAATTTCTTGAATAATTATTACCCCTATTCTGGTCCCATGTATAAGTTGTTTTAACAAACCAAATTTGTTTCATAAATATTTAAATTAAATTAGTGAAATATTAATTAATTGAGACGTTTAAGAGAGATATTAAAGGTATTAACCGTTTAAACATTATTCTTATGATTAAGATTAATCATGTCTTTTTTAAAGGGTGTATAAATTTTTTAAAAGACATTTAATATGAATCGGACATAGTACTAGTGTAGTAAATGAAATCCGTCAATGTGAACTTTAGATGCTGTTGCTAAATTATGAGCTTTTTTCATCAAGAAAGTAGGTCATCAGTGAAGAGTAGCTTTAAAAGAGTTGGCTACATTTTAACCAGTTAGTAACAGTAATAAGTTATTATTATAATAATAATTTCTAGCTCTGCACCGAAAAATTGCAAAAGGAAAAAAGACACAGTGAGTAGAATTGATCAAGTGCTCCATAAGATAGATCCACGACTTCGGATGGGAAGCAGAATCATTAACATTACGCTAACTAGAACAAAAGTAGCTTCCACTATCATGTCATATGAAGACCATAATAGGGTTTCAACAACTTTGAGAAATTGCACACAATTCTTGGTTGATTTGGTAATAGAACCACCAGTTTGTTATCGTTTTGGGCTCAACTAAATCAGATTCGTGTCATGTAAAATCTATTAAAGGGAGAAACGCTTCCTACTAGGATTTTTTAATTCCCAAAGCTTGAACCGAGGAGTGGCTTCACTGAAAAATAACATTGTATGTATAAGGCAAACTTAGTTTTTCCATGTATATATATAATAAGCCAAGACGCGTTGAACTCCATTGACTTCTTCGTATATTTATCCTTTTGTATTTTGAGTTTCCTTATTACTCGAACTCAAGACTTCTGATTAATGATATATGTTTCACTAACTTTGCTCATCTTTTCCATTGCTGCTAATTAGATGAAGAAAACATCCGTATTTTTAGGTTCTATTGGAAATTTACTTACACCAGTTTCGTTCTAAAAAATGGGTTAACATATCGCACTGTTATGTGTTTTTTGAGTGGAACAGAGAGAATATAGGTTGCTACTATATTTTATAGCCTTGAATAATTTATATGTGCCCTCCACAATTTTCAAAATAAATACTTATCTTTTTTTGGTGGCATACCCAAGATACTTCTACCAGCCCATTTATTATTTTGGTAGAGATAATGATTTTATTTCTACGAGTAGTTGCCAAAATTATTAAAACTTGTTGTACAAATGAGCTCATATACTGTTTGTTCATGTAGTCTAATTTATGGAGGTTTCTGAAAGCAACCTGCTGAGTGCTGACCTCGTTGTTCTTGAGGTACAACGACACGTACTACTTGTACCCCAATTAATTTGGTGTCATTTATGGAAAGTTAGGTTTTGGAATTAATTTGGAAATTTATGATATTGGGTTATTTGATTTTGGAGGGGAAGCCGGTAGTGGCGAAATCAAGATTTTCACTAAGAGTGTTAAAAATATAAATATCTAAGATGTACTCAAGGAATCTAATATTTACAATATATACTTATAAAAATAATTTTAATCTTTTATATTACTATATTATATAAGAGCAAATGTGAGGACTTTTGTAGTCCTCACAATAATTTCCCAATTTTTTTAAAACTTTTTAATTAATTACTTTTATGTCCTAATCTTATTTATTTAAGTCAATTTTTTTGTTTTTTATTTTTAAAGTCTACTTTTCAAAAGCTATCGAATCTGGGGACTTTTGTAGTCCTCACAATAATTTTCAAATTTTTTAAAAACTTTTTAATTAATTACTTTTAGGTCCTAATCTTATTTATTTAAGTCAATTTTTTTGTTTTTGTTTTTAAAGTCTACTTTTCAAAAGCTATCGAACCTCCTATCTCATTTTTCACGTTCTTTGATTTTCTGATTGGTGCTCGATATCCGCATTTGAGTTCAATTAATCGTATATAATTTGCACCGCATCGCGCCTATTCGGGGGAGCGCTTCCTCCAAAGATTTTTTTCCATATCCATGTTCGAACCCCTAATCACGATTAAGAGGACCTCCATCTCGCACAAGTTAAATTATGTATTTGTCTTAAAAGTTCATTAACTATGTATAGATTATTTATTTAGAACTAAATAACTTGAGAAAATTAGGATACATAAGTTATAATGTCAAATTACGGTTCCAAATTTGATTTGAATTAAATAATTTCATCAAAATGGAAGTTAAAATATTAAAAGTGGAATGAAAATTTTGCTTTCATATAACTACCCACTTGTGGGACTACAATGGGTATATGGTGGTTGTTGTTGTTGTTGTACACTTGTACTAACACAAATTATATTTCTTTAGTTAAAATATCTACTTTTATATCTTGAGTTTTGGCCCGGGCTTAGCACGGGCCTCACATAACTAGTATATATATACACACACACACAGAGTCAAACCTCTCTCTAATTGTCATTCGACATAACAATATTTCACTATAACGGCCTGATTTTCTCCGAAACCGATTTTTCATGTTATATTTTACTTCTTATAACAGCATTCTACCTATAATAGCAGTAACATTCATCATAGCGGTACACTCTTTGTAGAATTACCTCTCTATAACAGTTATACTCAAATATTGTGTAATTATATTTTATAAGAAATATATTATGTATAAAAATAAAATATTAAAATTTTTATGGTAATCATCATTAATGTCATGGACATAGTAGACTGTAAAGCCATCAAGGAAAAGCTATTGAATTCCCTTTGCTGAAAGTTTGGACAAAATTCTTCGTCAATTCAAGCGTTATAATTATCATTAAGAGATTGGAATATACAAAACAACCTACAATTGCGTTAATTCTTACATCAAAATTGAATTATGTAAATTCTCAATTAATTCTAAATGCATACGTTCCTTAGATTTTAGTTCTTCATCGGTATGGTATAATTAGTTATGGATTTATTAGTAACTTATTTGTCTTTTCAGTTTTTAATTAATGATATATGAAAATCATTTAGATTTTAAAATTAACAAGTATATTGTTTTCATTTTTATAACATAAAAAGTACAGAAAAATAATTGTTTGCTTACTTTAATCTCTAACAGCTAAATGAGATCTAAATATCAAATGTCAATATACATACATAACAGCACCTCACTATAGCAGCCATGAAATTTTCGACAAACACTGTCATTATAAAGAGGTTTGACTATATTAGCAGAGGAACTTTCAGTTTATGGATTTCGAATTCAAGAAAAATCAACTTATTGAATTCCAGCTGATTTATATAATACATATAAAGCGGATTTTTAATATAAATACAAGGTATGTATTAAAGCTATTAAAATTTTATCAAATTCGTATGTACAATTATAGTTCTGACCCTATAAAGGAAATTCAAATGGGTCGCCTTGCATTCCTAGCTTCGCCCCTAATTGCCAGAGGGACCTTTTCTTTAAAGAACAAAAAATAGATTTCTCAAGTACGTAATACTCAATTTTCAGCATAATATGCCAAAAAATCTAAATATGAATAGCTTTCAGAGTACAATTGATCGATAATCATTGTTCACAGGACCACAAAGTGTTGCAATCATTCATAAGTATGTTTAAAGTTTTTTTTTAACCGCAATATTCGTGATTAGGTATCAAGTCAAATCCCACTTGTTCCAATAGAGTAAATTGTCAAATTAATCCCAAATTTCATGAGATATGTTTCCACTTTATTCCATCTCCCTTGTTTGATCTCAATCTATGACATTTATTTCTTAAAAAAGGTCCTCGCTCTAATATAGTCGAATTTCAAATTGAGACACTTGTAACCATGTTATTGCAAATCATCTTAACTTGATGAAGTAAACATGTCATCATTGCACATAAGCTAAACTCAAGTAAAATACTAATCTGATGGGAATGTAATCGTGGCAATATCCCATACATTGGGACCAATTTGGCAATTTAACTTTTGTCCTAAACTCAGTAAAACAACAGACCTATTCCCTTTGAGATATTTGACTTTCAAGGACATATTATTATTTATCCCTAACCTTAGTGCATTTGGCATATTTAATTTGGTCCACGTTACTCATGCCGTACAAATTTCAACCAACTCCTATAGCCTATACTTATGGGGACTGGTCCGTTTTAAATTTCTTTTCCCCCCTTAAAAATCAAACGTCAAATATCGTGCTACATAATTGCCAGGAACTTCCGCCACATAAAATTACAAGGAGTAATGGTCTATACACCTACTCTTCACATGATAATCAATTTGTTTTTTATATGGCACTTGAAAATTTAATTATTGACACTTCACACATGTTCTACTACTCCATATGTTTTGAGCTGATAATTACCCTCTGCCGCCCTTTTAAAGTCAGAACTATAAGAAAAGATCGATCATGTAGGTCTTTACTAAATGTTGAGTCGGGTGTTTGGTTGGGGTGAAAGTAAAAGAGAAAATACCACCTGCTTACTTTTCATCCTTTGAAATTGGACCCAAAAATATCATACTCTGTTAAATATTTATTCGCATTTGATTTAACGTCAAATTAAAGAATTTAATTTTAAAAGTAAAAAATATTATATTTTACATTCATTTGTTGGATAGAAATATTATGTGTGATTAACTTTTTACCAAAAGATCAAATGTAATGATTTTCTCCCTCCACTTTTTAATGAATGGATTTGTTTCTGCTTTTTATTAACTTATCCTAGCAATGGCTTATTCATTTTTAATGCAAAATAGGAGAAGTTGGTAGCTAATCACTCATCCTACATAAAAATGGTCCCAACCGTGAAAACTAGTACAATTCAAATGGTCCCAACCGTGAAAACCAGTACAATTCATTACTTTCTTCATAATCTCATAATGTTTTTTTCCAAGTCTCCACACACACCCCCCCCCCCCCCGCCCTCCCACCCCACCCCAAGGTTTACTCTATACCAAGATTAGATTTTGAAGTAACCTTCTTTGGGTCTCTAATTAGATTCTTAAGTCTTGGGATCATTAATTATTTTCGTCAATGATGTGCAAGGACATGTGGAAAGTTAAGAAAGTTAAGTATGTGATTAATAAAAGTACCAATTGCCAAGAGTCTGAATATAACTAATTAGACACAAAATACTTTTCTGACGAAAAAATCTGCATGTGACAAAGCAGCATGAGAATTTGGTAGGCAATGTTTAGATTTGGTCATCACATATAATTAAGTTCACATTAATAAAACAAATGTGGTTACTATAAGACAAATGGAAATTGAGAAAAGGCAAACACTCACCAAAAAGAAAAAAGAAAAGGCAAACAAGAATGTTTTCTAACAGAAGCGTGACACTCCACTGTGTATATTTTTTCACATGGATGGTAATCATTATATTTAAAAAGGCAACTGAAAATGATTTGACATCATAATCAAGCCAAGAAATTGGGCTCAAGCATGCTCAAACATCTTGTGTCGAGTACCTGTTTAAGTCTTTTTGACCAATTAGAAAAATAAAATTATGCTTTTTTTTCACAAATTAACAGATAAAAACAAAATCTTAAGCAGCTGAAATTTATCTAAGTAGTCGTCTAACTGTCACAACTCTATTTTATCCGTTATTTTTTGATGTATAAATCACATCTAAACAAAATCCTTCCCCTTATTCACTGAGTAATTAGCCTTAAAAGGGGGTCTAAAAATGTATGTGGGAAAACGAAAAAAAAAAAAAAATAAGTGGAAAAACACTGAAACAGCTAGTAAGCATTAAAAGGAAAAAGCAACTCTCATTGTTCCCCCTCTTTACATCATTCAATTCACTTTCCCTTTTCTTTTTCATTTCTTTATTCAGCCAATTGCCCCTTCCTTTTCTCACTTCATTTTTGTCCCTTTCTTATCCATCCTCCCAAAGCTCTTTGAGAAGGAAGTCCGGCGCATAAAACATCTCGCGTTAGCATGATTCAGGCAAATACCACACCTCAATGATTGTGATATAGACAACTTACTCTAATATAATCATTAGTGGCTGCTTTTACGGTTCGAATAAGTGACATTATAGGTCACGTGGAGATAACTTTGTCGTTGCTCCAACGTTCTCTTTCAAAGCTCATAGAGAATGTTGGGATAAAAATTATTCTGCGCACCTGATATTTATATCAAGTCAATAAACCTATGATATATGCTTGTATATAACTTTCTAATATTTAATCATGATTAGTTTATTATGTGTCTTATTAAATAATACAATTATAATAAATTTATATGATTTAGTATAAACACCGCGTATAGAAAATTATCGAGGCTGGGCCCAGTGCCAGCCCCTCCATTAAGACCACAACTGTTACATAAAAATTGAACCAAACCATACACTAGTTTTTAATTATAAACAAATAAGTAGTATAAACACAGTGTTATTAGTCAACACCAACTCAACCTACATGTTCCTAAGTTCCTCCAACATCCTACAGAGAGAGTTTATACCACGCGTTACATTACTGGCAACTCACACTTTCTTTGGTACTTGTTTCTTATAGAGATTGTCAGCCTTATTTTTTGTCAGTGTCTACACTTGCCAATATTATATCCAAAAATAACCACTTCATATGGGATTTTTTTTAAAACTACGCATACTAGAACAAACAAAGCCTCGAGAATTTTAAATTTCCATAGCTCAATGCTCATAATAAAAGTCAATACTGCCCATTCTTGTCATTTTCCTTTTCATAAATTCTTTTCCCACAAAAATATAATGGCAAATAGAAGAAACAGCCTATAAACAAAGGCAACAAAACGTCAGTGTAAAAGGCCAGCTACTTCCTGTTCAGTGTTTTTTCCCCGTTGATTACGCTTCATTCCAGTGTTTCTATCACTGCTAACCCATTATTACAACCTGAGTTTTTATTCATCTTTCCGCAATTGCCGCAATAAAATAGTTAGAACATAAAAGAAGTGACTTTGAACATAGTTTCTCACTTTCTTGATCATATAAATATGTATAATTTCAACGATCTCTGCTTGAAAAACTGAACTTGACCCACGTCAAGATTTAGTCGAATTTCATCTGTGTCGGTCTTTTTTTCCAGTGAAACACTGTATAAATATATAAACTTCAATGATCTTCACAATTTGCATTGTGCTACTTCAAAACTAAGCTTGACCCACGTCAAGATTTAGTCTAATTTCATTTGGGTCAGTCTTTGTTTGCACTAAAATGGATTACTAACATTTTTGTCTCACAATGGGTTGTGTGGCATCCAAGCAAAAAACCGTGTCTGTAACACCTGCATTTGATCATTCAGGTGAAGATGTCGGGTCGGGTCGGAGCCGCGTCGGGAGTGGTGGGTTCGGGTTGGATTTTGATTTGAAGAAAGTGAAGAAGAGGGGGGATTCGGGTCTGAGTGGTGGGGGGAGTGAGTTGAGTGAGTCGGGTCGGGTCAGTTCAAATGGGTGTGGTAGTGAGTCAGTTAGTTTTAGGTTAGGGAATTTGCATAAATATGTGGAAGGTGAACAAGCGGCTGCTGGTTGGCCTGCTTGGTTAAGTGCTGTTGCAGGTGAAGCTATACAAGGATGGGTGCCTCTCAGAGCTGAGTCTTTTGAGAAATTGGAAAAGGTTTGTTTGTTGCTAAAAGCATATTTTTTTTTTTTTTTTCTTTTTCTATATATATAATATAAATCTATGTTGCTGCAGAAGTTTGTTCTTATTAGTTGTCTTTAGTTGATTTTTGTCCTTATACTACTGTTGCTTAGAGATGTCTCATAAGTACTTTGTCATCTGATTGTGCTCTATCAGGTAACTTTCATTAGGAATATTAGATTTAGAAATTGAGCAGTGTTTGTCCTCTTTGTCATACAAAATGCATGAAAAATTAATTAATTCAAAGTCTGTTTAAGATAGTTTCTACTGATTTTTCTTATTTATTGAATTATGTATCTCTCTTTTCTTACTAATCACTGCGTCATATCTTCTATTTTTTCTTCTTTCCGGGTATAGGGCTCTGTGGGGCAGGCAGGCGAAAAACTAGAATTAGGAAGAACAGATGAAAGATTTGTTCTTTTCTTTCCTGGGGACTTTTTGCTTGTTAGTTGAAAGCATTGTCCGAAAATGGAAAAAGAATTGGGAGGTAGTAGTGTTTACTGCTAGCTTAATGAGAAAAGTTTTAACTTTTTAGTATACTTCTTTCAATTCAACTTAAAGCCAGAGAAGTATAAAGGTTGAGTTGTTAACTTGCTTCTTTCCCTTGGAGATCACTAATGTTTGGATTGCAGTGGATCGGTTTTGTTGGCTTATTTAATATAATCATTCGGATTCCAGAATACACGTTTCTGCAACAGGCAACTAGGTTCTAAGTCATTAACTCTCTGAAAGAATCCATGAACACTGTTGCATTGATACTCCAGCTGTTTAAAGTTATATATTTAACTTGGATCACCGTTCCATTGTAGCTGAAAAATCTTACCAGTTTTAAAAAATTGAGAAAATTTTACTAGTACCTATTTGGCGACGTTTCGGAATCAAGAGAAGAAGGCTGCTGTGCTGAAATGTGAGAATTACTATGAGTGTTATTGACATAAAGAAATGTTAAATGATGGAAGCACCTTAAAACACTTGGAGAAAAATAAAACTGCTTCTTTTTTGGTATGCACCAATTCAAGTTTGCTGCTCATCGGTTGACTAGGGTCAATATGCTTCTTCCTACTTGGTAGACTTTTTAACAATTTATAATACTGTTATGCAACTTTAACTTTAGGTTTCTAACTGATGAATACTTATCCTATACCATTTCACTGCTCTAACAGATAGGTCAGGGTACATACAGCAGCGTATTCAGAGCACGTGATTTAGAAAATGGAAGGACAGTTGCCCTGAAGAAGGTGCGATTCGATAACTTCGAGCCAGAAAGTGTTAGATTTATGGCACGAGAAATTATGATCCTCCGCAGGCTTGATCACCCCAATATCATTAAATTAGAGGGTCTAATTACCTCCAGATTGTCTTGTAGCATGTATCTTGTGTTCGAGTATATGGAACATGATATTTCAGGACTCCTGTCTCGTTCAGAAGTTGAGTTCAGCGAATCACAGGTTTGCTAACTTTTCATAACATTACCTTGCAGCTTTGTCAACTGAATCTTTTCAATAAAAAGTTCGCGTAAAAAAGAATTCCAATATATGTTAAAAAAATCCTATTCGTTTTGTTTCAAATTTGTGAGTGAAAGAGGAGGGGGTTATCTGCCTATATCTAAGCAAAACCTCCTCGTTTCTGATTTCTTGGTTTGTAAAGCTATTTGGTAAACTTTACCTTTTTTTCCACCTAGTGAGCTCTTAATATTCTTGTTGAGCTAAAGATGAGCTGGCTCATTTTACAGATTAAATGCTACATGAAGCAGTTGTTGTCTGGAATCGAGCATTGTCATTCACGAGGTGTAATGCACCGGGACATCAAAGGTGCAAATCTTCTGGTAAATAATGATGGAATATTGAAGGTTGCAGATTTTGGATTGGCAAACTTCTGTAACTTTGGACGGAAGCAACCACTAACCAGCCGAGTTGTCACTTTATGGTATCGTCCTCCAGAGCTTCTGTTGGGCTCCACAGAGTATGGAGCCTCTGTGGATCTTTGGAGTGTTGGATGCGTGTTTGGTGAACTTCTCACTGGTAAACCTATTCTTCAGGGGAGAACTGAGGTACCTCCTTCAATGATTAGATCTCTTAGCACACTGAACTTGTCAAAATCATCAATCTTGTTAAACAAGCATGCAATTGATATTAAAATAATTCTTTGCTCAAGTTACCTTGTCTCATAGCTACCCTATTTGAATAGAAGATCAGTAACATACTTTTCTGACTTTACCGATCATACTGTTAATCCTCCTCTTTCCCTAGTAAAGCAATGTGCCTATTTAGCTCAAACTCCATGTTTAGGTTTCTAGGTGAACTGATTCATTACTATCCAATTAACTCTCTTAGTATTTTACTGCATGATTAATAGCTGAACAATCGTTCTTTTGTGCTACAGGTTGAACAACTGCATAAAATTTTCAAGCTCTGTGGATCTCCACCAGATGAGTACTGGAAGAAATCTAAACTTCCTCATGCAACTCTATTTAAACCGCAACAACCTTATGAGAGCTGTCTGTGGGACACCTTTAAAGATCTAACCAAAAGTTCAGTCTCACTCATAGAGACTCTTCTTTCCGTGGAGCCACCCAAACGAGGAACTGCTTCTTCTGCCCTTGCATCTGAGGTATTGTTTTACTCTCTCTCTCTTTTTTTTTTTTTTTGATATGGTAATGATAATTTCTCTATCTTATCATTGTGTCTTGCTTCTTCAGTATCTTTAAACCTGTAAGTGTTGTTTTATGGTTTGTTCTTCGCTTTTTCATTTTTCAAGTGCATTTTGATATCTTTCTGATGTTCTCTTCATCCAAGACGCATTTTGACATCTTTCTCGTGTTCTCTTCTCCAAGACTTAAAAATGTTAATCTATACTTTCTTTCCTTTGCTATCTTACTATCTATGTGTGTTATTTTTTTATTTTTTTTCTGATAAGTTATTTATGTGTTAATTTTAGCTAATAGTAAATGCCTGTATCCTCCCTCTCGTGTAAAACTATTTTTTTTTTCCTTTTTTTCCCTGGTGGGAGCTTCTTGATGAATGATTAAGAAAATAATCGTGCCTGTACCTTGTAAATTAATTAATTTTTTTAAAAAAATAGTTCCATATTCCTTTTTAAATACGAGTAACTTTTTTGCAATGATTTCCTCTTCCACCTGTTTTATCTTACAAGTACATAAATTTCAAAATCTCTAATTCCGTAACTTTCTGATTTTATCTTAGTACTTCAAGACAAAGCCTCATCCCTGTGATCCTTCAAGCCTGCCAAAGTACCCACCAAGCAAAGAGATTGATGCCAAACATTGTGAAGAAGCAAAAAGGTGAGAACTTGATAATATTCTGCTAGGAGGAGCAATTTTTGAACATTTTTCTGGATATATTTACATTTACCGGAAAATCACAATGGTTGGGAAAAAGGGATATACCCTGTCCAGTGCCCCTCTGCGCTCTGTCCCCTAAAACCAACCTTACACAAAAGGATGAGGAGAAAGCGTGCTTTCCATCCGTCATTTTTCTGTAACGGTATGATTATGCCAAAATCAAGTCAATAATGTTCGTAAACCCATGATAACTGAGAAAGAAGTATAAGCTTGTCTGACTAGAATGGCGAAACTGGTTTTGATAGAACAATTACTTCCACACTGTGATAGTAATATTTAGAGTTAATTCCTTGGATGGTCACCCAAGTTTAGGGAATTTCCTACAAAAATCATTTTTGTTTCATGTAGGACAATAAGGTCACTCATGTATCACTAGTTTCCTCAAAAAGTACCTAAACACCTCAAAAGCTTCCTTCTCTCCCAGTTGGCATGCCATATCATTAAAGCCCATTTTTTTATTTTTTAATAATAGACATATTTAACTCGAAGGGAAGCCTTGGCCTAACTCGTACGATTCAACGTGGCATGGACCGAGGAGGTCGCGGGTCCGAGGCCGTGAAAATAGCTTCTTTGTAAATGCAAGGCCGCATACATCAATAGACCCTTGTGGTCCGGCCCTTCCCCGGACCCCACGCATAGCGGGTGCTTAGCGCACCGGGTTGCCCTTTTAGACATATTTAACTCATCAAATTCATTTAGCCAAATTCATATTTTATACCCAATTAAATATGATCCGGTTAAAAAGGGGCAAAAGAATCAAATCATACTTTTTATTATGCCATTTTTTCAAATCAATTTTTTTTTTAATCTCGATTCAAATATATTATCTTTTAATTTAAATTAGAATTCAAGTTATTTAATTTTTCTATTCAAATTCAAGTTTTTTTGAATAGCATATTTTTTCCACATTAAACAACATATTCTTTCCACATTAAAATAGAATTACACAGATAACACAGAGATTACATTCATATCGGTTTAACTTTTAAAAAAGCTAGTTAAATTGTATATTTAAAAAAAAAAAAATAGTGTAAATTTTTCCTCTTTATTTGTAGTTATATATTCTTATATATGTAGTGTGTAATTTTTGGCATTTCCATGTCCATACCATCGAAGTCTTTTTTTTTCTCATCCAAAAGGTATAGAATTTTCATTACTATAATACTTGTTTTAAAATATTATATTATTAGTCTTATATGAAATTTAATATAGTCATAATTTATTTCATGTTATGCTATAGATATTCCAACTTGTCATGTTAATATCTAGCAATATATTAAACTAAAGCTCTATAGTAACTCAATTTTTATTTTTTTTATATTTTAATTTTAATTTTTAAACTTATCTATAGATTTAAAAAATTCATCTTTTAATTCTAATTCATTTAGATTACATGCTAGTTTGTTCCTTTGTCGCTTTTTAACCGGGTCATATTTGATTGGATATAAAATATGAATTTTATGAGTTAAATAAGTCTATTATTTCAAAAATATGGGGCTCTAATGACGTGGCATGCCAACTAGGAGAGAAGGAGTCTTTTAAGGTGTTTAGGTACTTTTTAGGGAAAATAGTGATACTTGAGTGACCTTATTGTCCTAAATGAAACAAAAGTGACTTTTGTAGGGAATTTTCTAAACTTGGGTGACCATCTACGGAATTAACTCTAATATCTAAGGTCAACACTATCTTGCTCCTAAGTTTGCTACGTTTTCTAGCTTTGGCATAGATATTGCAAAGTTGTGATTTAATTATATGAGAATTTTCAGGAAGAAGCCTAGTGGAAGAGCCCGTGGTCCTGAGACAACCAGAAAGTCAATCAAAAAACAGAATTCGACCAATAAACTGGCACCTGAAGAGGTCTTTCTCTTTTCTCTCTATCTCTCTCTCGTTACCTATATACAGCTGCATGTTGATTTCTTCTTTCGTCTCAAAAATTTGAAGTGCATTATTTCTTCACTTTGCATATTATAGGCAGAGAAAACTAAATGAATTATTCCTCTGCAGAAGTTACCCATCCAAAAGCAAGGTGTTCCTAAAAGTAATGGCAGTAGTCTGGGTACTCAAAAAGTAGGAGACATTATTATAGGTCTCGAGCGACCTAAGCCACCAGTTGATTTGAAGGGAGAGGCTTCCCACATTAAGAATGCATCTCAAGGCGACGTTCCCTTTTCAGGCCCTCTTCAAGTTTCAGGATCAAGTGGTTTTGCATGGGCGAAAAGACGTTTTGATGATTCATCAATGAGATCAAGGAGTAAATCAAGTTCAAGAAGCCTAAAGTTTGAACCTTGTTCAGGTGCACTTCATATTAAAAATAACACGGAGCTAAAAAGACAAGATAACTGTGAAGCTAAAAATGGAAGTCGCACCAATTCTAAGGGTCGTGACACCTATGAATCCACCAAATATGCAATGCAACAACATTGGAGCCAATTCGAGCAAACAGATTCGTTTGATGCTTCTGAGGGTTACCACTCACAAGAACTGTCGCTGGCTCTCTATCTGAAAGAGGAAACAGCTTTCAAGAGGATCAACGTGGTGAGTCAAAAACTTCTCTAAGGATTCAAATATATTAAACACACATTTTCTATTCTCATTGTTTACACCTGCTTAAGATAAAGGGATAAGATTATTATAATATGGCAATTGCAAACTCATAGACTGGAGTTGGACATTGAGTCATTGGGCTTAAATTGATCTTTAAATCGTACCTTGAACAGGTTCAGGATCCTATGGACAAAGTTGAATTCTCAGGACCCATACTATCTCAATCACACAGAGTTGATGAACTCCTGGAGAAACATGAGCGCCAGGTCCGCCAAGCTGTTCGACGATCATGGTTCCAAAGAGGTAAAATGTTTCACTACTTTGGAAGATCCCTTTTAATCACAACTATGTGTGTACTCTGAATTATATTGGGCCCCTGAATTTATAAGTTAGGTATAATTAACTTTCTTGCTACAGTAGTTAGGTTTAGAAGTTGACAAGAGAATATACTCCTCAAACGTGCACTCAAACAATTGCTATCACTTTTATTTATATTTTTCAATATATTGTTAATCAGTTATTAATATACTGTCGATGGTCTTCTCGTCATATACTCTAATTCATATACGAATTGAGGGTTGTTATTCCATACAGTTGGAAATCTGCTTTCCTTTCTTTTCTTAACTATTTTCACCACCAGCCGACTGAGCTATTTATTTTCCTTTTCAGTGAGGAAAAATGGAAACTGATTGCATGGTGCTCCAGTTTCACACGGTATACAGAAAAGAAATGAGGTACAGGAATTTTGACAGTGGATTCACGACAAACTAGAAGTTTCATATACTCTAAAGTGCAGAAGACTAACAAAGTGGAGCTGTTGATCTCGATCCCTAGCAGTGTGCAGGAGACTAACAAAGTTAAGAACCAAATTCTGTTCAAGAGCTGAAAGTGCTTCAAGAAAATAAGCAAGGGCTGAACATGCTTCATTCTTTCAATTTCTTAAGGCCCTGAAAATAAATTCCCTGAGAATTGTCTCTCCCCTCTCATCCCTGGCCTCAATGTATATAGTTCTTAGCTGTCAAAACTCACTCATTTTTACCCTTCATCACAGAGTAGTGAGTGTATTCTGTACCTTGGTGATAGCCCTGATACATATATTTGTTCCAAGGGGACCGAGTTAAGAAGCTGATGCAATTTTCCGGCTGCGTTGTGGCATTTTAGAGAAACTCCATTGTCATTGCCAAGAAAATCCAAGTAGATATAGGATAAAGATGCATAGTTTTGGGAGGATATGAGTCCCAGAAGGTCAATCACCAGTTCATATGAATAGCTTTGTCATGACCCAAACTCATGGCACGCACTGTCCACCTTGGCCCAACAGACCTCACAAACTTGTCCCTCGGGGTACATCATCGTCTAGTCCAAAAGCGTGTGTATCATGTACTTGTATTATGCCTTATAAGCTCGTCATTTCTCGATGTTGGATTCGTCTAAAGCATCATATGTATCCTTTTTCATAAGCTAGCCTGTCTAAAAGCTTGTTATTTCTTTTTGACCCATCCTCATCGACCTGCCCTCCGTCATGGGCATCACAAGTTTGATCAGCAAGAATTGAGGGGTTAATATAAGATAATAGAGTGTGATTAATGATAGCTTGTAATATTAGGGTAAGTAATGTCACCCGGACCACATGACCACATCTATTGGAGGATAATAATTTGACATGATATCAAATCATGGACATGGGAGTTTGCTATCTCAGTTACTATAATTGGGCTCCACCACTGCAATTATTTTGGAAATGGGCCAATGGGCTATTTTCTCAAGGGCCTTTCAACTATTGCTTGGTTTTCACTTTGGGCGACACTGATGATGCACTCTGTAATTATGGTTAGGAGCTCACGCGGATACCAATGGTGCGATTCCAGCTCGAGGTGATAATAGAATTATTGTCAGAGCTAAATTAAAAAGAAAATGCTGAATACGAGAGGAAATTAAGATTAAAAATGAAAGTGGAAAATATATTGAACACTTGCAACAACATCCTAAAGGTAAAAACTTGTAACAAAAACTGTCTATGAAGTAAAATAATTAATTCAATTAACATCAGAAGTATGGTTATATTTTATCACCACAAGATTGGTCCATCGGAAGTGGATTTATTAAAGCACTTAGTATGAAGTAAATCATTATTTAATCTTAAGTTGTCTTATTCTATTACAAAAAAAAGTTCAAAAAAAGAAAAGAAAAGATAGTTACAACAAATGGGGATAACAACTTACTTCCTTTGCTAACACAACTAGTCAACTACCATAAAAACAACAACAAATATTATTCAAATCCATTGTGTATACTTCCACGCAAATTTATCATGGTTACTGGTTAAAAAGCTTGAGATGGTAATACACTTTTACTTACTACGACATGTGATAAAAATGTATGTGAAAAACATATGTCATGCGTTCAAAAGTATCTTGTAAACATTAGTATAGATCTGTAAACATACCACTTCCTTCATCTCGTGACTCCTCACCATTAACCATCTACTCATATGACCTATAATTTTGCCCACAACCAAAAAATTATCTTCCATAAAAGAATTAATTAACTTCATATATATGTACACCATCAAAGATACCGTTTCATGGAATTTGTAAATATAGCTTAGTTTTCGTTATAAAGTTTACACATTAGTTTCACCCCTCGAATCTCTGATGTAACCCACACATACTTTTCTTTTTTTACCAAAAGGCCAGCGTTCCCCAAAAAATCATAGGCAAAAAAAGGTTTATAAGCAGGACACTTGTTTTCTACTACTTATTGATTTACTTTGAAATATGGAGAGAGAGTAAAACTTTATCCACCTTCAAGTCACATTGTAACGTGCAATAATTCTTTCTGCTCCAATTTCCTTTCACATATCCAACTGTTGGGGCAAATGAAATTAAAAGTAAAGTGAATTAAAGAACGATTAACACTTATCTACAAAGTCGTAACCTTCTTTTTCACCCTCCTTAAAGTTTAAAGAGAATCTATATCTATATATAATACTTATAAAGTTAGACATAGATAAGATGATGTGGCACCTCTCAGGCCACCATTCCTATTTATCTTTTATCTCTTTTTTTTTTTTTTTTTTGGCCTTTTCCCTACTTTTCCCATATTTTCTAATTAAAAGGTATTTTCTAATTAAAAGGTTAACAATATTCTGCCCTATTTATTGAGTATCATTAATCATTATTTATTAAGAACTATTGTAAGCTAATGGAGAATTGAAAAGTCCTCATTAGCTTTCAATTTCCCATGATGCCTTCTCCCCATTATCAAATTTAAGGATAATTATTTCATATATTCTACATATTTATTGAGTATCATTAATTATTAATAATTATTGTAAGCAAATGGAGAATTAAAAAGTCTCCCATCAGCTTTCCATCGTGCCTTCTCCCCATCACCAAATTTGAGGATATTTATTTCACCATATATATTGTTAGAATTTGCATTTCTTGGACACAGGTTCTTCATTTTTTTTTAAAAAGAACTTTTGTACACCTTCTAAATTGCCACTAGAATTTGCCTGCGCATATATGAGTTTGGGTGATGAAATCCTTGCTTTATTTCTTATTTCGGTGATGATTTTGTTCTTTTTTAGTTTGTTTTTATCTTCTTTTATTACATGTGATAGCACATCTTATAACGTTGTTTTGGCTCTCTGTATTTGTTTTTCCTTAAAATCAACTAATTGTCAATGTCATTCTCTTTTGTTATTTTGTAAATGTGTAATTTTTTTATGATGTTATAGTTGTGCACCCTGATTAGTTTATGAAAATCCAAGACAGATCAAACGATGAAAATATATGAGGTGGCAAGATTTTAATTTTGTGGAGGTAGGAATCACTATCCTTGTGTTTTAGAGACAAAAAGAGCTTACTAGTTATCCTTGTGTTTTAGAGGCGTGTGGAAGCTTTCAAGATAATGAAATCTTAAACGACGAGTCGAGAGGAATAAGGAGAAGGAACTGAAGATTGAGCCTATCATAGTGTTAAATTGATGAGAGAATTCTCTTATATAGCGATAGTTATTCTTAAAATTGTTATAGTCAAATTGGACTCTGCTGTGGATAGGAGAAGGGGCTATTTTTTTTTTCTGTGTGTTTAATTTCGTAATATTTTTTTATTTTTCACATAAGGTTCAACCCTATTGATATTGTATATGCGATACAAAAGAATTAGATTTTTAGATCTGTTTTTGGTTTCTTAAAGTTTTCTCAATCTTTGAAAGCTGTATCATCCATCTCTTTCTCTTTCTCTCAATATATTATATGTTTTGTTGATGCCGAAGATACTTCAGGAATTTTTTGTTGTTTTTTTTATTTTTATTTTTTATTTTACCCCCCCTCCCCAGCCCAGGAGCTCCCTCCTTTGCTCCCTTGGTAACTCGAACTCGCAACCTTCGGGTTGAAAGTGGAGGGCGCTTACCATCTAAGCAACTCCCTCTTGTCAATTTTTTTGTTGTTGTGTTGCTGTGTTTACTCTTTTTATTTTCTCTAAGAATGTTGGTGATGTTTTTATTTAGTTTTCAAATATATTAAGTACTGAAATATACATAAGGATTGAATTTATAAACTTATATGTTTAGTTTATCTAATGAAAATCAACAGGATATGTTAGATTTCACAACATTTATTGTGATTACTTTTAATATTTATGTATTCGGGAAAAAATATATCATAAATTTAATAAGATTTGTATGACTCTGCTAAATAAGCGCGGACAAATTCACTAGTGAAGACAAAACGTATTGTACTTCACTTCCTTGAAAGTCGGAAGAAGCAAATGCCTAAATTCTCTGATCTATTTCCCCCCTTTGACTTCAGCTAATTAAATCCATTAGGAAGAGCCATGCACAAAAAGAATTTCCAATAATGCCGTAACTTGTGTGATATGTAAAACAGAAGAAAAGTGGTACAAGTGGAGTAGCAATTTTCTAATCGACTTTACTTGCAGTGAATTAATGGATTGAAAAGCAAATCAGTAGAAGCTTTTATTGGTTTTGTAACAAAGAGTTTATAAATATATTGCTTAATTTTTATAAGAAGTTCGTAAATATATTGCTTATTAATTGAAAACATCAAGTTCGACTTAATTATCTTACTGAATTTTAAAAAATTTACTTTTCCCCTCTAATTTTGCCCAAATAATTTTTTCTTAGTAAAAGATAGATCTCAAAGAAAATAATAAAAGAAAGGATGGTGTGTGAGGTGTGATCTAGTTGTCAATTAAATGAGTTGGTAAATATGAGGTTTCAAGTCCAATTCTACGTGAACATTAAGATATTCCGCGGAAAAAAAAATTATCTATCAAAATTTTGACAAATAGAGTTATCCCATAACTATTTATAAAAAATAAAAAATAAATGGAAAGGGTGAAATTCTTGCTTACGCATCAGCAAAAGAAATTGCCATAATACATAAATGAATACCTTATCTTGGCCTCGACCGGCAATTAAATTTCAATTTTGAGAATGCTCATTTAGATATCTCAAGTAGTCTTTGATGTGTCTCGTGGACACCCGACACTGACATGATATGTAAATTTTAAAGGTATCTAGAAAATTATTTTATAAGTTGGAGTGTCCAACTGACATAATAAAACGAATTGAGGTGGCTAGATAGTTATTTTATAAATTGACAGTAGAGGTTAAATTTAAGTGGGTATCTATGTTTTCGGCAAAATTTTGGCGAACACATGGTGCCGGGCGTCATTTACTTCTATAATATTCTGGAAATTTCGAAAAGCTTACCACCTTTTGTCAAATCTTTTAGTTATAATCTTACCACCATCAGTCACATCCCCCCTTTTTCTCTAATTTAAACTTATACCATCATCATCTTCTATAAAATTTCACTAATTGTGTCTGTAAATACTTATTAGCATATGACAAACACGTGGTGGGTCCCCACTCCTTCAACCAACCCCACCTTCACCTTTCTATTTTACTTACCACTCTAACTAGCACTACATTTCACTTCCTCTTTTGCTGCCGGAACAAGGTAAATTGCAAGTTAATGTTAGGTGTTAGAACTCGATGGCGGAGATAAAAAAAAAAAGAAAAAAATTGTTAAGAAGAATTAAAATATAAAAAAAGCAAACACACAAAATAGTCAAGCATATTTAATAAATAATATATTTATGTAATTTTTTCTTTACCTATTTACACAATATAATTTTCAACAAAAGATTGTCAATTGACCCCTCTTGAATAAAGATGGCTCCGCCACTAAAATTGAATACTTATTCGAAAATTTACATTAAACCAATAAATGTATCTTTATATATTTGTACATATATGTTTTCACTAAGTTATAAATAATATATATTTTTTATCTCATTAAGTTACTTAATCATGATAAACTAATACTCCCTCCGTTCCATAATGTGTTTTTTAGGCTTTTCAATTTTTTTCAAAATAATTGGTGCTTTAGGATTTTAAGAATACTTTGGCAGATTCTTTCAAAATTTCCCTTATTAAATAATCAATATTCATTAACTACCTTTTCTTTTTCTAGGTATTTAATTATGTAAGCACAATTTGATTAGGGATAAGTTAGTAAAAACACTCTTAATTTTTTAGGAGTGAACAATTTCTTAAGGGGTGTGCATGAGTTAAAAGAACCATTTATTATGGAACGGAGAAAGTATAATTTGATGTTAACACTCAATACGAGTCCAAAGGTTCACTTTCGCGGGAGCCACCTTATGTTCCATGGCCATGCATCTTTGGAGTATATATATACTACACTGATGATTGTTAATGTCATTTTCATGAACATGACAACAAATTATGATCACATGACTTTGTTTGATTCTTACTACATTTTTTGTTTGATCGATCATCATGCCTACCCCCAACTAACCTTGGTGTATGTTCCTGTCTTTTCTTCTTCTTTTCTCCTCCTCCTCCGTTCTTGAGATATCAAAGCACAATCATTTTCTTTTCCTCAATTGTCGATGAAAAAAAGAATTAAAAGGTAATGCAAACCTGTTGACTTTTACGTTGCTCGCATGTCCTAATTATATGACATTATTCAATATTTAACGTTCAAATCGTGGCCATGTTTGACATTATTCCAATATTATTAGATACTTTTTTTTCACAATTGTTGGAAATTTTAATTCATTTAACTATTCGATTTATACTTTTATGTGATATGATCTGTATTAGTCAACTATCTCGAAAATTAATTTGATATTCGTCCACTATCATATTTATAACATGATCAGTACTTTAAACTCAATGTGCATATATATAATCTGAGAGAGAGAGAGATAAATCAATGATAATAATATACTTCATCAGAGTTCGGTATATTTCTGCTTCAAGTATTTAGTGTTTCTTCAATTACCTCCTATCCTAGGGCTCATTAAATTCCAAGGTAAAAATAAATTGACCACTTTAGCCATACCATTGCTATAAAGTAAATAAAATATACTATTCCGAGAATATTACTAATTTTTTTTCTTCCATAAATCAATACAAATAAAATAGTAGAAATTCGATCTTGTCGACTACTTCATCATCATAGGAATCGTGTTTTTCTTCACCAAGGTTGTAAGTATTTTAAATTGAGTATTCTGTGTATTCTTTTTTTTTTTTTTTTTTGAAAAAAATGATAGTATTATAACAAGGTAGTAGTGTGACTTAATCGTTGCAACGAAAGAGTAAATATCACAAATGATACAGGAAACCAAAATTGAAACATTTTCTTTTTATTCCTTCCCCCACTTTACCTGTTTTCCATCATTTCCCTCGATGGAAACGTTTACATTAATTCTTTAATGCACGTAATTGGGTGTTTAAATCATTAGAAAAATTCAATTGTGTCACTTTTCCATATGATACTATTATTTTATGTCGATCGTAAAAACTTTCTACTACGGTTTATGTTCTTTTTGTTAGTAAAATCATTTAAATAGGAAAATTGTAACGTATGATGTACATATTTCCAGATTATGTACTAATTTGTATTAAAAAATTTAACTAATCAAATGTTCGAATGCAATTCAAAATTCAGATATATAAGCATTTTGACCTTCACACTTAAATCTTGTCATTCATTTTATGACATGTTAAATATTTCAAGAGTTGGAAATGAGATTAAATAACGCCTTCGATATTAATTAAAATTCCATTAATGCATAAACTTTTTCTTGCAAATAATAAACCGAATGTTTTTTATTAATGTAACCTAGACTTTGAAGTTATATGATGTAAACACATCACTTAAGGTTCTGTGGTGACATGGTACGTATCTTTTTATATTTAATTGAAGATTTCAAATTCGAGCTTTGAAAATAAAATTGTCTTTGTTAAGAAACGCTTTATTCTAAAGTGAATTTTTTTGGAGTGAACCCGGATTAGTCGAGCCCTTAAATAATTAGGACATGAAATAGATAAAGAAAATATTGTGAACACAAAAGCACAACTTGTAATATATATATATATATTTTGAAAGTGTGAGGCGTGAATAGCCTTGCAATTTAGTTGGATATCAACCTTGTTTACCGTCTCAAATTTCGTTAATGTTTGAAACTGAGAAACAATTGAATATTGTGATCAAGGTCAGAGCTAGAGTATCGGTTATGGGTTTAGCCGAATTTAATATTTTGGTTCAAATTTTATCTCTGTCTTATAATCCATTGAATATACATGTATTATTCCTTTAGAACCCAATAACTTAAAAGATTAGAATCCAGAGCTCATAAACTTAAAATTATGATTCCACCTCTAATTGTGATCCAAAGTTTTGCATAACACTTCCTTTTTTCTAGTTTTATTTTATCTTCTGATTTGTTTCTTTTACAAATAAAGTAATAAACCTTAAGATACCGCTAGCCATTAACAAACATGCTTCTCACTGACTGCTGTCACAAAAAAAAAAAAAAAAAAAAAAAAAAAAGAGCTACCACGTGACAAAAAATTAGATCAGAGATTATTTTTAATGGTTTACCTTGGTGTGGAAATTTTATAGGATCTTGCTTGCTTTGATTGTTTGATCGAGTATATGAACTAACAGGAGTAATTGAACTAGTGATTAGATACATTTATTATTGGCGGAAATCAAATCGCAATTAATGAAAATCTTTACCGTTCTGGAAATCAAATGGTAGTTTTGTCTTGAGCAACAACACAGGTGAAAATTAATATTTTCTTGTACTATTTTTCTATGAATAGAAAGGAATATGCACTACTAAATGTCGAACCATTTTTCTATCACTTTTTAACAAACAATAACAGATGAGGAAAATAGATTTAGTCTTCATTTTCCTATCCTATTTAACAAAGGATTCACTGTTTATAATTATAGTCATAAAAAATAAAATAAAACGATCACCTACAATGACCTCCTCAATGTGAGTAGAAGAGTAAATAGGCGTTTGGACATGCGATTTGAAATCAGCGTTTGGACATTCATTTCGTCTCATGATTTCAAACCATGGTTTGAAATCTCAAATCATCCAAAAAGGCATGATTTGGGGTTTCAAACCATGGTTTCAAAATTTTTAAATATAAAACTTGACCCATAAATTTATATTTTGTAAAAAAAGACGCATAAGTTGATAGATATTTTTAATAATTACTCCCACCAACCATTATTTATGTCTACTATGTGGGAGGATTATATTAAAGAGTAGTTACATTACTATTCATGTCAAGTTTTACCAGAATGTCCAAAAAACAATTTTTTTTCTACTAGAAACTGACATGTTGACGGGCACCTGGCAGCTTAGTGCTATTCACTCTTAGTAAGATAGTGTAAAATAATTTCCTTAGTTTTATATTATTTATAAAAGTTACTTAAAATAACACAATAAAAGTATTTGAATGATCATTTTTTAAATTTTAATTGTAATAGTTCAATTAACTATTTCCAGAAGTGGTTGGTGGAGAGAAAAATTTAGAAGGAAAAAATAACCAAAATTGGGACAAAGAGAGGAGTGAATCCGATTGAGTCGGGTCGGGTGCTTTGGACTTATTGGATTATTAGGTGACGCATGTGAGTTAAAATTGGCTTTTGTCCAAATCCTTATCTCTCACTTCTTTTGTCGGCCTTTTGTCTGTCCATATATGCCACGTGTACACACACACACACATGCACTGGTTGTTCAATTTCAACAACGTCCGTAGACGGGTTCGGGTCGGGTCTAATGGTCGTATCTACTGTTCCTGACTTCCTGTATGTTTACGACTCGTCTCAAACTTTTCAGTCCACTACGTTTCTTCTCGCTTTTTTTCTCTCTCTCCATGTGATGACTTTCCTAAAAACAATGGCAACGATCATTTCTCCCTTTCTTATCTAATTCCCCTCTATTCTTTTCATTTTTTGGTTTTTTTTTCAACTCACAAACCCTACGACTTATTTTTCACCTCGATCTTACTTATTCTACTGTTTGCTTTTTCTAGTTAAAATCCTGTGTTTTCTTGAGAATTCTCTTCGTTGAGCTGGTAAACTTCGAAGAAATCCAGCTGTTTTTACTACATTAAGTAAATTCTTTTCATTTTTCGAAGTGAGTTAATCTGCGACCAATTTGAGGTGAATTGAGCTGTTGAATTGGGAATTTTGTAAGAGATCTGTTTTAGGTATCAATTTAGGTACTCTGAAGTGAAGTTTGGACCGTCTCAAATTGGGTGGTTTGGATTGGATCGGGAGCGAAACAGCGCCATTAGATGGCGCTGTTCAGACGCTTCTTCTATAGGAAGCCGCCGGATCGGCTTCTCGAGATTTCTGAGCGGGTCTACGGTAAGCTGCTGCTTTTTTTCTCGCCCAAATGTATGCAATTTTGGGTTTCCTTATGTTTTTTAGCTGATGAACTGTGTTAAGAAGGTTTTCCAGTAACTATTTGTTTCTGCATTTTACTTGGGACTTACTTTGCTTTTATCATGTTTACCATTTTTGATATTTCTCTGCAATTATGAGTTCCTTATTGATCACTATCCCGGTTAGCTACATTTGGAATTACAGCTGATGCTTTTCAATATAAGTGAAGTACTAGAGTAGAGGAAATGTGACAGAGGGGTTTGCTCAGGTGGTAAGCACCATCCACCTCCAACCCGAAGGTTATGGGTTCGAGTCACCAAGGGAGCAAAAAGCGGGAGCTCCTAAGTAGAGGAAATGAAACTCATTGTGAATAAATGTGCAAATCTAGTACCCTAAATTTTAGTGACTCAGGTTGCTCTTAGCTTATTTTAGCTTAGAAGTTGAAGCTAAGGTGTTATTTTTGTGGATAGAGGGCGCCTATTCTTCTTGAAGAACCATATTACTTTCTTCATTATGTCAAAGTGGTCAGTTGTTCGGAGCAAATATTGATGTTTTCTCTTTTTTTCCTTTGTACTTCGTACTTGCAGTGTTTGATTGTTGCTTCTCCACCGACGTGTTGGATGAAGATGAGTACAAGACATATATGGGAGGGATTGTAGCTCAGCTGCAGGACCACTATGCAGATGCTTCTTTCATGGTTTTTAACTTTAGGGAAGGTGATAAGAGGAGTCAAATATCTGATATATTGTCCCAATATGATATGACTGTGATGGATTATCCTCGGCAATATGAAGGGTGTCCACTATTGCCCCTGGAGATGATTCACCACTTCTTGCGCTCGAGTGAGAGCTGGCTTTCACTTGAGGGCCAGCAAAACGTCCTGTTAATGCACTGTGAGAGGGGAGGCTGGCCTGTACTTGCTTTCATGCTTGCTGGCCTTCTTTTGTACAGAAAACAGTACACTGGTGAGCATAAGACTCTTGAAATGGTATACAAGCAAGCTCCTAGGGAGCTGCTCCATCTTTTGTCGCCTCTGAATCCACAGCCATCTCAGCTTAGATATCTCCAGTACATCTCCAGAAAGAATTTTGGCTCAGAATGGCTGCCATCAGATACTCCCTTTGCGTTAGATTGCATTATACTTAGATTCCCTCCGCTATTTGATGGCGGGAGAGGATGTCGACCTGTACTTCGCGTCTATGGACAGGACCCTGCTTCAACAACCTCTAATAGGAGCTCTAAGCTCCTTTTTTCAACTTCAAAGACAAAGAAACATGCTCGCTTCTACCAACAGGTAATTCCCAGCTTTAAAGTTGAGACTATTTATGAAGATAAGTTAGCTGAAATCTGAAGTGGTCTGCTAAATCCTCACTGCAGGAAGAGTGTTCACTGGTGAAAATAGACATCCATTGTCGCGTCCAAGGAGATGTTGTTCTCGAGTGTGTCCATTTGGAAGATGACCTAGTAAGGGAAGAAATGATGTTCAGGGTCATGTTCCACACCACATTTATTCGCTCAAATGTTTTGATGTTAATGCGTGATGAAGTTGATGTCCTGTGGGATGCAAAAGACCAATTTCCTAGAGGGTTCAAAGCAGAGGTCTGGTATTTATTCCTCTTACTTTGGATCTTATATCCCCCCTTCAATATTCTTCATGAAATTGCGAAGTTGAAGAATACTCATATCTGTATCAGGTACTCTTTTCGGATCCTAATGCTGTTTCAGCTGTTGTCACTGAAGAAGTGCCAAGTGAGGATGAGAATGGGACCGAAGGCGCTTCACCTGAGGAGTTTTTTGAAGTCGAAGAGATATTCAGCAATGCCGTTGATGGGCAGGATGGAAAGGGGGAGTCTGGAGCCCACATTGTTAAGGAAAGTTTGCAGGATGATGATAGTATTGAAATAATCTGGAAAGAGGAGGTGGAACATCATGCATTTCAAGATTGTGCGTCAGACGAAGTAAATAACAAGCAAGAAAAAAAGATGGATTCTAATCGTTCTGCATCAGAAACCAATATTTTAGGAGATAGAGACAACTCTATACCCTCCAGCGTTGTAGTTACCAATGGTACTAGCAACATGGAATCAGAACTGGTATTGTCTGGGGATTGTTTGGCATCAGAAAATGGGGAGCTAAAGCTAGATAAAGCAGGCACTCTGAAACAGAAGAAGTTGGAGAGGGAAGGTTTGCAACAGAAGATGAGTGCTGATATCAATAAACAAAAAAGTGACAAGACAGTCTCATCTCTTAAGAAACAATCATTCTCCAATGCAAAACCTGCCGTCGATGGCATAGGTCCGAAAAATAAATCAAAACAGCAGGATAGCCAAGGTACTGTACGACAGGCAAAGCCTAATGCGGTGTCCCGGTGGATCCCTCCCAACAAAGGTTCTTATACTAGTTCAATGCATGTGTCATATCCACCATCAAGGTATAACAGTGCTCCTCCTGTGCTTGCTCTCACCAAGGATTCTCAATCTGGGGTTAAATCAAAGTCACCATCTCCTCGAGCTTCTTCAGAAGCTATAGTTTCTGCTGAAGCAGGTCATGTTCCAGGGAAAGACTCTTCATGTCCTGCATCGGGTATGTCAATGGTTGAGGCATCTGTTGCTACAATGTCTGCCCCAGAATCAGTTGAAAGCCACCAGACCCTACAGGGTCATCCACCTCCTCCAAGTTCGTTGCCTTCTCCATCACCGAGCACTTCATCTCATGAAACGCCTGACACTGTTGTAGCAGGAACTAATTCACCATCAGCTTCTGCAACTCCACGTTCAAGTAATGTCCAGTCATTTTCACCTCCTCCACCTCCTCCTCCCCCACCCCCTCCGCCTCCACCATCAACTAGCTCAAGGATGACTCCAGCGGGTGCCTTCTCTCCTCCCCCACCGCCACCACCTACTCCGCCTCTGCCCACATCATCTAGTATATCACCCCCTCCACCACCCCTTTGGGTGGGGTATGGAACTTCCTCAAAAGTAGTATCTAGTTCATTGTCACCTCCACCGCCTCCACCTCCTCCTCCTCCACCTATATATGCATCCACTGTACCAAGATTAGCCAGCTTTGGGGTTTCCACACCATCACCGCCACCCCCTCCCCCTCCTCCTACTATGCGTACTGGCTATTCCCCTCCTCCTCCTATGCGTACTGGCAATTCCCCTCCTCCTCCTCCCCCTCCTCCTCCTATGCGTACTGGTTATTCCCCTCCTCCTCCTCCGCCTCCACCACCTCCTCCTCCTTTACTTGGTTCTTCAGCGCCACCTCCCCCTCCACCGCTACCAACACTACATTCCTCGCAAGTTGCTCCACCTCCACCACCTCCGCCACCTTTGCGAAATGTTCCTCCTCCACCACCCCCACCTCCTTCAAAATATGCTCCCCCTCCCCTCCTCCTCCGCCTTCTTTATACAATGTTCCATCTGCACCATCTCCACCACCTCCACCTCCCCCTCCTTTTTCTAGAGCACCACCACCACCTCCTCCACCGCCTGGAGGTCCACCTCCACCACCTCCTCCAATGTGGGGGCCTCCACCTCCTTCTATGCGGGGGCCTCCACCTCCTCCACCTCCTCCGGGAGGTGGCCCTCCTGGAGCACCTCCTCCTATGCGGGGGCCTCCACCTCCACCACCTCCTCCTGGAGGTGGCCCTCCTCCACCACCTCCTCCTCCCGGAGGTCGCGCACCTGGTCCACCTCCCCCACCCCCTCCGGGAGGACGCGCACCTGGTCCGCCTCCCCCACCCCCTCCGGGAGGACGAGCACCTGGTCCGCCTCCCCCACCCCCTCCGGGAGGTCGCGCACCTGGTCCACCTCCTCCACCTGGAGCTCCAAGACCTCCAGGTGGTGGACCTCCCCCACCACCACCATTTGGCGCTAAAGGACCTGGTGCAGTTGGCAGAGGCATTCCCGCAGGGAGAGGTCAGGGATTTTCACGCACAGCTGGTGGTGTAGCCCCTCGAAGATCTAACTTAAAGCCGTTGCATTGGAGCAAGGTAACTAGGGCACTGCAAGGAAGCTTATGGGATGAGCTGCAAAGAAACGGAGAGTCTCAATTGTATGTCTCATGCTTTTTATGTCTGACATTGCTTATACTCGATTCAATTAAATTACTAATATTTTTGCTTCAAATCTAGGTCACCAGAATTTGATTTTTCAGAACTTGAGACTCTTTTCTCTGCTACAGTCCCCAAGTCAGACAATGCGGGTAAATCTGGAGGGAGAAGGAAGTCTGTTGGGTCTAAACCAGAAAAGGTTCACCTGGTAAGAAATATGATATAATATCCTCCTCTCTTAGGCCTTTTACTAACAATCTCAGTTCTGAGTGATACTTATCCAATTCTTTGTTCTTGTGATTTTCCTGCTTCTATTTGTTCCATTCGTTTCAGTTTTTACCTGTTCTTGATACCTGCTAGATGAATGGTTGTAGTTGTGTTACCTGCATATTGGATTTTGGTGGTTGAAGGAATTCTATCTTCTTGTTTTTTGTAAGTTACACTATCATTTCTCCTTTATGTAATTCGTTTCTTTTGTTTTTTTGGTAGATTGACTTAAGGAGGGCAAATAATACTGAAATTATGCTCACAAAGGTGAAAATGCCACTGCCTGACATGGTGGTAAGTTTGGTGCTATTCTGTTCAATATTTCTTTCTCCATTTCTCAAAGAGGCTTGCTTTATGGTTTAGTAGAAACATACCTGTCCTGATAATTGCAGAAAGAAAAGTTCCTGATTGTCGGCATGTTCGGACTATAGCCTGGAATTATATACTGTGTTTGAGATTGGAGGAGCTTGATATCCGAAAGGCTGTAAATTCCGCTTCTCTGTGAACTTGGAATACACATGAGAAAGCCCTTATTTCTGTATTAAAATCTAAATTGCATAAAGATGTTCTGTAATATGTCAAGGGTCCAGTCGAACCGCCATTCAATGTCAAGTCATGTCACGGAACCTTGCATCCAAAGGATGCTTAAGACTGAAAACATGCAACAGTACACTTTTTTCTGGATAATTTTAACAATACACAAGAAGTAGGAGATAAAAGAATAGAAATGACATGCTTATGAGACTCTAAATGCAACTAACCTTTGTTCTCAACGGAAGTTAGAGAAGGTGAGTTTCTCATGTTCCGCTTTAAAAGTGTGGTATGTGGCCGTAGCTACCCATGGTTAACTGAGATGCTTTGTTGTGGTCCTAATGGTCCTGGACGCAAGGAAATGTGCTTAGACGTCGTAATACTTTCCTTTCACCTGTTCCTTATCAAGAAAAAATAAGAATACTTTCCTTCGAGCCGTTAGACAACCTGCATTTCTCTGCTATTTCTTTTCGCTCAATTTTAGCATATGATAAACAATGTGGAAAGATTCAGGTTAGATCCTGTGCTTTGTAAGTGAAAGATTGTAGAACCTGAAACTAGAGTGAAAGTGATTGTAGAAGTATTAGTTGGGAATTGTTTCACAATGTGGTGGTTGATTTATCCGACCTTATATAAAAAAATAAAGTACGTTTGTTGGTTTTGGTATGCAGGCAGCTGCCCTCGCAATGGATGAGTCAATTTTAGATGCTGATCAGGTGGAGAATCTTATCAAGTTTTGTCCTACAAAAGATGAGATGGAACTTCTGAAGGTGAACTTAAGTACTGTGCAGCTATTCTATTAGCTGTAACTTTGTTTTCGTGCTTCTTTTCCTGTCCCTGTCTCCTCTACTAATTGAGTCTTTCGCTGTTATTTCTTCTAAATGTTTGCTATTACAACTGCTCAGAATTACGCTGGCGACAAGGAGCTCCTGGGAAAGTGTGAACAGGTTAGCCAATCATGTTCTATAGTTGTCTCCTGAGTCCATGACCTCTCGGTTTTATTTCTTGATTGGTATTCTTTATTTGCAAGTTCCATTGTTTACTGTGATATGCTGCCATATGTAGGTTTGTATAGTGAAAAACAGAGAGAACATCTGAACATTTTGCAGCAGCTGCATTTGGCAATGAAAATTGATGCCAAATAGTGCTTGTGAGCTTTTAGCTGATGCGTGGACCTTAAATGGTGAAGCTATACATAAATCTTATTTTAGGTTAGCCATGGTAGCCGCCCTTGACCCGCAATTTGAAAGTAGTGCAGTCTGACACAAAAGGCCTCTTTTACCATTAACCAGCATCAATAAATGCAAACAACCCTTCTGCTTCTTTTTTGGCTGACGAGGAACTGGAGTGGATAAATTTTTTTAAGAGGACTTAATATGCTTTCTTCACAATTTTTGGCTTTGCTCACGTACTCCAAAAATTAAGAAAACCCTTTACTGCAATTTGGCTTTGGTATATGATTTGGTAATTACTAGTAATTAGGGATCTTTACACAAATAGCCAGCCAGATTCACTGTTTACTTTTCCTAGCTGGTAGACGTAGATTATACTTTGATTATACACATATTATTCATCGGCTATTTTTAGTTTAAACGGTTGCGTGGACGGTTATTTAGGTTAACTCTTCTTCTAATAATTACTGAGATAGGGATCCACCATCCATCTTCTGCTAATTGATTGACAAAGCATGGAAGTAGATACTGTTGCTTGCTTGTAAGACTGTCTTTTGGCGCAAGTACAAGATGAGCAAAGTCTGAGAGCATTGCGGTTTACCATCTTCTGCTAATTGATTGACAAAGCATGGAAGTAGATATTGTTGCTTGCTTGTAAGGCTGTCTTAAATGGCACAATGTTCAGGATGAGGAATGGATTAGTGATTCAGTGAGGAAAGGTCTGGCTGTTCCAGATTTTTGGAGAAAGTTTGGGGAACCGGGGTGCAAGGTTGAATATATTGTGTCCATTGAGGGTGTTGAAACCCAAAAAAGAAAACAATGGTATGGTTACTTTACACCCATATAATTTGGCAACTGAATTCCAGTTTAACTAATTTTGTTTGAGCTAAAAACAACAGAATTTGGTTGTGAAGTAACTCAAAACCTTTTTCTCACTTTGGTTGTCATTTAAATTTTTAGCTTCAACTTGCTGAAACACTTATACCAGATTCTGTTCGAAACAGAATTCACACCTGACTTGTAAATTCAGAAAATAGATGATAGGAAATTCTAGTGTTCCGATTGCTAAATGTGAACGTTCTATCCTGTCAAATTTGATTTGTATCTTAGCTGTAGTTGGTTCCAGCTGTTAGCATCAAAATGTGCTGCATTTTCTTGCCTGCGCCAAATATAAGTGTCTGGAAGAATTGGGACATCTGAAGGTAGCTGTGGAGATATATTCTGTGGAGATCTTGTCCTGTGAAACGTTGTGTGTGTGTCTGTGTCTGTGTGAAGAGGAGATAGAAGAGAGAATAGAGGAGCATGTAAATGTTGATAACGAGGCGGATGGGATGTAAGAGAGAAAAGGTCTGACTAGTGACAGCATTGATTTCATGGGCTAGTACTTTTGTGTTTCCGAGCTAAAGTTCTAGCACAAGAAAGTCGAAGTATATACTTTATTCGATATAAAGTCTCTTTTTTGGGAGATCCGCTGGATTATGAGTAGTTGGATAAAAAGGGAAAGAACCAAGGAAGAAATCGAAAATGGATCGTCTGATCTTGAAAAGAAAATAACTCCCCCGACCATGTGGAGAAGAAAGAAGGAATAAAATTGCTTTGACTTAGTATCTTTGTATCTCTGTGTATTATCACCTGTTTACCATATGACACTTTGTTGCTTTTATTAACATTTAATTACAAGTGGGTGTTTTTGTGTCTGATATGTCAAAGAACCACCACAAGAACCAAAATTTTTTATACCACACAGTTTGGCTTCTATCCAGATTATCACGATATCTTGTGCTATTCCAGATGAGAAATGATGGCATTGTTATATTCAGTGTCTCAGAGAAAACTAATTTGAGAGGCTGGCAGGTGTCAGATATTCCTTATAATCAATTGTACCCTCTTGTATTGTTGTCTTTCTGTAGAATATTTTGAATGCTTTTGTTTTGGTTTATGATAAATTTGCTTGTTCCATTATCTTTTTTCAGATAATACTTGTAGTCATGGGGTCTTTTCCCTGCCTTGATGGCTCAATCCTAATGCACTGGTGGTGTTTCTGATATTGTTTGTCTTTCAGTTTTTCCTGGAGCTCATGAAGGTGCCTCGAGTCGAGTCAAAAATGAGAGTTTTTCTCTTCAAGATCCAGTTCAACTCTCAGGTTTGTTTGCACCTAGTAATCTTCTGAAATAAGTATCTTCTGTATCATCTGAAATTAGCTCTATCTCAGGTCAAGGACTTCAAAAAAAACTTAAACACTGTGAACTCTGCTTGTGAAGAGGTACTTTTCTAGGTTCTATATTTGTCTTCTCTATTTTCTCTATTTTCTTAGTATAACTCAGTTTTCTTGTAGCAGGTCCGACATTCTCTCAAATTGAAGGAAATATTGAAGAAAATATTGTATTTAGGGAATACATTAAACCAAGGAACTGCCAGAGGTAAGACTTTCTGTTGCCTGAATTTCTCCATTCCCTCTTGTAATTCTTCAAAATCTCAGCTTTCTTAATATGGACTAATGCAGGAAAGTTTGATAAACTTGTATGACAAATTCAGTTGCTGCCATGTGAAACTTGTGGCTTTTCCAATTTATAAATTAAATTCAATGTTTGCCCGACTAGAAATACCACATCTAGAGGTTTCAATTGTCTATTCTCAGTCCTGTTGAAGTGAGTGGGACACGAGCTTTTACCCTGAAAGTGGTGGTTTGCTCATACAAGTTAATATTCTACGTCACAGAATTGATTCATTGCTGTTAAAGTTTGTTAATTTTGCAAACAAGAAGTTTAGATAAAATTGAGAGATTCATCAATGTGCGGATTACTAGTACAGAATATATGCGGAAAAAGTTCTGCTTAGACTATTTATGTAGATGATGAATAATATTTGCTAAAATGGGTACCAAATGGACCGTTGATTATCAGTTAGGAGTTGTGCCTGACTTACTTTATTCCTTCGACTTTAATCGTCAGATAAAATAATACTTTTCTGTTGATTGATAAATGAACTATGTTATCTTACTTGTTAGCTGTTCCAAATCAATTAGAGGACTTAAGACATTGTTCTATATGATGGAACTAGAGGATTAACAAATTTTGCTCAATAGTTTTGCTCGTGAGCTAGATGATTTTCGCATTTTGGAGATCTGGAAACCTTTAGCATATGTTCTTACTTAAAAGTGATAGTAATTGTTCTTTGCCTTGACAAGGACAGTTCAGTTTCTTTTCTTGGATTTATTATGTTTATTATTCCAATGGAGCTTGTTTTGTTTCATATAAAATAGTTCTTAAGGACCTCGTCTCATATTACTGATGTATGTATGTGGTCAAGCAGTTTGAATTTTTGATACTGAATTCCAAAGCTAAGTTCGGGTACTTTCTTTAATTCAGGTTCTGCCGTTGGATTTAAGTTGGACAGTCTTTTGAAACTGACTGATACACGTGCTACTAACAACAAGATGACACTCATGCATTATCTTTGTAAGGTGTGGATGTACTTTCAGTTTCACTTTTGTTGTTTCAAAGGGATTATTTAAACTATTTCAGCTTTCTTTCCAATTAGCACTATACTCTGAGAAATGGTACCGTTAGATCATGCTTTCAGCAATGCCACCTCATGAAAACACTGTGGATGTTGAATCTTCTTAAATTCATCCATTAATTTTCCTTTTCACTGGCCGACTGCCTGAAAGCACTGTAAAAAGATTAACTTCAGAGGACAAAAAGGATGAGATTCCGAAAAGATGTGACGATTTGCAAAAGCTGCTCTTACTATGGTGTAAAAAAATTTCATCATTTTAACACTAGTGCTTAGTTAGAAATGCTGCGAGGAAGCCTCGCGCAAGAAGATTGATCAATTTGATGCATGTGTGTATGCATTTCATTGGGCTTGCCATAAAGGTCATATAGTTGAAAATGACGTCCGTCGTCATGCATATTTCATTTTGGTTACAAGTATTTTACATGGTAGACATGGCACTGAAAGAAAATTGGAGTAATGCATTGGTGGACTGTCTCAGTTCTACTTTGTACCACATTAAAGACCAGAAAGGATAAATTTCATATCTAACTATATACCTATTCATAGTTTGTACGCCCTCTTATTTATGTGGTACTTCTTTTCCTTTTAGTTTGTTCCAAAAAGAGTGATATCCTTTTACATTTAGAAACAATTTACCTTTAAACTTCCCATTGTTGATAGATAATTAATTAAGTAAATAAATGTATGCCCTCTTTAACAGCTTAGGCTTTTAGATGAGATGGGCACACATTCTAAAATGGTATTAGAGCAGGCAGAGGTAGTGGCTTCGAGTCTCACCACTACTCATTATTAAAAACAATTTCCACGTGTTTTGGATGACGAAAAAGAATCAAGCCCGCATGTGAGACGGCGTGTTGAGATATAATATAATTAAGTAAAGAAATGTATGCTCCCTCTAACAGCTTAAGCTTTCAGATGAGATGGTCAAACACTTTAACACCCATTTTACCCTTGATGAGATGATTTATATTTTATAGCCAGAGAAATATCTATGGTTTGTTTTAGACTACAAGTTTCAAAGGTTTCTCTTTCTTAAACTCTGTGCCTGTCAAACAAAATCACATAAGTTGGAAAGGGCGGAGTAATAAGTTTACAGAATGGAATTTTGTGGAAACAGACTGAAGAACGAAGTTTAATATTTGGGTGCAGGGAGAATCAAGGGGTTAAATGAATCTAATTAGTCAAATTACAACCGCTATTTGGTTCAAGTTGCATTTCATCAGTTTTCTCTGAGACGGTCTGCATCTGATCTGGTATCTTCTGTCCAGAGATGCTAAGTACATCCTGTTGTGGAGCCTGGATGTAATCAAACCTATGATTTGATAGAGGGAATTCTGTATCAGGGATTTCAAATGTTATTTGCATATATGCCTTGTTGGTTCGTGATAATCTATGAAATCAGCATTGCATCATTCACTGAAGTAACTGACCATGCTGAAAAAACATTCTCTTTAAGTAGCTCCCTTGTGTGAAGCCAATGAAACAAATGTGTATTCGAGGTGCCAAAGCTGGTTTCCTCTGGTCCATCTTCTCTTCACTAGGAGCACACCCTTTAATCTGGCCTCTTTATGTAAACAAAATATAAATTATGATGGCTGCCTGAGCAGGTATCTGTGTCCTTATCAAGTAGGTGCAGGTCCATCCATTTACTTTTCGCCATTTTACGCTTGTGCTTTTGATTTGATAACAAAAACATACCTAGTGAAATCCCACAATGTGGGGTCTGGGGAGGGTAAAGTGTACGCAAACCTTACTCCTATCTCGGAAGATAGGGAGGCTGTTTTCGGAAGACCCTCGGCTCAAGAGAAAACACGACGAGAAAAGGTCAGATACGTACAAGCAGTTCAAAGCAAAATGAAAATGAAACTAAAGAAAGCGAAAAAGTCATGATAGAGCATTCTGAGAAAAGGAAGCAGTAGCTACCATAGATAAATAAGATAATCGAAGTACAAGAAAACATATAGTAGCAAGAATCAAAGGACAATAGACTATAAATCAAAACTGCGCCTACCTATTAGCCTTCTACCCTAATCTGGGTCCTTCATAACCTCCGATCTAAGGTCATGTCCTCGGTAGCGGAATCGCGCCATGTCTGTCGTCGCACCTCTCTCCAATACTTCTTCGGCCTACCTCTACCTCAACCATCCATAGCTAACCTGTCACACCTCTGCACCGGGGCATCTGTGTCTCTCCTCCTCACATGCCCAAACCATCTCAGTCTCGCTTCCCGCATCTTGTCCTCCACTGATGCCACTCCCACCTTATCTTGGATATCTTCATTCCTAATCCTATCCCGCCTGGTGTGCCCACACATCCATCGCAACATTCTCATTTCCGCAACTTTCATCTTTAGGACGTGAGAGTACTTAAAAACAAAAACAAAATTCCAAAACTCCCCATCCCATCTAGTGATGTTGCAACTCACAACTCGTTGAAGCTATCTGCAAGTCATGTAGACTCCTAGAGTAAATATAAGGATACATATAAATAGGTGACAACAAATAATAAATGATTCAACTCTTTTCTACTTAATGAAATTATCAGGTAAACTCAAAACAACTCTTGAGATCGCTATATTCCGCTACTGCGCTACATAAGTGCTCAAGTGTGATTAGACTTTCTATAGATGGTCCGCTTGGAAAGTATAATTTAGGGGAAGTATAACTCAAATTAGTCCCCTTTAGGCCATCGGCTATCATCTGATAGTTTGCTGCACCTTGCCAAAGCGCTGTAGTTTTAGGCATTATTTGGTGCATGATTGATTATGTGTCACAATATTTCAAAAGCTATCAAATTAAGGCATACTTTTTAAAAGGTTACTTCTCCTTATGCATTGGTTATAGACTCTCTTTTGTTTGTAAAGGGTTTAACGTAGACATTCCTACTATTCTTAGTTTTATTCTCTTGGCATGAGATGCCTCTTTCCTCAGGGGTCTGGACATTTCTGTATCTGAGACATATTTTCCTTTTTCTTTACTTATTTGTTTATCTACCTGAGCATACTATCTGTTTGATAAAAGGCCTCTTAATATTTTCTGCCTGAATTCAGGTTTTAAATGTGGTTGTGACTATCTGAGATAGTGTGGTGTTAGTAATTAATGTGGTGTTAGTAATTAATCTCTTTGCTCAGGTTCTTGCTGCCAAGTCACCAGCACTTTTAGACTTCCATGTAGATCTTGTGAGCCTGGAAGCTGCGTCAAAGGTTACTTGTCTTATCTCTTTATGATTATATATCCTTGAATTTATCAGGATTGGTTAGAAATTTGTTTCTCCTTGCAGATACAATTGAAGTCTCTGGCTGAAGAAATGCAAGCAATCATCAAGGGTTTGGAAAAAGTTAAAAAGGAACTGGAGGCATCCGAGACTGATGGCCCTGTGTCTGAAATTTTTCGTAAGGTATTATGGTGGTTGCATTTTTTTAATAATGATGGTGGTTGTATATCTTTTCAACTGTCTTAGTTTTATTTGTTTATATGTGCAACTATTCTACATGGGTGTTAGTATGTCTAAGAGCACTCCTTTTTTCATCACGTTAAGATGTTACTTCTAGCTCGGACATAATTTTTAGGCTTTCAAATATCCTCCTGATGTCTTGTGAGATTTAAAAAGTTAAATGCAAAAGATCTGCTTCTGGATCTATTGTCTCAAAGTTTTGTATCTTATGATTTCCCCGATTAGCTCTATTTTATTATTTCTTTGATCTGATGAAGATATTGTGAATCAAGATATATTTAACTTCATTATGGCATAAAGCTGCCGCTGTAAAAATCCATGCATCTTTTGATGAAAAGAGTCTGAACTCATGTACCGCCTCTTATATTTCTGGAAATTGGATGACTTTATTTACCTTTCGTCTCCTCTCTTTGCTTTATCTTTTTATTCATTTAACAAAAGGGTTGATGGAATCATGTAATAACAGCATACAGGGTTCTGTTTCTATTGTTTCTTGAAGTGTACTAAGTTTCTGTGCACACTATCATCATTCTGTAGATGACATAAGTGCATTCCATCCCTCTGTGAAAAGGGGGTAAAAAGAACAAAATTTTGGTCCTTATAGGTTTGTTCTTTTGTCCTGCATATCAGACCTTAAAGGAGTTCGTTGGTGTGGCTGAAGCACAGGTTGGCTCTGTCAAGGAGTTATATTCTGTTGCGGTAATTTCCTTTGTGTTTTATTATCTCTTTGTTATGTTATGTTGCAGAGTCATCTCCCTATATGCCAATATAATGTTTAATTGTCGTAACTTGCACAGGGCAGAAATGCAGATGCACTTGCACTATATTTCGGTGAGGATCCTGCCCGCTGTCCGTTTGAGCAAGGTAACATATGTACAATATACTTTTAATCCCGTCCATGACACTGCTGGCAAAATTGAGTGGATGAAAGTTGTCTTCTTCAAGAGTTTTGGACTATACTTTGTTGCCTTGAATGTCCAACACATTTACTATTCTAACTACAAGATATGAATAAGAGTGTTAAAAATAGTGTAGTGTCGATCCTCTTGGACATAGAAACTGCTCCATAATTTTATGGAAAGATATGACTGCAATTATTTATCTCTGTCAGAGCTGGAGTTGTTAATCAGTATGCTAATTTTATGAGATTTGGTTGATCTGGAATACATCTGAGAACTTCCTCATTGAGGTTTCCGGTGTCTAGAGCTTAGCAAACTATTTAGGGCATTAGATGAGATAGAGCTTAAGCTGTCATATTTGAGCTAAAGATAAGTTTTTATTTTGTCCTTTATGACAAATTTTATATTTTTTGCATCTCTTTGCCAATTGGAAGAAAAAACTGATGAGATTATGAAGTTAGTGGCACCATCAACATGCTCTTCCATATTTAAAGTGCAACTTTGCATTATGCATATTTTGGACCATCTGGAAAGAAAGGAATGATGCTTGTTTTGAGAACAAAAAGATTCACACTTCTAGATAAAAGAATACTTGTCTTCAAAATCTGTTTTATTGGTGTAAGAGGTCTTTAGTGGAGAGTATAGATCCGTACATGGACTTTCTAGATTTGCTAGGAAAAATATAAGTGGATGTTTATTTCTGTAGACATTGTCTGCTTCTGATGTATCCTTTGTACCAGCTTGGTACTTCCCGTTAATAAAACTTTACCTTATCAAAAAAAAAAAAAAAAAAAAAAAAATAGTGCAACTCAGCACATTTAAACCTTGTCCAGATTATCTACCAGTTTCCAACAAGGGGAGGATGTAGATGTTACAAATAGAAGACCAATATAAAGTTTTTTTCGAAAAAAAAAAAAGAAAAAGAAAAGAAAGGACTTGTTTCCTGTATATGAATGAGCATGAACCACCTCTTTTTTGTTGTGTGTGGATGATTACTTAAGAACTTGTATATATAACTGCATTTTACTTCAATTGGAGATGGATGTGATGGATCTGTGTTACCTTTGTTTGCTTCAATCATGCTTCCCCTGTTTTCATTTGTATTAACTTCTGCCCTTGATAGTTCGAGGTTTTCTGGTGCTGATTTTTTCTCCTTTGTCTATTTGGTGCATCTGTTCGACAATCTATGCAGTCACAGCGACCCTCTTAAATTTTGTGAGGCTGTTCCGCAAAGCCCATGAAGAGAACTTGAAGCAGGCTGAATTAGAAAGGAAGAAAGTTCAGAAGGAGGCTGAAATGGAGAATGCCAAAGGAATTAATCTAACAAAGAAGGGTTTCAAGTGAATGGGAATGATTTCATTATTTCAGGGAATATTGGGTGTCGAATGATCTGTCTGTTAACCATGTTAAGTGAGGATATCTTGCAAAGACAGACCAGAAGCCTCCTAATGTAAGTGCTTTGGCATTCTTTTTATTTGTGAAAGAATGTTCAGGCTTGTGAAAGAATGTTCAGGCTTGTGAACCAGAGTGCAGTGAAATGCTTTGCTGATAGGAAGCTGAACCGGACACATCATTGTCGGGGCTTTTGGATGATGCAAGCAACCTGTCGCTCCATAAATTGATCGCCTTGATTTTTGTTATTGGCAGGTGATCATGAATGCTATCCAACCCGGAGAAATTTGCTACATGATTAAACAGATGCTGCAATCAAGAGTGCAAATTTGGATGGAGCAACATGCTGGACTTTGTGTTGGCGCAAATGTAGTTGCCACAATGTCAACGTTTACCGTTGACCGCTCTTATGCCAAGTCAACTGTAAATTAGAAGTGTAACATCAGTTTGTATAAAGCCTAGCTAGTGTATCTAGATTCAAAATTGATTCTTTTCATTGTAACGTAGAAAAAGGGGTTCGTTATTATGGCAGCTTTTATGGGAACCTGCCACGAAATTGATTGTACAGAAAGCATAGGAGAGGATAGGGATAGGTTCTTTTAGCAATAGTGTTGTGTCAATATGTAGGCTGTAGGATTAGTTCCCCCTCTTCCTAGATAGTACAAGTTTTGGAAAATTTTCTGATATCTTTATTTGTTAATCAAATCACACGAGTTATCTGCATTTCCTTCTTCCTTTTAAGGTCTCGCTTTTTTCGTGCTCAAGCAGGTTATCTAATCCAGATTTCTAACTTCAGCTACTTGGGTTAAGGATCTCGGATTTATGCGTCTGTGTATGTTCCTTTCCCAAGTTGAGCTTTGGACCCTCAATTAATTGACATTTTACTTTGATCCTTACAACATGACTTGGCGGAATTAATCTTTATTTGTCAGATGTGGGGTCTCAGACAAGTTAATAATTGTTGGACAATTTTGATTTAATTATACGATGATTCACATGTTAAAGTCATTATCTATTTTAACAGAAGTTCATCAGTGGGGGAAACAGGGTGTAAAATTACATTAATAGAGGGTTAACTGTGCTTAGATAACACATCAAGATCACTGATAATGTAGAGACCGACATCCCTTTCTATACTATCCTAAATGAAGAGATCTCTTTAGTTTTTGTGTAAGTCGTTTTCCAGTTATAAACCTATTACATCCAGAAAACCAGTTTTGAAAGTTAAGCATAATATTCAACTAATTATTCACACATGCGAGAGATCAACAGTGTTTCCCCGTACCAAAATAATCATTGTGCTGTGTGGGATCAAATGCAAGCTCCTGGAATCAAGAATAATCAGCTTTGAGGGATTCATATTTCATTGCAAGCTTATGGCTCTCTAAGGAAGTTGATTTTTAGCAATGGCGCCTTGTTTCATATGATGGAGGACTACAGGTTCGAATATCAGAGAGACAAATTTAAGACAAATGTTCATGATTGATGTTCTTTACATTTTTACTTTCAAAAGCAATCCCTGTTTCATTCTTTACTCTTCCTTATATTGGGGCGATCTCTGTGTAAAACCCCTAGTTATTGTTTACTAGAAAGAATAATTGGTGTCAAACAGGGAGCGAATTACGGTAATAGGATGTGCATTTTAACACCCCGTTTCAATTTGGAAAGATCGTTCCTCTAGGGACAATAAAATAGGATGCGAATAAAAATTTGGATCCATTTTCCCCTAAACTTGGATGACTATATTGAAAGGGCTCCAGTGAGTTGGTGGCGAAATTAGGATTTTCACCGAGGGAATTTAAAAAAAAAAAAAGTAGACATACAAAGGAGATAAAGAGGATTCAACTTCTAATATGTACACAAATATAATATTGATCCATGTAATACAGTGTAATTTTTTTAATGAAAGGGTACATATGAACCCCTTTGCACCCAAAGCTTGGTGCCTGGGCTCCAACCAAGGCAAGGGTTAGTTCCGGCACATGGTCACTGAATTTAATAATTGTATAATAAAATTTGCAAAACTATTTTTGCTCAGTCAAAACCACTGAATCATGTGTTAATTTCTTTAAAAAATACAGTTGTTGGGGCTACTTTCCCGAAAAAGATCTTGAGCAACAAAAGCTAAAACATGGGTATTTTAAGTGCCAGAAATTTGAATTTTTTCTATACAGTAGTACTTTTTGAGAAATTAACACATAGCTTAATGATATTAATGATGTAAAAAATATCTGTTTGAGTGTATTGATACAACGAATAAAGTTCAGTGGCCATCCTTGATATTTGTCCCCAAGCAAGAATATGAGCTCACAGGGTGTATTTTCACAAGTTGAGCAAATGTAATTTGTATGAGATTTATGGAGAAAGTTGATCAAAGTTCACCTAACTGCAAGAAGGGTTTGGGTGACCGACGCTTAGTCTTCTTTTGGTGGTGGGAAGAAATAATACTTAAATTCCACTGTAAAAATTTAAAAGAAAGGCACTTTCCCCTTAAACGTAACTAGGCGCTTTTTCATGTATAGTTCGAAATAAAGCCAAGAATCCCCAACAACTTTCTCTTCGTGAAACAAAAAACATTCAATGCTCCCTTTTTTTTTTAATTCTCAACTAACTTGATCTTTATGGTTGAATTTCGTGAGATAATTGGATTCAACCAAAATAGGACGCATGACCTATGTGTCGACCATATATATTACTTAAACCAAGCCATTCCGAAGAAGTAGTAGTTTAGCCACAAATGACTCACTATAATTTCTTTCCTCTTTAAGTAGTTCAACTAAGTGAAAATAATGGGCTCTGGCTTACTCAAGTGAAGGTCAACAACCTAGGTGATAGATCATAGTTACACATTTTTTTTCCTTCTTAATCATCTGGTATTTGAAGTATATTGGACCAAATAAAACAGATTCAAGCCGAGTAAGTCCACTAACGGGTAAAACGCTTACTATTGAAAGATTCTTCATTTTGCAGGTAACTTTGGACATATGATTAAGAAGGAATTCCAATCATCTCACAACACTTTTGCCGGTGATAGATTATAACACTTACATGTTGGTCAACCAGGTTGACTTAGAATGCCATTAAGCCTTTTCCCAAGTGGTAACCTTGGCCTTCTAGTAAGAAAATAATTACATAAATAAATAAGTCTGGCTTGCCAAAGAGACCTGTATGGATCTTCAAACTCCCCAACCACCAATTTTAAAAGAAATGTTCTTAATACTCCCAAAACGAAATAAATAAACCAGTCCAAGGATTATTAACTGCCAAACCTTCACATTTGGTCTTCGTTTCACTTGGCATCAGCTCATGATATCCGTGACAAATTTGCTAAGTATTCTCTTAAAATGTTAAGAAAATACTGTCCTACCTTGAGCAACACCCCCACCCCCACCCCCACCCCCAATCCCCACCAAAAAAAAAAAAAAAAACAAACAAGAAAAAAGAAAAGAAAAAACCTTGACTAACTTGCACGGCCATAACTCTAAGTGCAATAGACGTTATGACCAGAAACATAGCTTGACTGCTACGTTGTGCAAAGTGAAACCCCGTCTAACTTTAGGTACAATACAAGCTATCACCTTCAACATGGCTCAATTGAAAGCTACCTCAATTCTACATTGTAATTAAAAAAAAAAAAAAAAAAGGAATTTATTGTATTTCTTTTATTACATTGGGGTATCAAGGAAGAGGTCGGGGGACCATAAGAAAATTGAACTCATACATATTGTGTGAAATTATGTTGGCCGAAAAGCTATGCATTTTTGGAAAATCATGTGACACCATTTTTAGAGGATTCGAGCAATGTAAAAGTGTGGAATGCTTCCACTGATACAACTAAACTGCATTTTCTCATTCCTTTTTTTTTTTTTCCCTAATACACCGAACAAACGGGAAGGAGCAGGGAAAAGGGGTAGTGTGAACCGAACCCAATCAATTATGCAGGGGACTTTCACTGATATCACTAGATTATAAGCCTGATCTCAGAACTTCGCATTCTTTTCTCTTTGCATTACAAATTGAAATATACACAGTTTACAAGAGTTTTTTCCCGGAGTTTCTCCTAACTGTATACATAATAAAAACTGCTACTTTACATGAACAGAATAAAAAACAGAGAATATAATGGGGTTGTAAAGCTTACATCAAATGATATTCTGGATATTACAAAAAAAGTACATTAATGACCCCAAGAAATTGCTTGGTCTCTTCCTGTTTTCCAACAATATTTACTCCTGCAGAAAGCAGGCCTTTTTATTTTCCAATTGAAAAATAACCAGAAAGCAGAATCTGATGAATCACTGAAAAAATTAAAAAACAAAAACCTTAAGGGAACTCCTCTACTGTCTTTATCTTCAGAACTGTATGTTGATCTCTTTCTTGGATTGGCAAAATTGCCACGTCATCTGTTCTACAACTTTTGTAGAAAACACAGCTGGCTATTGTATCAAGAACAAGAAGAACTGAATACATATATGCAATGAACGTTCCTTCTAAAGCCAACCAAAACAACTCCGTTTTTTCTTGATAATAAGCCGTTACAATTCTGTATTGAAACAAAGCTTCAACTGCAGCCAAAGCCAAATTTAATGGCACTGCTAGTGATAATGCTGTAGCTGTTCTTCCTCTTATTAAAACACAAGATTTGAGAATCGCCATGTATCCTCCAATTTTCTCACATCCTGATGTCACCAATGCTAAGTTACAAATAATTAAAGTGTTTGCAAGAATGATTGAACAAATTACAGCTCCTGTTGCAGATAACAAAAGAACTAATCTTGGATTTGAAAGCCCGAAAAAATAATCAACAACATTGAAACTGAAAAACAGGAGAGTGAAACACGTGGCGTTTGCTGAAATGATGAGTAGAGAGTTGCAAAGTTGGGTAAGAAGAAGGTGGAAATATGAAGGAAATGTAGTTTTTTGTGTTGGTTTTGAGTAATTGAGAGATTCAATTACTAAAGATTTGCTGAAGAGAAAAAATGAAATGGTGAAAGGGTATGCAAGAAAAGATATGGCAATTGTTTGAGAAATCTTGGAATTGAGAAGTGTGAAGAATTCTGAAGAAGATGGAAATCCAGAAGCATCGAAAATTAAATGCAAACGTTCATAGATTACTGGGTAAAATGATGATGAAGGGATGTATGATTGTAGTAAAAGAGTAGAGGTAGCAAAAGGAATGGCGAAAAAAGCTGCTGTTATGGTGAAGAATTGGTAGTTTTGTAGAAAAATAAAGATTGATTTTCTGATGATCTTGGTTGTTCTTTGCATTGGAACAGGGGAGTAATCTTCCATTTTTTTGGGTGCTTTTTTCTTTTGGGATGTGAAGATGGTTGGGAATATCAAGAAAATGAGATATATATTGAGGTTTTAGGCTTCTATTTTAATGGGGGAATCTCAATCTTCAATGGTGGTTTGGAAAAATAGTTTGGAGAGTTGGTTTTTTGGGAGGAATGGATAGGCCAACAACTAGAAAATAACAAAAAACATAGAGGAGTTTGAAGTGGGAGTTGTTTTTGCTTTGTTTTTACCAGTGAGTTTGTTGGAATTTGGTGCTAAATTCTGTCCTTGTGTTCTCCAAAAACTTCTTCCTTAGTTGGCTTAACTTTGGGTTTAGAAGGTTAACAAAAAAAAAAAAAAAAAAAAAGGGGGGGGTTTTGAAGGACATTTTTTCTTTCTTTTTCTACAGAGAAAATTTCATGGGTGGTCATCCATGATGTGCTTATTACCTAAAGGGAACAATGTTCTTTCTTTTGTAACATAAAAATTACTTCTATTTTATCTTGCTTCGGTTATAGCAAAAGTAATTCTGATCGGATTCTTTAAAAATCCCACCTGGAATGTTAAATACAATGAAAATGATATTTATTATTTGGGGTTAAGTTCGAAATGGGTCATTAAATATATTTTTAGTAGTTTTGATCCTCTAAATTCGTAAATAAAATGAGCACTTTAGATTTTCGTCCAATATAATAGATTTTGGCTACTGAATTTAATGGAAATTGACATTTACACTTTTGGAGGGGGTTGCACATTCTTTTTCGGGTGGTTAAAATGGTTGCACCTTTTTCAATTATGCGAAAAGCATTTAAATCATTAACAATTGAGAACCTTTGCTATAGCTATGGCTTTTTTCATGTCTAGCTTGTTGATGGAAAAGAGAACTTTTTGGTTTTCTTGGAATTTACTTCAATGTGTTGAAAAACCAAATGTTTAATTGGGAATTATCTTATCTTACACAACACTTGTGGTCATTATGCATATCCTAGCATAGGAAATAAGTAAAGTGGGACATTTAATATTTTCTTCCTTTTATAGTAAAATATTTCCTTTATCTAATTTTGAAAACACCATCATATCGGTGGGATTATGCCAAAGAGGAAACTCTTTAGGGGATCCCTTAAAATTGACAGAATATCCATATAAAGGCTAACATGGAAAGACTATTCCAACTATATCAATCGTTAAACAAGGTAACTTTAAAAAATTGTTTCTTAATTAGCAATTTCTTAATTAACAATATATTAAATTACTAAATTGAGCAATAAGGGTGAATCTGAAAAAAATAACATATGCAAATGCTTCTTCTTTTCTACTGCCCCCCCACTATTTTACGTAACCCTTAGATTTTCCTTTTAACTTGTCCTTTGTAGCAAATCAAGAGAGATTTATTATTTCTTTTAATATTAACTTACCATTAAGTAACTATATAAAATAATAGTATTCATACTTAGATTTATAAAGCACAACTAATGATTATAATCAGTAAAATAGACCCCAAATAAATTTTTTTTTTAAAGAGAGTGTCAAGTTAATAAGGCCCAAGTAAAATGAAATGAAGGGATTAACACGTTAAATATTTCGAAATAAATTCGGTTGCCATAAAAGAGTAGTATTTGGAATTCAAAGGAAGTTAGTACTCCCTCCGGATCAAAAAAAAGAGTCCACTTAACCATTTGCACACCCCTTAAGAAAATATTAACTCCTAGACAAAAATAGGTAATTTGACTAAACTACCCCTAATTAAATAGGCATTGAGATTTGACCATATAACAGTTAATAGGGGCAAATATGAAAAAACAAAGTTAATTCTTTTTTGATTTGCTAAGTGGACTCTTTTTTTAATCAAAAAAAAAAAAAAGGCTAAGTGGATTTTTTTTTTTTTTTTTATCTGAAGGGAGTATTAACTAAGTACATAACAATAGGTAGTAGTACTTCCTTGTGTTTGTTTAATGAGGAATCTCATTTCCCATAAAAGGATTGGACATCACAATAGGTAGTACTTTGCCAAGTTTGTTTCATGAGGAATTCTCAATTCACATGAAGTATTTACTTTGTTAGCATAATTGAATATCAATTATGGTTGACTTATGTAAAAAGATACTCTATTATATATGCAATAGAACAATGGGCTGATGAATGATGAGTAAATAGATGAATACTGACAAGCTGGGTAGGTGGCAGAGCCGTTAATTTCATTTTTGATTCTTAAAAAAAAAAAAAAAAAAAGGCAAATTTGCAATTTGTCTGCTACCTTTCGTTTTCAATTGTGTCATCCCTTGCTAATCACCCCTTACACTGTCAGCTGGACGTGAAACTTGTGCTTTTTCTTGGACTGAACGAACACAGAAGTTACAAACCCAAGCGGTGTGCAATTCGCAATATACATCTTTCGAAATAGACAAGTTTATATTATGTGTGCTTTTCTTTGTCAAATATTTGCTCATTCATATAAGTCATAACCTTCACAATACTTGTTCAATGCTCATCCTCTTTATGATGTTTTTGATGACCGTGCTTTCTTGGCCTGTTCTTCAACTACAAAGTGCTTTATAATCCAAATTATTTTGCATCTACATATTGATTCAAATGTTCTTTTACACTGCTTAAAAAATAACTATAAGGAATTATCCATAACAATTAAGTTGAATTAAGAGCCCGTATGAGTCAGATGATTAAAAATAGCTGATAAGTACCAAGTGCTAAAAAGTATTTTTAGGTGTTGAAATTGATTCTATAAATAATTAGTTACGTATTTAGATAGAAGTGTGAAATCGATATTAAGTTATTTGTTTGTTTGTTTAAAAGGTGCTGATAAATATTTTTTTGTTAAAATGATGGAGATGTCCTTAAAGCTATTCATAAAAGATATAAAGCTCTTTTAAAAAAGGTCAAACCCATCGACAAACACCATTGTCGTCACTTTTCACTTGAAGCACCTAAAGTGACCCTTGTTCCATTAGACACTCAACAGTAGGTCATTCCTATTCCACTTAGACAACTTTTTGCATCAGATTATCGGAGAAAAACCAACACCGATCGTCTCACGTGGATTAAGTGGCCAATTAAATTGTACTGGCTACGATCATTTAAATTGTGCCAACTCAATTAAATTGTGTCAACTCATTTTAATTGTAAATTCACTAATTTGTAAATTCGTGGAGTTTTGACCATTAAAAATTGGGGCTTTTGGGCTGGTTGGATGTGCAATGAGGTGGCGCCCCCTTTGGTGTTGGTTTTGCTCCGATAACGGTGCAAAAAGTGTCTAAGTGGAATAGGAATGGCCCACCTGAAGTGTCTAAATGAAACAAGGACCACTTTAGATGTTCAAGTGAAAGAAGTGGACGACCACAGGTGTCTGTCGATGGGTTTGGCCTTTAAAAAATAAAGTAAAAGGAACGAATGACGGAAATAAAATAGAGAGATAATTAAAAGTATGTTTTAGTAATGTATTTTTAAGACTATAAAAGATATCATGGTTTCTCAAACCAAATGTTCTTATAATTAGCTATAAAATCATGAGTTAGGAGTGATCATCTAATGGTTTTTGGCTAATTTTAGTTTATATTCATTTGGCTTATACTACTTTTGATATTTAGCTAATCAGAGGCGGACCCACAATTTTGACGTAGAGGGGGGCATCAATGACCAATGCCTTAATATAGATATATCAATTATTACTGTGAAAGTTTGGCATGCAACTCTTTGAAAACTTAATAATTATGACAAGTAAAGTAGTATTTAAAATATAAACTTCAGAATTGGAAGAAGGAAAATGGGTTTAGAATGAAAAAGATTTACTAATTTTTTCTTTTGTGTGTGTGTGTGGGGGGGGGGGGGGGTGTTTGTTGGGGGCGGGGGATTGGTAAAGGGAGGACTAAAGAATTAAAAAAAAAGTATTTGAGCTTATTAATCTGCAAGCGAGACTCGAACCCAGGTATCATACAAGGACCTGAGGGGCACAACAACCATGCACCAAAGCAATGGAGATCTCTCAGGGGTCCTTTTATATATATATATATATATACACGTTCTTTAAGGTATATACACCATATATCTACAAGGTATTCCCAATGTTAGGGGGCACGTGACCCCCTCCTAATAGGGTGGGTCTGCCCCTGTACCTAACATATATGTGGATAAGCCCAAAAAGTGTTTATAAGCTATCAACTTATAAATTTAGCCAAACACCTTTAAATTACCTATATAAAAAAATTAAGACAGATAAACTGTTACAACGTATACAATTATTGGTAGTATAAAATTATTTTACATTGTTAATATATACTGTCTAAAGTAAATCCAATATAGTTAATTTCATGGATCTTAGAGTTAGAGATCAAAACATTTTTTATATATGGATTTTGCATGCTCGTTTAATTATTTTATCTCCTAGCTGAAGCAGCTTCTGTCTTCTCCCTTGCTTTTAAGAAAAAACAAGACCCATGCAACCGATTAATAATTAAGGAAAATAATTCCTCATCAATTTACTAATTCTTCGTGATACATGCATCATGCATGCATGGCTAAGTTCTAACTACCTCATATAAAGGATATTTAGATGACACATAATTCCACTTAATATTCTTTGTGGGTTCTTAAGCACCCGTAACTCTCAAATTCATTGTCTAGTCTAAGGATTAATCATCCTGGTCATATTTGATTTGCCCAAAACATTCAATAACAGGTTAATTTGTGGAAACTTATAACTAGCACCATAAGAAAGGATTGAGTTCAGCTTGTGGGTGCATATTATTCTATGAATTTAGGTTTGTTGTTAGTGTAAATAATTTTTATATTATTACTGTAGGTTAATCAATTACAACAAATCATTCAGCAGTGGAGCTATGTAGAGACAAAAAGGGTACAATTAATCCCCTTGTTGGAAAGATAAATTGCGCAGATAGGACTTTTTCATTATCATATATAAAGAGTCGTTGAATCAAATTGACAAAAGGAAAGTTTTAGTGTAGCAACAGCTTTTAAGGTTGATTTAGGTCATGACAATTTTAAATATCAAGTGTGACATTCTAGCAATTTTTTTTAATTCACTTTATATAAATTTCTGGCTCAAAATATTAATCTATTTTCAAGTTGGCCATTGAATATAGAAGAGTTGATTGGGGCTGAAGCGAAGGAAAGCAAAGATATTGAAGTAAAATGATGATTTAACATATGTAGTCATCATTATGAAGTTGGTGCAAAGTCTTCCAAACTAAAACACTTGAAAGGTGGGTTGATTATTGTAAGATTAATTAGTTGAGGGTCCATATTCCACCTTGTTGTTTAGGTTGTAAGGAATAGATAGATATTCATAGACGTATGATCTATTGGTGTTCAGTCATTGTACTTATGATTTTTCTCCTAACTGACAATAATAATTAATCTCACTCACTCCCATATTATTCCATAGTTTAATCGATTCATATTGCATGTTAACTAATCTTTATATATATAAAAATGATACTGCTAAGTGCTAACTAACATAAGAATAGTTCTTAATCCACTTAGCTTTGAGAGTTTTAGATTTGGTGGCACCAGTACATAATGTACTCATATGGTGTGTAGTCAACTTAATTAATAATTCTTTTAGGAAAATAAGCAAAGCTATTTTAAACTTAAAACTACCCAAGATGGTAGTATTCCAACTTAGAACAACATAGTTATTTCATACCTAATTGTGCATTGCATTTTATTGTTTTAAAACAGTCCCAAGTCTTGGAAAATTTCTAATTCTTCTTTTTGCCACGCTCTTTAGTAGTATTATATATCGAACAAAGCTAAAGTGATTATTTTTTGAGTAACTATTGGATTAGACTAATTAATGGAGGTTAATTAGAATAGGAGGACAGCCACATGGCTCTTACAACGCAATGATCAAATCTATATGTTCATACGAAAAGGTTAAGAAGAGAAAAAATATATAGCTATACTCAAACCAAAAAAAGGTGTGCTAATTAACGACTGTGTTATAATTTGGATTTGAAGTTTTACTGTGATAAATTTGTAGCTAAAAATTTATCAGTACCTTGTGTTTACATCAAATATATGGATTTCATTGAGGCATGTGATGCAATCTTTCATACATGCATTTATATATCTCTTAATCACAGTTAATTGAAATGTAATTTAGCTTGAATTTGTAACTCCTGAAATTAAATTACTTAGTAACTCCTAAAATTAAATTACTTAGTAGGCGTTTGGCCATGCGATATGAAATCATTTTCATATATTAATTTTAAATTAGCATTTGTTTATGCAATTTGCACAAAATTTCAATTTCAACCTCATATCATGATTTTAAATCCCAATTTTTTCAAAAAGGTATGATTTGGGATTCCAATCATGATTTCAAATTATTTTAAATGTAAAACTTGACCCATATATAAGTTTATATTTTGTAATAAAAATATCCATAAGTTGGCAGATATATTTACCAACCATTTATATCAACTATTAAAAGATCTGCACGTTGGTAGTATATTTGTAACAAATTTACTCTTACCAACTGTATCTACTTAAACAACTCATGTTCAATTTTCCTTTTTATTGAACGAAAGTTCGATCACTTGATGTTGTGTTTTTCAAAAAGGCCTTCGAGCCCCGTATTAATTTTATTATGAACTATGATTTGCTCATTTGTGTAAGATTGTATAAGAATTGGAAAAGTTTTGATGGTTTTCACAACTTGTGGAGTTTTTATGTCTATGAGAAAAAATACAACTGAAGACATTGATGAATATAAATTATTCATGTATTTTCATGTATATAAATTAGTATTCTTAAATAAAAACATGAATAAACATATTCAATTCTCCTATATTTTCTAACAAATCTTGTAGAAAAAAGAATGCATGAAAAACGAGAAAAGAGAGAAAGAAGCCAAAAGTCAAGGAAGAAAGATGCATCCATGACAAAAAGACTACACAAGGGCAATAAAGACAAAGTCATGGAATTCCTCCTCACCAAGGCCTTTGAATTTCTCACCAAGCTTAAATAATATATTGGCCATGTCAAATTCTCACCAAAGCCTCATGATAAATTGAAAATTGTTTTGGAACATGTTGAAAACCGTCTTAGAGCATATTGAAAATTGTTTTGGACTATGTTGAAAACCGTCTTGAAGCATGTTGAAAACCGTTATGAAACATGTTAGACATCCGTAGGAACTTCCTATAAATATGCACATGTTTGTAAGGAAAAATCATCCACCTTGTATGTAATGGAAGTGGACACAAGAACTAGCCTTGGCTCTTGGCCCTTTCTTGTAGTAAAAGTATTTTCTTAGTCTTTTAAATTTCTATTTAGTTTTTCTTACTCCATAATGGAGTAATCTTTTTCTGTTGGGATAGTTGATGAAGCTTGGTATATTATAGTACTACCTCAGTTTTAAAACATTCTTGATTTGAAATTTTCAATTTATATTTCAAACTGTGCTGGAATCATAATTTCAATTAATTATTATCACGTCTACATATTTTATCTCTAAGTTATTGTTATATTAATTTTTTAATTCTTGCGGAGAAAAATTAATAAATAATAACCAATGAGTAAAATAGAAGAGAGAGTAATTTTTAGTATTATTATTCCAATTTTTATCTTATTTTTTCCGGTCCTAATTCTCACGAAGGGATTGACTCAAATAAGTTTATTGATTTAAAGACTATTCGTAAGAGGTCTTTACTCCTGTAGCACAATTCAAGTAAGAAAAGTATTTTGGTTTAATCGTCACTAGTAATAAATCAATTAATTGACATAACCTCACGGAGTGTTAATTAGGTCTTTATTTCTTAATGAGCAAAATATAATTGAATTAGCAATAAGCAATTATTCTTTAGAGAAATGCATGTGTAAACTGAGATTTTATTATAATAATTTTATCAAGTGAATTCAATAATTCCCAACTCTTTTTTAGATATAAATCTTCCGGAAGTGGTTTGTTTTAATTTAAGTAATTTATAATTTCAAACTTACCTTTCATCATTTTGATTCTCTCAAATAGTACCAAAGATAATACAAATTTGTAGCATAGGTGGTTCCAATCCCTGTGGGACGATATCTTAAACTTTACTATAACTTGATAGAGTACGAGCAGAAAAATCTGTACACATTGGCCTCGTCAGACATCCAAATTGCATGTCCAAACAAAACTTCAACTTCAGATCATCATGATTTCATATTATGATTTCAAATCATGTCCAAACGGCTCCTAAAGTTTGGTGTAAGTACCCTATACCTTTAAATAATTACCAAACTTGTTTATAGAAAAATTAACTACTTAATTAGTTAATTACGTGCCTTTACACCTTATGAAAGTGTCAAAATATTCCGATGAAACTAATATATTAGAGACCAGTCAATGTATCCGCCCTTCGCGCGGTCATAAACTAAATATTGTTTGAAGACATTAGTTGTATTAGGAATTTCGGGATAAAGAAAAATATTATTGGTAATTATATATGTTGTTCCAAAACAATGCTATTAGTTATTGTAAATAATAATATTTAGAGTTTTTGAAATTTAATAATGGAAAAAATTAGTAATTTTGTTATTTGTACAATAACAATTTAAGTAATTGTACATGGAGATCTTTGGGGCTATGTACATGGAGATCTTTGGGGCTATGGAGACATGGATAAAAGTTATCATACATCAAACTTATTATACTATTGTGGGTGTAAAAAAAAAAAAAAAAAAAAAAAAAAAAAAAAAAAAAAAAGGAATAAAAAAAAAGAAGTTTGGCAAATTTATACTATTTGAAAGTTACTAAGAAAAAGTTGTTAAGATTAGAAGCAACTGGCACGCTTAAGCAAGTGATATAAATAGTTAACCAATAAAAAGGTGAATATAATTTTTCTTGATATGTTAATGAAAATTATTATTCAATATAACATTTGTTTGTTTGACCTAAAATTATTTTTAAAAATTTAATTATTGTTGGCTCAAATTTATAACATATTTCTATTAACAAGGTAGACCGTTTAGCATTCAACTTATCTAATAAAGAAATACGTAGGCCCCCAATTATTTTGATAGGTCAAATAAAAAAATGTATGAATTGGGATGAGCAAATAAATTAGTAGTTCTTAGAAGGACATTAATAGAAGCTTTATTGTCTGTATTTAGAGAATAAGACAGGTTAACTCCTTCCTTTCTATCTTTTCAGTAATGTTTATGCTATATACTTTTGGATTGTGAGAGCTGTGTGCATTTTAATATGGATGACAAATCTTGGTTGTGATATCCAAACAACTATTAGAAAGGACGTCGCATCCTCTATGATTGCTTGAAATGAATTAGTCGGCAATGACTTAAGTTGCTTGAAATGGGCACAGTTTTTACAGTTATTTTCACGGGATAGCTTCGTTAAAAAGTACTGTTTAATTTTGACTTTGTTAAGAAATCGCTAGATTCTCTTCTTTCTTCTCCCTTTTTCATTCTTCGTCTTCTCATCCGTCAATTTGACTTTGTTAAGAAATCACTAGACTCTCTTCTTTCTTCTCCCTTTTCCATTCTTTGTCTTCTCATCCGTCAATTTGAAATCCGTCAGGATTTGCGGCCAAAATTCTTGTGATGATAAATCGTGACGATTTTTTTGAAAAGGCAGATTTGCCAATCAAATTGAAATCCTGGTGATTCTACAAGATTTCTCTCTCTAATTGTGGTTGCGAATCTCTTTTTGCAAAGCTTTTCTTAACGAGATCAAAACTTAAACGTTGACATTAGAAGTGCCTATTTGCGTAAATCTCCCCAGTCGTCAAGGAGTACAACTAAAGACTAGGCCCGTCAAAATAGTTGGACTTGTATGGGAACTGGCCCGTAGACCTGTTCAGTAGTAGTGATGGATGGTTCTCAGTTTCGTAGCCGTATAGAGATTTTGGACATGGTTTGATGTCAAGAAAATATTATGGGCCATTTGCATGAATTGGCCTTATTCGGGGGTGGTCTTTAATTTTTACCTTTCATCTAAAATACCTCGAGGTTCTGGGGTCGAACCCAGATTCAATAAATAAATAAAAAAAATGCAAGATAGAATTTTTTAGCAAAATTAGGGCTATTCGGGCAAAAGTTAAGCCTTAATGCCTAATTCTGTAGAATCGATAGAGTTAAAAAATAATAATTCATAAACAGATTAAAGACCTTAAGGCCGTAATGCCTAACTTTTTCCCGAATAGGTTTAATTTTGCTACGAGAGAGTCGCGCGATTTTTTTTAAGCTGGAGTTATTTAGAATCTCAAAATTTTTTAGCAGAGGAAAAAAATTAAAGACCTGCTATTTGAGGGACCAAAATTAAAGTCCAGCGCGTTTGAAGCATAATCCGCGCAAAAAATGAAATATTACCAAGCTTTGGCATGTATTATTTCAGGCCTGTATAAATAACATTACAGACTAGTCTTCGTAATTAGTATATTGTTGGGTTTAGACAAAGTAGGCCCTAAACAATGAGATGGACCAGGACGACCTTTGTAATGGGCCTCATCAGCAAACTTTTGTCGTATCCGATAGAAAGTGGAAGAGATGTAACGATATCCGAGTGACGTATTGGTGAGTCAGATTCCAAACCTGAGAAGGACAAACCTCCAATCACTTTCCTTCCTTTCACCGCACTCTTTTCTCCCTTTCTTTCCCCCACAATAATTCCCCCATGCACTCTCACTAATTCATTTCATACATTTTCTAGCTACTTTTCTACTAGTGTTTTTTTTTTTGTCAATAATTGAGCAAAGTTGTGCTTTTTATTGGCAATTACACTTTATGATTTGAACTTGATCGAGGTGTTAATCGTTTTACTTGATCTAGAAATTCATTTTATACATTTTCTAGGTATTGTTCTATCTTTTTTCTTAATTCTCTGCTACTTCTTGTGTCTATTTTTGCAAAATTCTTTATTTTTGTGTTTTTTTTTTCCGGTCAATTATTGAGAAAAATTGTGCTTTGAAATAACAATTACAGTTTATGAGTTGAACTTGATCTAGGTGTTAATCGTTTAGCTTGATCATCGATTACGGAATCTTCAAGTTGATAACTTGAAGTTTCTGGGATCGGATTACTTGTTCGTTAAAATCGGCGGCTTGCTCAATTGACTTAATTTTGTCATGTGATAATTAAAGTTGTTAACTATGTTTAAGACCTTATTAGAGAATGGAATTACTGTGTAATTCAAAATGAAAAGTTAGGTATTTAACTGTCTTGACTGATTTTTTTTCTTTTTGGGTAATCAAAATCCTTTTGACTAAATTTGTAGAGGCGTTAATCAGGTGTTGTGTAGGGAAATGAGTAACAGAGTTGGTCCAACTCCAGAGTGTCCTTTTCTAGGGAACTACAGGGTTGGAAAAACACTTGGCCATGGATCCTTCGGTAAAGTCAAAATTGCTGAGCATTTGCTCACTGGCCACAAAGTGGCTATCAAGATCCTTAACCGTCGAAAAATGAAGACTCCTGACATGGAGGAAAAACGTAAGAAGCTCATACCTGGGTATCATTAAGTTACCTACAAAATTCGGTTTTTTTTTTTTTTTTCTTTCCACCATGATATATTTTTGCATCTTGGTTAGTTCCTGTAATAATTTAGATGATCATCCATGATTATCTTTGTGCAGTGAGAAGAGAAATAAAAATATGTAGATTATTTGTGCATCCACATGTCATACGACTCTATGAAGTGATAGAGACATCAACAGATATATATGTTGTGATGGAGTATGTTAAGTCTGGGGAGCTCTTTGATTATATTGTAGAAAAGGGCAGGTTACAGGAAGAAGAAGCTCGGCATTTTTTTCAGCAGGTAGAGTTGATTTTCTTATCTTGGTCTTTTGATAGTGCAAATGACACTTCTAACAGTGGCTTTAGGTCTTACAAGATCTTGGTTGTTTCACTGGGGACAGATTATTGCTGGTGTGGAGTACTGCCATAGGAATAGGGTGGTTCATCGGGACCTTAAGCCTGAAAATCTGCTTTTGGATGCAAGACGCAATGTAAAGATAGCAGACTTTGGCTTGAGCAACATTATGCGAGATGGCCATTTTCTGAAGACAAGTTGTGGAAGTCCAAATTATGCAGCTCCTGAGGTGGAAAACCGTACAGTTTGTAATTTTTAAGATAACCATTTCTCTTTTGAGCTGGAGGGCCGAAGTTCAATAGACAACATTTATTTGCAGGTTGTCTCTGGGAAACTTTATGCTGGTCCGGAGGTAGATGTTTGGAGTTGTGGCGTTATCTTATATGCTCTTCTTTGTGGTACACTTCCTTTCGATGATGAGAATATTCCTAACCTTTTCAAGAAAATAAAGGTACATCCATTGATCTACTTCTCTGTCTGGTTTCCCTAGACTTTCCAAGTTTTGGCAGTTTGAGGTAGTGGTTCTTTACATGGTTGACCATGTTTCATTCAGGGTGGACTCTACACCCTTCCAAGTCATCTGTCACCTTTAGCTAGGGATTTGATACCAAGGATGCTAATTGTTGACCCTATGAAGCGCATATCCATATCTGATATTCGTCAGCACCAGTGGTTCAAAATTCATCTTCCTCGTTATTTGGCGGTTCCTCCACCTGATGCTACGCAACATCTTAAAAAGGTAACTGTAACATTATTATGCTAATAAGTAATAACAAAGATTATCTTGTACGATGCTGAAACGGTTCCAATTGGTTTTACCCCTTTTTGTCAACTGCTACCTTCAAATCCTGCTAGATATGCTGCTGCATATCTGGAAACTCATACTGGACACTGACTCTTGTGGTTTCTCCACTTTTTACTCTTGTATTAATTCAAGTGGTGACATAAAAGAATCATCAAGTATACTTCCAACGAACATCAAAACACTGTTATCAATCTTCAATTCCTTTTAACGGGATCAGGGAAAACTTATGTTTCTTGCTGCCATCGCAGAGAATCTCGTTTTGACTGGAGATGCCAAAAACTTGTCACATCTATCCCGTATACCTCGCTCCTCATGCATATAATTGTCTGTTTGTTAAATACTATGCTATGCAATTCTGTCTATCTACTCATTCTTGCTGTAACTATAAGCTGTCTTGCTGCAGCTTGACGAGGAAATTGTCCAGCGTGTAACTAGGACGGGGTTTGATAGAGACCAGTTGCTCGAATCCTTGCAAAAGAGAATACAAGATGATGTATGTTACTTCTTACACCTGTGAATCTGTCTCTTGTCGTAGCTACTGTTCTATTCTTGTGGGTTTCCTATATTGCATATGCCTGATAATAGGGCACTGGAAAATGAAAAAAATCCAGCGATTGTAGATATACTTGTGTTTTACATTTCTACACTAGAGATTGAGGCTTTTCAGTGTATTTGCTGACCCTTGGGGCGAGATTATATATATATATATATATATATATATATAAACCTCTAAGGAGGACCAACACAACACCAAATACTTGTACCAAAAGCTTTACAAACTGTACACGCAATGAATGCTTGTACCATAAGCCATAAAACTTGTACACTTTACCCAACTATTTTTTTTTATCCCACGTGGACATATGTCATAATACTTAATATTTATTCCCTTCTCATGTATAGACGTATGCACTTCAATTTTAATTCTCCGACACATTTATTTCCTCTGTGCACTTTTACTCACTTTTGACTTTTCACGTTCTTGCTGAATATTTATTCTCTTCTCATGTATAGACGTGTGCAGTTCAATTTTAATTCTCCTACACAAATTTATTTCCTCCGTGCACTTTTACTTGTTCACTTTTGACTTTTAACGTTCTTTAAGAATTAATAAATCTCACGTTGATATATGTCATAGTACTGAATATTTATTCTCTTCTCATGTATGCACTTTAATTTTAATTCTCCGACACATGTTTATTTCCTCCGTGCACTTTTACTTGTTCACTTTTGACTTTTCACGTTCTTGCTGAATATTTGTTCTCTTCACATGTATACATGTATGCACTTCAATTTTAATTCTCCGACACATTTATTTCCTCCGTGCACTTTTACTTGTTCACTTTTGACTTTTCACGTTATTTAAGAATTAATAAATAAATTACTCCCTCCATCCTATATTACTTGGCCACATTACTTGACTTTTCACGTTCTTTAAGAATTAATAAATGAAGTACTCCCTTCGTCCCATATTACTTGGCCACATTACTAAAAGTACATGTCTATTTTTCTATTCTATATTTTTCTTCTTCTTATATATAAAACCCCAAGGTGGATGAACACAACAATAATAAGTTGTACAAAAAGCAACTGAAATTGTACTCTATTCTATATTTTTCTTCTTCTTATATATAAACCCCCAAGGTGGATGAACACAACAATAATAAATTGTACAAAAAGCAACTAAAATTGTACTCTAAGCAGGGACTAACATGTTTACATTTAAGAAGTTGAACATTAATTCTACCTCTTGTGTGTTTACCTTTTAAGTCCCCACAGGTCCACAATGTTTTAATTGTCTTTTCATCTCCTACATTTGGCATATACTCCCTCTGTCTCAATTTAAGTGTTTACGTTTAACTAGACATGGAGTTTAAGAAATAAAGATAGACTTTCAAATCTTGTGGTTCTAAATTAAAAATGTGTATAATATAATAAAATATCTTTTGAATCTTGTGATTATAAACTTGACATGTATGATATTTGAATTATCAACTTACTAAATATAAAAAGAGGCGGACATAACCAAAATAAGATAATTTTTTTTTGTATTTTTTAACAACAAACGCCCAAGTGGACGAACACAGCAACAATAAGTTGTACAAAAAGCAACTGAAATTGTACTCTAAGCCAGGACTAACATGTGGACATTTCAGAAGTTTAACATTAATATTACCTCATGTGTGTTTACTTTTTAAGTCCCCACGTGTCCGCAGTGTCTCAATTATCCTTTCATTTCCTTCATTTGGCATATACTCCCTCTGTCTCAATTTAAATGTCTATGTTTGACTAGACACGGAGTTTAAGAAATAAAGATAGACACACATGAGGTAACATTAATATTACCTCATGTGTGTTTACTTTTTAAGTCCCCACGTGTCCGCAGTGTCTCAATTATCCTTTCATTTCCTTCATTTGGCATATACTCCCTCTGTCTCAATTTAAATGTCTACGTTTGACTAGACACGGAGTTTAAGAAATAAAGATAGACTATCTTGTGGTTCTAAATTAAAAATGTGTATAATATAATAAAACATCCTTTGAATCTTATGATTATAAACTTGACATGTAGGATATTTGAATTGTCAACTTACTAAATATAAAAAAAGGCGGACATAACCAAAATAAGACAAATTTTAACAACAATTGAGAAATTAAGGGGAAAAATAAGACGAAAAGAAAAAAATATGGAGACTCACTAAGGAGAATCACGGTATCCTTTGCAAAATATACAAACCATAAAGACTAACTAAATTGAGTAACCAAATTAATCATGTTGGGCCCCGTGCATCGCACGGGCATAGTTTGCTAGTATATATATGTATATATATATCTGTGAGTGTATATGTATCTATAGATATATTCAACTAAGTTTGAGGTCGCATTCCATGATTTCAATCAAATTGATTGCAAAGGGATGAAATGTAGTAAACCTTTTAATTACTTCAGCTTGCTTTATACCTTTATGTGTCTGTCCCAGGCTACTGTTGCATACTATCTGCTGTACGACAACCGTTCCATGGCTTCCAGTGGCTATCTAGGAGCTGAGTTTCAGGAATCTGTGGTATGCCCTCTCTTATTTTTAGTTCATTGTTTCTCATAGCATAAATTTTTTGGGCTTGCATATACTATCCATTCTGTCAACAAGAATATGTGAACTGCAGAACTGTTCATGCTGTTGTGTGATTGTCACGAGTCAGATAGGAAAATTAGAATTTGTGAAAATCCCATAACAATGAAGATACTCCGACTACAGTCATGCTGCTCTCTTTTTGTACAAATAAGGAAGAAGAGATGTTACTATGTTCTGCGGTTCTCCAACTATATCCTAACTCTAGATTCACCTTGTAATTTCTTATTACCTCTGAACTTCTTACTGATAGTATGAGAGTCTAAAAATAATCTTATAATTCAGTAGGTGGCGCATTTTCCATCCTCTTTCATGTTTGCGGTTGGGACAGTTACCCTGATATTTGCTTGATTGAATCTGTTGGCTTCCTATAATATGAAGTTGAAAACTGCAAAGCATGTCAAGAGTCATAGTCTTCTGCATATGACTAATTTCAAGATACACTACTATGGTTCACATTTCGCTCTTACTACAAGTTTGAGAGCACTGTAGTTGGGCTCTGGCTTTAAACAATATTACTTGTGTAACTTCCGTACCCTATTCCCTTAAGTTTAGAGCTATGCTTCTTCAAATGTCAGATAACTATTTACTATAGTCTTAGGTATTCCACCCTCATTAGGTGGTCCTTGTAATTTACTTTCCTGTGTTTCTTCAGGATTGTTATTCCCCAGGATTGTTTCCAAACCTTGATCTACAACTGTCTACTGGGAACGGAATTTCTCAAGAATCGAGTTTGAGACACCCATTTTCCAAAGAGAAAAAATGGCTAGTTGGACTTCAGGTTAGTTTTCTTGCTGTATATGTAATGGAAATATTGTGTGAATTTCCTCATTTTGATGTTGATTACTTTTTCAGTCTCCAGCAAATCCAAGGGAGATCATGAATCAGGTTCTTGGGACTCTACAAGAACTAAATGTTCGATGGAAAAAAATTGGGCACTATAATATGAGGTGTTTATGGTGTCATGATCTGGATCTTCATAGCATGACCAGCAATCATATGAATGATGATCATTTTATTAGCAATGCAACTGCCATAAGTACACATTTACAGCCACAACCTGCTGTGAAGTTTGAAATGCAGGTATGATTATCTTTTTTAAATCATCTTTTGCTCTCAACAAAGTGGTTTCTTTTTTAAGGCATAATGTTGGACAACAATTTTAGCTTCTGGTATTCAGTTGCATCGATTGTTGAACTTGCGTTCACCAAAAAAAAAAAAAAAAAAAAAAAAAAAGGGAGACCAACTAAATACAAAATTCCATTGATTCTACTAGTAGGAGTTTTTTTTGTTTATTTAATCTTTTTAATGTGGATTTGCAAAAATACTGTTACAGCTCTACAAAACTCAGGACGAAAAATACCTGCTTGATCTCCAAAGAATTAGCGGTCCACAGTTCCTATTCCTGGATTTCTGTGCTGTTTTCATTATTCAGCTGGAGGCACCACAATGATTGGAAAGAAGAGGATGTCTGGTGCAATTGTGTATTTTGTTAACAATAAGAAACTTTGTTGTACATATCAATGTTAATGGGTTTGTAATGTTCCTTTCCTATACTTTTAACAATTTTGTGATCATGTTTCTATAGTTCTGGCTTTTGCCAGATGTGCACACATGATATACTTTCTCAGTAAAAGTGTGGGTCTCTCATTCCAACTAATTTTAGGATTTTCGACAGTCACTTGTTATGGCGTTTCCTTTCAATTAGAGTCGTTAGTTCTCTTACTTTTCTTTTTAGTCGGTTTCAAAAAGTCATTGCTTTTGTTATGTGATGCATGTTACATCTGTATTTTCAATACTACTACAAGAAGTTCTATTGGTATACTTGCGTTTATTCTTTTTATGCGTAGAAAGACGATATATTCACCGAAACGCCACCCAACAAGAATTAGCGTAACTCGTATTTCCAGTCAAATGTGTTAACGAATGGCTTCTACCATATATTTCACCATTTTACAGTTTAGTGGGTTTATAAATACTAAATCACATAGCAACATTACTTTTTGAAAATTAACACCTGAGCGAAGATAAATCGGTAAAATACAACTACAAGCACTAGAAGGGAAAGTCAATTAGATCCTTGGATACAGACAAACATCTGGCATGTCTCCAGTCATCATAAACTAAACAGGAAATCAACCACAGAGAACCCAAAGATTGCTTGAAAAGTAAAGTGAAAAAAACATAAAAGCAGAAAAACCAAAAAAATAAAAAGGCTGATCATCTTTGATTGAAGTTATTTCAGTTATCTTCCTTGAAAACCTTCTAAAAACAAAGGAGAACCAACCACCACTCCAGAATCATCATTGATGTCAATGAGCTGATCTTCTTTATTGCCCTTCGAATTCATCACAGGCTGTTCTGAAGAACTTGGCTTGGAATGTTCCTTCTCATTCTCATTCTCCAATGGAAGACCACTCTGTGGGGATGCTGATTCAAGCTGCAAAGCATACTCTAAATTCCATAAAACATCTCCCATTGTAGGTCTATCAACCCCATATTCTGCCAAGCATTTCTCTGCCGCTTCTACGTATTTTCTTAAAGCCTCGGGGCTAATGGTTCCTGCAAGATGAGGGTCTATGATCTTCTCTAGAGACCCCTTTCTGTGTTGCTGCATTGCCCACTCAGCCAAATTCACTTGTTCTCTTGGCAATGCAGGATCAAGTGCAGGCCTTGCACATAATACCTCGAAAAGAACAACCCCAAATGAGTACACATCAGATTTTTCTGTTAGTTGTTGTCTTCTGAAGTATTCAGGATCAAGGTACCCGAAACTACCCTTCACTGCTGTGCTGACATGCGTTTGCTCCAATGAAGGACCGGTTTTTGACAAGCCAAAATCAGCCATCTTTGCAACAAAGTCCTCATCCAGGAGGATGTTTGTAGTTTTTATATCGCGATGTATAATTCCTTGAGTTGATCCAGTGTGAAGATAGTGTAGCCCTCGAGCAGCTCCTATGCAGATTTCGAGCCTCTGTCTCCATGTTAGAGTTGGCAAATCGGAACCATAAATGTGGTCACGAAGAGGACCATTAGACATGTACTCGTAAACTAGAATCATTTCTGATTGTTCATCACAATAACCAATGAGCGAAACAAGATGTCGATGCCTAAGCTTGGATAGCAATTCAATTTCAGTTAAGAATTCGTTGATGCCCTGAGAGGATGATGGATTTCCTCGTTTTATAGCTAGTTTCGTTCCATCTTCCGATTCACCAAGGTACACTTTTCCAAAGCCTCCAACACCAATGACTGCTTTCTCATCAAAGTTTTTCGTTGCATTCTTGATTTCGTTGAAAGTAAAGACGCGGCCAAAGTTTAGGCCCGCGGATATGATTGTTGAACAACTAGTCTTGCTCTTGCTTGACATGAAACTGCAGTAACTGGCATTAAGAGGAAGCCATGAAGAGAATGTCTTTTGCTTCTGCCAACCCTTTGCTGGCCTCCTTCGCCAACGAACAATGTACATCACAAGCAATATTAATGTTGTAACCATTAATATTAATCCAAAAGCAGCAGCAATTTTCATTCCGCGTGATCTTGGCATTACGCCTGGGTGGGGTCTGCCAGACGAGAACAGACCATCCAAGCTTCCAGCTATGTTGCTTATCTTCATTACCTCCAAGCCATTGAGGATGGCATTCGGAAGGATAGATTGAACGTTTGACGCGGGGCCCACCTGTACGATGATCGAGCCGTTGGTGATGGCTGTGGCATTGAGCACAAAGTCTTTGTAATAAGGTGTGGCCAAATCTGAAGTCAGTGTTGAAAGGTCAAGACTTGAGACTCCCACCATCTCATTAAGATAGACATTGAAGTACAACTCATTTAGGCCTTTGCTCACAATATCACAGAAATGCATTCTGATCAAATAGGAAAAGTTCGGATCAACGTCCATCTCCCATGTTAGCTTAAAATTCGAGTTTGGCACCCCAGCATCCACCATCCTATCAGCTGTTGCATAAACAGATTTCGGGGCAATCAAAGACGTCGCCCCTCCATCTGGATATACGATTGTCTTTAGAGGAACCGACACATTCTGAGCCCCTTCCGGAAATGACATGTACTGATCATCAGGCAACCATGTCCTCCACAATGTGTCATTTTTAGGTGTAACAATTGGCCCTCCAATATTTAGCCGATAACTTACTTCAAAAGCAAACTGAGACAAGCCATTGAAATCACCAACAGGTGAAACCGCAGCAGCTGAATCAGGAATGAGATCATCTGGTGCTGAGACAAACTCAATGGCATTGATAAAAGCAAAAGATTTCTTCAAAGGTGAAAATTTGAGGGTGAATTGGGATGAAGTAATATTGATAAGGTATTCTTTGAACAAAACTTTACTAGTATCCTTCACTGAGAAATCATGAAGTAAAACAATACTATCAGAAGTAACAGTGAACATAGCACTTGTTAGATTGTAATCTGGATGAGAAAGAGGATAAAAATACAAACGCACCCAATGCCTGCCTGGTTGAAAAACAAGAAACCTATACATAGATTCACTTTCAAATATTCTTGCTGTGTGATATAACAAAGATTCTGAGGAAAAAGAAGTGACCTTTTCTTGTAAAGACTTAACAGAAGCTAAAATAGTTTCATCAGTGGACAAGTAAGAAGCAGATTGAGGGTCAGACTTAAAAGTCCTTCCATCATCAAGCAAAGTGGTATCAGGGGATCCACAATTGATCAGATAGTTATCGGCTGGCGTAAATTTTGTCCCCTTTGAAGTTGAAGTGGCTACATTTGCAAAAAATAGTACTACGAGAAAGGCAAAAGTGACAAAAGGGTGTTTTCTTCCTCTCATCTTTTGTTGTATGAGAGCAAGATGTTAGATGTCAGAACACTAAAATTGTTGAATGGACATAATAGGAATAGCAAATGATGAAAGGCAATTCTTGAAAGAGAGTGTAGCACGTTTATGTTTGTAAGTTGTAATGAAGAGTATTGTGAACATTTGTTGTTAACATGTTAGGATAGAACGTGCCTTCTTGTAGTTTTTGAAAGTTGTAGACTTTTTCGGGAAAGAATTATCATTCTGTTAATTATCCACAAACTGTTTCTTCAAAACGTTTTATAATTAAGAAATGATGTGATTAACTTCCAACAAACACAAAAGTCCAAACCGCGTATCCAGCTGGGAATATAATGCTTGAAGAAATTCTTTTATTGGTTGACCTTTGAGAAGGGAAACGGCTATCATTACAGAAGAATCAGATAATCAGCCTTTGGTTATGCAAGATGTGGGACCAATCACCGAATTTCTAGGTATGTTAATTTCTCTCTACTAATGCCAAGAGTTTAACCTTTTGACTAACCGTGTACAGTATTTTTTTCACTGCCAGGTTAAATCACGGGCAATAATAAGTAACTATTGATAACAAACCAGACGTGATACCCTGAAAAAATAGAGTAAATAACGTACTATAACACGTTAAATTACATGGATAATGTTGAATTTTTTTTACATCGTTAGTGATTATAACTTTTACTCAAATGTCAATTAAGTAAGTTCGGATTATGGTCTGTCTTACGACACAAATAGTCAAATGTTGCTCTTTCTCATTCACGTGATTAAATTGGTTCTAATACATTAACCACCTGATTTTCTGGGATTTTTATGCTGTAAAACAAGGATCGTTTTAGTCAAAACGAGTGACGGTGGAAAAAAAAAAAAATAAGAGCCTTCAAATGTTTTTGCTTCCTTGCACGCTAAAATCTAAGCTGTGCAGCTGTAATAAATACTTTTTTTTTGCGCGGATTGCCCTTCATTTGGGGTTGTCTTTAAGTTTTGCCTTCAAATTGGTGGTCTTTAAGGTTTGCCCCTTCACTAGGAACCCCTTGATCACAGATTCAAACCCCCGCTCAGTGAAAATTTAAATTTTTTTCGCAAAACAGAAGTTGTAAAAAAAGGCAGAACTTGCGTGGGTCTGCAAATTCTGCCCTTTCTGTCTTAAGGCAAAGTTATAACTCTATGCCTTGCAAAAAAAAAAAATTAATTTTCGCGCAGGTGGGGGTTTAACCCGCGACAAATGGCTCCCTAAAGGGCTTTAAACTTTAAAGACCACCATTTTGAAGGGCAAAACTTAAAGACCACCCTGTAATAAGGGCATTCCTGCCAATTGCCCTAATAAATATAGAAATAAGTCCACTAGCCACTACTCCATGAACTAAATTTACAAGTCTTCCTTGTATGCCATGAAAAAGCTGTCACATAGTAACAGATAATTTCCAGAAACACAACTCACAGTCCTATCTCATTGCGCTAAAAACCCAACGATTACGAAGAACCGACACTAGCACCACAAGTATAGAGAAAATCAGAATAAAGACGGAAAAGTAGATGATAAAAACAGTAAATATCTTATTGATGATCTTGAACAAGCTTCCAGAGCATAACTTGAAGGAATCGATACAAGTAGCAGCAATTAGATAGAAACAACAAGGTATGGATTTGGTGAAGGAAGCAAACACAATATGGATTGTATTGCTACCCAAACGAAAAGATCCACTCTTTACATAATCGTCGTTTTGGCTTTACTGAATGTATTGCGGGGTCGACCCACTGTTTACAACAAAAAGAATAGTCTAATTCAATAACAGTGCAGGCCTTTACAATAAAGAAAAAATTGAAGTCAACAATATATCTCTATGAAAGGAGAATTGGGTTGAGGATCCACCAGAATGTGGATCAAAAAATATTGAAATCAAAATGAGCTTTACACAACAACCAATGATAGTACAACTAACGGAACTAATTACGGGTTGACCAAAACTTGTAGCAGGTGGCAGCCTTCTCCTGCTTTCATGTAAAAGGAACTAATTACATGTTCACCAAATATTATTGTAGTCGACAACCTTGCTCTTCTTGTTTCATGTACAGGAGGCCTCGCCTTATCCTCTGCGGAATAAATTAAGCACAATCAACAGATAATAAAAGCGACTAATCAAGAAAGAATCAGAGAGAAAAAGAAAGAGAACACTCCGCTTGTATAGTTGAGTTATTCTAGGGATATTAGTGCCATAAAACATGGCTTTTGACAGAGCCGGATCAAGGATTTTAATTTGATGGATTCAACTTTTAAGATACTTAGTATGGAACTCGTTGTACTTTTAGAATAATGGATTTAAGTTCCAGTGCGAAAGCACTGGATCCACCCCCCTCTGATTGCTATTTCTACATGTATGTTTCTAATCGTTCTTGTCCTACGTCCTTATCAAAAAAAAAAAAATCGTTCTTGTCCTACGTTAGAACAAGGCAATTCGCTTGAGTTGCTCAACTGCCTTTTAGCCTAGTCTCACGACGTGCTACAAGCAAGCTCCATCGTGTAGCAAAACCTTATTATCGAATAAAGGAACTCAAGAAAAAGACGATTTAAATGAAATGTGAAAGAACAAATACCTCATGTGTATCTCTTATCTGAAGCAGGTCTAATTTCTCTGTTGGTCTACGACTCGTCAGAGTGTTAAGCTGCATTTGTTCAGGCACCAAAATATAAAAATTCTAATTCACATCTACTTCTTGTTTTTAACTTGAACATGGATTCAAGTGCGTACCCAAAAACTTAAGCGCTCAGGATCCTGTGGAGATGGCATCAATCCTTCAGCTTTGAAGAGTTCTGCACGTCTACGATCTGAAGGCAAAGTCTAGGTTATGATGTTTATACTGAAAGGATATTAAGCAATAGAATAATTAGGCTGTACTAAAATACACAAAACAGAAACATAAAGCTCAGCATTCTGCCTAAAGCCTTCCAATATAGATCGATAGGGACAACAAGTTTCCAGGTCATGTTCACCGCTTTTGATTGATAAAGTCATCTTTTTCTGATAATTCAGAAGGTTCCATACGTATCGCACCAAGAAGGTGTAGCATTTATGGAAGTGTTGTAGCATGTACATCAAGCATCCCAAAAAGCTAACACCTATCTATGCAAGTGGTACATCTACTTTCAAAACCTATCTATAGAAGTGTTGTAGCTATGTATGAAGGATCAAAAGACATCAAATGTCATCCTATAAATGGACCTACTACAATCATTTGCCACAAGAAAAGACCAGAAACGAAAAACTCTAATACTGACTTTACCTCCAGCTACTTCTTGTGCGTTCCTCAACCATTGCTGAGCATATGCCGCCGCCTTATTTGTCATCTCCAGTAACTATCAGCAATTGACAAATAACAATTAATATACAAGCTAAGAAACTTGAGCGAACAAGCTGGAGTTTGAAAGCATTAACAGCTTGACAATGTATTAGTTCCTGAAAAGCAAGGCACACAATTGTGCACACAGTATACAAGTACTACATACACACAAATGTGCACAGAGTATATATCAGTAAGCATATAAGAGAGAGGAAAACAAGCTATTTCCATCATAATTCAACTTGAAAAGGCATGAATTACATGGTTAGTAAGAGAGAACAGAAAATTCTCTCATATGAAATATAAGGCAGTCAATAATAGTTGGATTTCAGAGGAATCCCAATAAAAACAGTTTGCCCCAAAATCCTCAAAAAGAGACACAAGAAACAAGAATCTTTCTTTTAGCAGTAAAATAAGAAAAGATTAATATAGCACAAAAATAAGGATCATATATAAAATGGATCGATAAATCTCTCTCAGAGGCATTGCAGTACAACTTACTTCATGCCTCTCTCTTGTTCCTTCAGCTGGAGATATATCATGTATCCATTCAACCTCAGCAACACGATACCTTCATAATAATGGCCAAGGAAAAAAAATAAAAAAGCAAGCATAAAATAGCAAAATAATAGAAAATTTTAGTGTAGGTGCTGCACATAATATTTTGGGATAGCATATTGGATCCAACCTCCTGACTCAACGCAAAGCAACAATTGGACCAACCCAGAGATTCCTACTATCCCCTCACTTTCTAGAATTTAAAATTGTTGGCCTCTTCTATAAGAAGTTTGAGAATTTACTTTCCAGAAATAAATTAAAAAGGATAATCATTTTCTTCACTACGTTTATATGAAAGGAAAAGAAAGGTTTCCTACACTTTTGCCAGGACTTATTATTGATAATTTTTTTTCTTGTGAACTATTTGAACTGTTCTTCTTACGAATCTCCTGCTTACATAACGAACAGAAAAGGTCAGAAATTACTTTTCTGCATTTTTGTTTTCCTTTGGCAACCATATGGTACCTGAACCTATGTTTCTGTGCCCTTCTTACTACTTCTAAAACTTAATTACCCATTTCCATCTCCACAAATAAAGAGTCAATAATTGAACTAACCCGTCTTGATCCCAATGTCGTACAATGTGGCATCTACGTCGACTTTCAATCTGCATAAATTTGTGCTAAATCAGATACAAGTTAAAAGAACTTTGAAGATCTTTTATGAGGAAAGAAAAGCTTCAGCAGAAATTTGTCTTTCTTATGGCGGGATATCAAGACATGACACCACCTCTGGTGGAACTAATAGCCTTTTGAATTCATACTCAAAAGAGAAACAACCAAAACCAGGGTTCATCTGACAAAGAAATTGAATTCTAAATGTGCTGAAAGGAGAAATGCTCAAAGTGTTCAAGAAGAACATATATGGGCAAAAGTAGCTACAGCGTTCACTTTGAACAAACCGTCAGGTGCACCGACAGCATCTTACATGGATGCAATATTATACATGACTTGGTGTGTGTGGTGACGAACCTTGACTAGTTTACACTTTAAAGTCCTCCTACAGCAGTTTGCACCCTCATGTTAATGAACTCGTATGTAGTAAATAAACGCCATGCTAATAGGCAGACTCATGGTACAAAAAGAAAAGCATATAATGGGACAAAAAGCTGATAGTCACCTCCAGAAAGAAACGCCCATCTGGAAGTGGTTCACACCTACACGAAGAGACGCAGGTTATCAAATTCTACGAACAAGAATAACATGATGGAATCTTGAGACGAAATAACATTAAAGATATCCCCAAAATCTGAATAGCTCGCAAAAAACCTACTCTATAATCTCCACTTCACAAGCATAATCCGCTACCGAACCCGTCATAGGATCATGAACAGCCTGCATGATTAACGGTGAAGCGTCAGCCAAAAGTGAAGACTGCGAAACCAATTATAACAACTGGGGGAAAACCAAAGGAAAAATTACCATTCCCATTCGACGGTTTCCTTCCATTATCCTCCTAACCTGTTTCAACAACAAAATTTGTAAGCTTTTGCAAGACAGTATGCACATGAGATCTATGAAGTTCCATCTCAACTATGCATGATTGAAAGGCTTGTTTGCAATCTAGGGAAAACAAGAGAAAATAAATATAAATATGAGGAAAAAAAAAAAGCACTGAATAAGAGCCCGTTTGGATGGGCTTACGGCTTTTGACTTATAAGCTAAAAGTCATGAGTTAGAAGGCTTTTGGCTTATTTTTGTCATTTTGACTTAAAAACAAGTGCTTAAAAGCACTTTTTATTTTACCCAAACAATACAAAAGTGCTTAAAAGCACCTAAAATAAGCCAATCCAAACAGGCTCTAAGTATTAATGTTTTTCATTTATTTTGTCCGAGTTGGAAAGTCAGAAAGAAAAATACATTCCACATTCCTATTCTATGTCCGGGAGAAAGAATTGCAAAAACATCCTCTCTTATGTTGTTCCCTTATCTTTCTACAATCAAACAAGAAGAAGAAGAAGATTCTCAAACTTCGTTCCCTCTCTTTTGCTTCTAAACATATCGTTCATTAGCTAAAGCTAGCAATAGTTGAGGCATGCTCAGTAGTTACTTTGATGAACGTTTTGTTTTAACCAGATAGTACATTTACTCAGGCATGTATAACTTCATAATACACTTAGATTACTTGCAGGAGCCATCTCTCAGAGATGCTTTAGATGTCTTTTCAAAATTGCACAAATTTGCAAAAGAAAACCACAATTGCCAGATCTGCTCCTCCTTAACCAGGCATACATATTGTATCATGTCTTCAAAAAGCGTAGACAAAAAAGTAAACAACATCTAAAATATCCCGATTTCAAATTTTGCCTCTTTTCGGGAACTTAAATTAGGTCCAGATTTGACATGAGTCTCTTTAATTTTCTTAGATTGCGTGAAGTATAGAGATAAGTGTGATATTTAAAGAATCCCTAAAATATAATTTTAGAGGATGTCTAACAAATTAATTGAGCAGGGATATGATAGGGGTCCAAATGTGCGCAGGCTGGACATATAGGATTGGTAAAGTAGATCCCAGTTTTAATTTGGGCGCGAAGTTCAGTCGTGGTTGCTGTTGTTTTTATTTTTATTTTTGAGAATTAACTAAAATAGGATAATCGTACTTTTTTTAATAATAGAACAACACCTCTACTATTGGTGATAAGCTCCAATATCCAAACATTTTTACCTCATCTTTTTCTTATGTCAAAGTAGCACAAAAAGTTCATTTTTTTTTTTTTTTGATGAAGTAGCAGAAAAGTTTTATTCAGACCTATTCTTCTTAAATTATATATATGGTAAACTAAGACACAATGATTCGGACCACAGGTAATAGAATACCTAAATAAATCATAATCATCAAGATATAGAAATATAACAATGATGGTTCATCTAGGTCCCATACGTAAAAGGCATATCTGGATTCTACACTAATAGTCAAGAAAATAAGAGTCAAGTAACACTCACCATAAGTCTGTAACGAGGTTCAAAAATGTTAAGTGCAAGTTTCTCGCATGGCAGAATTACATCCATGACAAAAAGAGGCAGCAAGTCAACACCAAGGTTTATCAAACTGTCATTCTCAGCCTTCCTTTCAGCATATTCCTCAGGAAAAGTTTTTTGTATTATGTTATTCAATGTTACACTGAAAAAGTGCAAATAAGAATGAGGCATATTATCCACACAAGACAAAATATAGATAAAGCAATCTTAGCCCCATGGACAAAATGAGTTCAATTAACCCGTTAATATTTTGTGAAGAGTCATCAAGGAATGCAAGGGTACAGATGCAATATTCTTTTTATTCCTTTTGCAGGAAGGCTTGTGGTCTAGAGAAATCACTCTCTTTTAACAGCATTACAAGAGAGGAAGCAATAAAGCATGTGACTGAATGCCAGTAAAAGAGAAAAAGATAAATACAGAAGCTGCAGTCTCAGCAGTAAAGTGTAAAACAACTACAATGGGAGGATGTACCATAAGCTACTAACCTGATTGCACATGTCCTGGGACTAATCAAAAGAACTGTCCGGCACAATGGACATCTGTTATCTACAAAATTTTTATCCAAAGGGTAAGGAACAAGAGTAAGAGAAGAAAATATGATGATTGTACTTCAATATGTAAAACTTACACCGGTCCATTGTCTGGAAAAGGCATGCACGGCAAAAAGAATGTCCACAGGGAGTTGTTATAGGTTCATATAATAGCTTTAAGCACAGAGTGCAGTCAAAATCATCACTGCGCTGTGGTCTCCCGTGGCTTCTCCTTCCAAGTGTGGCTGTGATTGATTTCTCCAAATTTAGAAGGGAATTGCTATATTGCAGAAGAAACAACAATTAACAAACTTTCTTGAACAGATAATGAGATGAGAAAGTATGTTATAGTTATGCTTATCACCATAATGTGCTTTACCTTAGAGGATTCATTTGAAGTCCTGAACGGATTACCTCTTGGGCGAGCTCATATTTTTCCAACTGCCAATTCAAGAAATATGAGATGAGTGTCCAAAAATTTAACAAGTGATTGGAAGTATGGCAATCTCCTTCACTACATTCAAACAGTTACAAACTAACAGCCAGCAGAATAAATAAAGAAATAAGCATTTGATGAGATAACATAAGACCATTGAGTGAATTAGACAGTTGAAGTATTTGCTACTCTCATGATAGAACAACGTTTACGAGGTGGTCCCAACACACTAGAACAAACCTGTTTTTAGTTATTTCCCCCACCCTTAAAGTATAAGAGTTTAGGAAACAACAAAAAAAGGAAATAGAAAATAAGGCTATGTTCCAAAGTCCACATACGTTGAAATCATGTGTTTTTCAAGTTAATGATGCACAACAGATTAATCTCCTTACCAAAATGAGTGAGTTCGCCTTCAAAATATGTGAGTTAACTGAATTGTTCTCCAGATGCATCACCTTCTCAGCGTCTTTTAACGCAAGCTGATATTGAAGTAAAACAATTTAAATTTGCTGCAAAACCCTCTACTGAGAAGGTTGAAATCATAGATAATAGCAAAAAGCACACACCCCAGCATATGTTGTAGGATCCAACCCACTCAATGGCCTGTATTCTGAATCTGATGCAGATCTACTTTTCAGAAATTGGCTATACCTGGAAATTCAGTCATAAAAAAACTAAGTTCAGCTACTTGAGAAATGGTGAGCATTCACATAGACTCAAAACGTAAAGATGGCAATGTCAACAGAGATGACATGCAATAAAACATTCGATATGCATCAGAAATACCAGGCATAAACTAAACTTCACCTGAGGTATGAAGCACATCTGTTGCTAAGAATAATAGGATCATTCGGCTTAATGTTGCTAGCTCTTGTATAACGATTGATAGCCTGACCAAGGAAGCAGACTTATTGAGAAAACAAGAAGATACAAGCAAGCATAAAAGACACTTTACGATGATCAAATAATACAGTTAAAGCCTGAAAATCTTACTCGTTGAAGGAGGTGGTTTTTGAGTTAACAGACAACATTAAAGAAAAAAGTTGATCACTAGACTAGGCACTGGTATGTTGTCAAAACAACCTCTAGAACATCTCTCCAAACCAGAGGCCCCTCAACCACCTTCAACTATTATGTCAGGTAGTTATAGCAGAAATATTGGACCACATGCACTTGATTTTAGCTCCCTAAGTCTCAAGATTTTCTTCACAAAACCAAGTATAAAACAACAGACCTAGTCCATTCTTCATCAGCCATGAGAAAAAGAGAGTTCATAAACAATTTGGTTTTAAATCTTGTGTATCTTTCCTATTCCTAAGAGTAAACCTTTGCTGGCTTATGAAGTAAAAATTTCAAGTTACAGAATACAGTACGTTATCGTACCTCTTAGAAATAAGAAAACAATGAAAGAAACAAGGGCTTATTTTAGTATGGAGAAAACTATTTTTCATGATCAATCATTTCCAGTATTCAGTCACCAAGAGATGTTTGCGATAAATTTTGGGCGGAGGTCATTTTTCCTTTCCATATATCACTAATGCATATTCTATATCACTTGCTTCAACGAACACATAAACATTATTTTCAATCTTTTTGCTAGAAACCGATCCATAAGATGATTTCCCACATGGAAAACATTTTCCTCCATTCAAAACCCGCCTTTGTGAGGTATGAAGAGCAGAAACACTTCCTAGACTTACAGGCAGAATCACTAGCTAATGGTTATTTGGCACAAGGAACTAGGTAGTACATGTAGATTCATGACAGTGCAAGATGAATATAGTGGTCCCAATACATGTGATCAATTCTATTTAAGGTTACCCCTGGAAACAAGTCATGTTCATAGGATTCACCAATTGCAGTCTTTAACACATAATCATATTAAAAGATCCACTTCTTCTTCACTCCACTCCAGACAAACAGAGAAATGCAGACCCAATAAACCATTCTCTTATGTTTTCCAATTATAGGGATATGTTAGACGGACAAGAATAGCAAATCTTCAGTTGTCAATTCTTTTATAATCACCAGTAGACAAAGAATAACGGAGGACAGAGGTTCATTAATTAAAGGAAGTATTTTATTTATGAAAAGAGAATTGGGTTTACCTCGTCCCATCTGTTGTCACGATATGCTTTGTTACCCGTCTGCACAATCTCACATAGATGATTATACCTGTCCCACGAAATAGTTGGCACTTCTCCTGATTTCGCCTGCATTTCCTCACAAAAATTCCAGACAAGTATTTAACAAGAAAGCCCGAGAAGAGTCAACATATAATTGAGATTGAAAGAGAGAGAAAACTGACCCATGGATAATCTTGAACATCATCAATGCCTTCCAGATTAAACCCAGATGAAGAAGCCTCGCCAGACATTGTTAAGCCAGAAGAGGAAAAAAAAAAATAAGACAGAGCTGTAAGAGAAGTACTTTAGTCTCAAGAACCTTGGTGAGTATAACAAAATAAAACGATTAGCGGCGTCGTTTAAAAGCAAAGAAGAGTTATATCGTGTTCTTTCAAGAATCCTTCGTTATATACATGGACTGTATTCGTTTACGTGGTCCTTCTCTCTCTTTGGTCTTCAATTTATCTGTCTAGATGTCAATCGGATACATTTGGAGTTATTGCGAGAGCTTTCGTTCTCAAGAATAAACAAGAATGTAAAGGCCCACCCAAATATTTTCACTTGGGGAAAAAGGGATTCACTGATAAAGTCTTTCGTACTTTTTTATAGGCCACAATTGCACCATCCGCTGAAGCACCTGCCAGCCGTGTGTAATAAAAGACAATCAAAGTACTCCACTTAAATAATTGATTAGCTCAGAATAAATACTATTAGCTAGCGTTTGGTCATAGATTTTGGATCAGATTTTAAAAATCTGTCTTCAATAAATTTTCAAGTTCCCAAAATTGATCCAGGCTAATTTTTGGGTTTCTAGGACTTCCACTCACAAAACTTCAAATTTTTCCAAGTAAAATGCACATCGAAACACAATTTCAAGTTTCAAAAATCACTACTTTAAAAACACAAATTTCAAGTTTCAACTTCAAAATCTATGGCCAAACGGGAGCTTAGTGTTATTTTTATATTTGAAATTTTTTTATTCTGCATTTCTTATTTAATCCTGGAAGAAAAGCTTTTGTAGTCGCACTTACACAGATATTATGACAAGTTGAAGATCATAAGTGTCAAAAGGTTTATAGTAACACAAATATAATGACATATTTAAAATCATAAGGTTCAAAAGTCATTCATATTTTCTTAAACACCATGTGGAATCAAATCACGTCAACATAAATTGAAATTGGGAATAATAGGTTAATTTTCAATGTCAATATTTAAATATAATATTTTAAACTTGAAATTTTATATTTAAAAGTTATTATTAAATATTGTAAACTACAATTTATTATAAATATATATTTGAAAATGTATAAAATATTAATTCTAACATATGAATGATTTATGACAAGTGCATGATGAGAATAATGGAGGATTAATTCTTGTTCTGTGGAAAAATAATTCATGTAATGTTGTTTGCTTTCGGGTGTTTCTCTTGGGAGCATCAAAAAAAAATTGTCATCCGTAACCTACCTCGCAAGTACAACTCTTTTGAAGTGGCCAGGTGGAAATTGCCAAGTAAGTATGGTTGAGTCATTAGTGCGTATAAATTTTTTCCTTGGAGTAGGAACCAAAGTACTTCGATAAATATGGTAGCTAGGCGATAAGTGATAAAGAAAATGAATCTTTGATCTAATTCGACTTCAAAAATTAATAAAAATTTATATTCGACCTTGAAAATCGGTGATTTTGAACCATTGATCTACACTATCACATGGATAAAATTTCGTCGGTTGAAAATCAAAATTTGTTAAACTCAAGTTTCGGTCATGGATCAAGCGGGGCAAAAATTCAAGGCCACAAACTTTCAAAGTCATTCTTGTAAATCACTCAAAACTCAATTCATAATTTGAAGAATGTTCAAGATTATAGAAGCACATAATCTACCTCCACTCAACCCTCCCTACATATTTACAACCGAATATCTAAAGCATGAACAACATTATTATAAGATAGTGTCTGACATCAACTAAACAATGTTTGAGAATAAGTCTGACTCTGATACCATGAGATCAGTAAAAAATAACCTTACATATTGCTCTAGTTATTGGAGTATTGATTAAGTGAGTTTTTAATGCAGAGATAAATGAGTTTTTAATGAAGAGAAAAATCACAATTTAGACAAACATTCTTATAATTTGAGCTATTAGATGTCTTTATAAAGAGACAAAATACTTTTATGCACAGATAATACGAATCGGAGAGTATTACGAGTTAACGAATATTTACGAAATGATTTCTTATGACTGCTTATAAGAAAATAACCCTTTTTAATCTCTTGTGTGGAATTTTAAAATTTCTTGCATGTAAAACTGAAATTTTCTCATAAAAGATATGAATTAAAAATAAATTATTAAAAGACTATAGAATCAATTGATCCTATTTACAATCTAAATTATTGAAAGGTGACAGGGGGGAGGAGTTAAGGCGATTTGTCACTTTGTTGGCGTCATGTTGCTAATGTAAGATAAAATAAACTGAACTTTTTCGAAATAGCACTAGCGCTGACTTTCACACTGTTTGTTAAGTAAAGCTCAAAGGATGAGTTGGATCCTTATAAACATTGGAAGAAGCCGATCAGCTATTGACGATCCTAACAACAAATACCTCAAAGCAAAATCTTTTGTCCCATAGACATATATAATAAAAAAGAACATAACAAAATCCTGGTGTATCGTCTTTCAAAACACCAGATGGTGAAAAAGAAACATGGAAAACTGTATGGATGTAGAACCATGTGCATAGCGATTCTTCCCCGCTATAAATTAATATATTCTTATTGAATTCATTTGGATCAAGATTGAAGATGAGCATAGTAATATAGGATAAGTTGTCTATACAAATTTAGCGATGTCAAATAGGCGAATTAGATCAAACTTGCTCAAATTAAAATGAATTGAATTAACAAAATATCATGACCTAATTCATCAAACTAATCCATCCAAAGAGAAAACATGAATTTTTTTACTTTGTTTTATTCTCTTTTCGTCAAAATTATAACAGAATCGTAAAGAGATCTATTCATTGATAAGAAAAAAAAAAACGTGAACGGGGATTGGAATGATGATAAAATAGAATCCTGGGTTGCGAATAGTGATTCGATTGCTGATGAAGAAAGAGAATTCTTGGTTCAGTTCTCCACCTTAACGACGGAGAAAATAGGATTGATCAAATTCTTGAGTCGACTCATAGTGATCATTTATCAAAGAATGACTCGGTTATCAAATGATTGAACAACCGGGAGCAATTACTTACAATACTTAGTTGACATTCATAAAAAGCATCTAATGAATTATGAATTCAATCCATCCAGTTTAGCAGAAAGACAGATATTTCTTACTCATTATCAGACAATCATTTTTTCACAAACTTCGTGTGGGGAAAATCGTTTTCATTTCCCATCTCGCGGAAAACCCCCGCCTACGTCACCATTTAATATTTCTTGCCCACTATTGGCCAAACCTCCTGGGCACTAGGCCCAATGTGAGTTGGATCACTTAGCCACGATTCATAATTAAAAAAATGAGCACCGTGGAAATACATGCCGCTCAGCCTTACTAGATAGAGATTGTTGTGTCAATTTGAGCTTACAAAAATAGTTCAGCTCGCTTAACTCGAAATTGTTCTTTCATTTACATTTTTCCTTATTAGCGTAACTAATCACAAACCACTAGAAAGGTTATTATTTTCCTCACACTGTGTGTGTGTTTCTATGTGTAAAAATTTAGAAAAGAAACAAAAACGCAACAAAACTAAGTTGTATTATGGATCAGTTTAGCTCCCTGATATATAGTCTAAATTACCCAAAATTGTAATTAAATTAATTAACTAATTTTCAAGCTGATTCATCAATAAAAAAATATTTTAGTGTATCACCGAGGGTTGTGGTAGGATGAATAAGATTCTTCTACCTTTAATCAAAGATTTTAGATTTGAGCCCTGAGTTACGCGACACAAATATGGATTAATCAAGACCCAAAGTGAATATCGAATACCGAATGAAAATAAAATAAAAACAAGTATATGTAGTCGACCCGTTTAAATTTGGACTCATGAAAATTTAATAAGCTAAATTAGACAACTTTGTACAGATTGAATTGTGACACCTAATAGGGAGGACAGCCACAAATAAAACCTACAATGTCGAGATTCAATATGTGCAGTCTAGAGTTCTGGCAGACAACGAAAGCAATGCAAATATTACGACTTTTAGTCGAGTCTCAAGAATTTTAGGAATTGGTTAAGAGTTGTCTGTCACGGCTTGTTTTGTTATCAAAACAAACCAAGCATCATTTACAATCTAGTCTTGTTTTCAACTTCTTTGTGACGTGATGTCCAATCAATTCCTTTTTGTCTGCTGGCCAAGTAGCTCTGCAAATAAGCTTACTTCTTCGTAGTCCCTTCTTCGGTTCTTTCCCAGTTCCCATTATAACTTAAAGGGGTCATTTGGTAGAGACAAGTTATGCAAGAACTAAAATGCTGGTATTAAACCCTCATATTCAACTACCTCGGCTATTTTCGAGCACCTCATATTTTTTTTCAGGGCATCCGAAGATTCCATTTAATGTGTGTCACACAACTGAACAACTCAAGCAAGTTGTATGAAGTTTTTTCATTTTACAAATTAGTGGACATAAATCTTATACTTTTAGATTCGCCAATTTATAAAACAAAAAGAAGGGACGGGGTCAAACGCCGGCAGCTGACTCAAGTGTCTCCCAAACAACGCAAAATGGTCGTCCATTACACAGCTCTCTAACTCTGTCCCTAAATGATGCACCGCTACTATACAACCTCCCCCCGCTCCAACTCATTTAAAGGATACAAGTTAATTATAAATGAAATTCTTTCTTAATTTAAGAAGTTTTTTTGGTTAAACACATCGAATCAGGGGTGGAAATTATCATCATCTGCGGAAAAATTTACTTTCTCTTTCATCATGAATAATATAATGAGAGGCAAACGTACAAAAATTTCCTCGTTATATTACTACTATATATAAGGGCAAACTTAGGGACTTTTGTAGTCCTCACAAGAATTTTCAATTTTTTTTTAAACTTTTTAATTAATTACTTTTAGGTCCTAATCTTATTTATTTAAGTCAATTTTATTTTTTTTGTTTTCAAGGTCTACTTTTCAAAAGCTATCGAACCTCCTACCTCATTTTTCATGTTCTTTGGTTTTCTGTTTGGTGCTCGATATCCGCATTTGAGCCCAATTAATCCGTATAATTCGCATCGTATCGTGCCATTCTGGGAAGCGCCTCCTCCAAAGATTTTTTTTCCATATCCATGTTCGAACCCCTAATCCCTAATTAAGGGAGGAACAGCTCCATCCGCTGCACAAGTTAAATTATGTATTTGTCTTAAAAGTTCATTAACTATGTATAGATTATTTATTTAGAACTAAATAACTTCAGAAAATTAGGATACATAACTTATAAATGTCAAATTTTGACTTCGCATTTGATTTGAAGTAAATAATTTCATCAAAATGAAAAGTTAAAATATTAAAGGAGTGGAATGAAAGTTTTGCTTTCATATATTGAAAATATACTTATATGAAAGTTAATACAAGTGCACAACAACAATGGGTATATGCTTTCATATATTGAAAATATACTTATATGAAATTTAATTATTATTAACGTAATTACCCACTTGTGGGACTACAATGGGTATATGATTATTGTTGTTGTGTACTTGTACTAACACAAATTATATTTCTTTAATTAAAATATCTACTTTTATATCTTGAGCCTCACATAACTAGTCTATAATATATACTCCTATCTTCTTCACCAATATAAGTATTTAGACAAACAACTTTTGACGTGTCTTTCTCCTCTTTTTTTTTTTTTTTGGTGTGTGCGCGCGCGCGTGGTGGATTAAACATGTAACCCCACTCTACTTATGGACGCAACCTCAAGCAAAAGACTTATCTTCTTTCCTTATAGAGTTATAGTCATTAAAAAATTCATGAAACAAAGGTTTGGTATCATACGAAAGAAATTCATGAATTGACTCCACTGTTTAGTTAGTTCTAAATTTTTAAATGGAAGATATCTTCAGATATTAAAATACAGCTGATCTTTTTTCACATATTTCATCGGGGCAAAAGGGTAAATCCAATGGGAGAGCATTTGCCAAAATTCACGGAATATCTAACTCGTGATTTTGTGGTTTCTCGATGGCTAATCAATCATTTAAAACACTTGAGAAGCCGCTTGCCACCATTTCCATCATTATCATCATTAGTAGCGTTGCCAGAATTTTCGCCGAGGGGTTCAAAATATAAAAAAATAAGTCTAAGGGGGTTCAACATCTATTATATATACATAAAAAATAATTTTAACCTTATAGAAACAGTGTTTTTTTCCGCCGAGGGTGATCGGATGGCTCCGCCACTGATATTCATCATCATCTTCTTTATCTTTTTCCTACTTTTTCCTCTTATGAGATGGAAGTGCTGCCAAATAAAGAATTTTACAAAAAGAGAGAATGTCTACGTTTGACATTTCTGGTCGGGGCATCAAACTATTCTCCTTTCTCACACAAAAACTATTAGAATTTTAATACGTTTTGTTTTACTGAAAAGGATCGAACTATGAAAAACAATTTACAAGCCTACCACCTTTTTTCCCAATATTTTTCACAATCATAATTTATAGAGCCTGCTTGAATTAGCTGGAAAAAAAGTGACTTTTAAGCATAAGTGCTTAAAATACTTTTTAAGTGCTGAAAGTTATTTTATAAATAAGTAATTACGTGTTTGAAAAAAAGTGCTTAAAGGATTTTTATAAGTAAGGGCAATATTGGAATTAATAGAATATATAAGGGATAAAAGGGTAAAGTTGTTGGTCAAACCAAAATAGCTTTCAAGCCAAAAAAAATTAAGTTGGGGTCGAGGAACCTCTTAATTTTGAATTATTTTAAGCACTTTTTAACTTAATTTAAGCTGTTTTCTATTTTTTTCAAACACCCAAATAAATTTAAAATGGCTTATAAGTTGGTTTGACCAACTTATAAGTCAATTCAAACAGGCTCATAGTGTGCTCGTTTCTTCCACATGGTGAAACACTATATTTTTGTATTACAAATATGTCAAATTATATACATTAATTATTTTTTAACTATAATTTCTTTTTGTGGTTGTAGATCTTTATATAGGTTTAATTTTAGTTAAAAAAAAAATTAAAAAGAATTGGCGATTAGATATACACATAACACATGAATTATACTCCATTATTTAACTCTCATACTTGAAAGTTGAAACTCTATTACTATCTCTTAGGGACGAATAGAGTTTTTTTTTTTTCTTTTTCTTTTTTTCTTTTTTCTAAAAGTTGGGTTAGGTTTAGTTGCATAATTTGATTAATTAGTGAGTGTTTACCTCAACTAACTCCAATTCTGTCTGCCGCATCAACTGACACGTATTAACGCTGGCCTATTTTTCAGTTGTGGGGGTTTAACAGCCTATTTGGATTTGAAACGCTAAACTGAGAAGTAAAAAACAAGAAACGCCGAATGCTGAACTCTTCAGAGTGCACTAAACATAATACTCCAGTCCAGAAATTCTAATGAAAAAGAAAAAGTACCAACCCGGATATTTGACTTGTGATTTGTCACTTATTAATTCTTGCGAACTTGCAGGCTGGTGGGATTGAATTTAGTAAAATTTACTTGGCATAGGTTCCATTATTACCTATTTATGGAACATAACTAAACTTTTCAATAATTATATTTAATAGCTAAAATATATCATATTTACTTCACATAGCTACCATGTTTTTACCATTCATCCGATAACTTCCCACTCCCTAAATTTAAGCAAAAAAAAACGTGTCTCTCTCCTTCATCCTAAATAGACGCCATTATTCACCATATCCATTACTTTCATCCAATTTCAAATCAGTTTTTCAATTATTCAACTTCCTTTTTTATCTCTAATT